>NC_134702.1:60110594-60461602 GCF_043290135.1 Rhipicephalus microplus
AAAGCCGTCCCGCAAGGAGCAGAAGTCAATGGCCAGGCAGCCTGCACAAGCAACTCACGTCTGATACCTGCCCTTTACGGAGCGTTTGCATCGCACGTCAAATGGGTTTACTGCGAAAGCTTTTTCGGGTAACATAATGCTCCAAGTGATCTTAAGTGTTACTAATATTCCTTAGTAAGCCTCAAACTGCAGGCAAAGTTCTTTGGAGATTTAGTCACCCATACTCGTTTCTGTGTGTTATTTCGTCGGGAATAACTATCTTTTATATTAGAACTAGCGTAGAATTTACATCAAAATATGAAATTCACTTAATCTTTAAGTGGGCACTACCAGAAATACTGTTTCCGCCATCCTGGCAGGGGCAAAAGCTGGCTTCACTTCTGTTGGCAAGGCATTGTGAGAGCTGCCCCTCCAGCATTTTTTTAATCCTCCTTGGCTAAAGTGTGCAAAGAAAGAAAAAAAAAGAAATGGCAAATCATATTTCAGAATTATATAAAATAATAACAAAGTAAAAATAAATCAATCAATGAAAACGAGAGGTAGTGCTATATCGAAAGACAGTAATTTTGAGCTAACCTCAGCCGATCAACATTGAATGTATGTCCTACATTTATTCACTTTACTAATTATATCGCTAGTGTTTGTCGAGTATATGTGACGCAGGAGGCGCGATGGCTGTACGATGAACCATTTATTTGTCTTCGTCTTCCTCCTTCTCTACCATTCCACCACACCGTTCTCGTGTGGTTCGTCACATATATAATAAAGCAGACGTTATATTAGCATTCGTTATTATTCTTCAATAAGATTACATACTGCATCAAATACCTTTCTCTGGCAAAGTCTGGCGACAGAGGCACCAAAACTTACACCATGAACTTAGGCTGAAACTTGGACATAAACCTACCTTAGAAAACGCAATACCTAGAAGTCTTTTCCTAAATAATGAATAGTTCCGACATGATATAATTCTCGATGGTGTATGTTTTTTTTTTTCGCATAATGGGCACAGTGGAGACGTCGCCAGACCAGCACGGTGTAAATAAAGTTTAATTGGGCGACACGGTATCAAAACTTGGTCAAAATAACTACTAACTTTCTATAATGACTCCACTGTGGTTTCCAAGTTTATCTGAGGTACTGATAGCCTGATTGATTGATTGATTGAATAATTGATTGATATCTGAGATTTAACATCTCAAAACCACCATATGATTATGAGAGACGCCGTAGTGGAGCGCCCCAGAACTTTCGATCATCTGTGGTTCTTTAACGTGAACCCAAATCTGAGCACCAGGCCCACAGTATTTTCACCTCCATCGAAAATGCAGCCGCCGCAGCCGGGATTCGACTCCGTGACCTGCTGGTCAGTAGCCAAGTGGTGCTGATAGTTTGTCTATTTAGTAAAACTCTTCATCAAACCTGCACAAATAGCCGATTTTCTATATCTGATCGACGCTAAGAATTCTTTTTCCTGGAGTACCGAAATCATAGTACCAACAAGGGAAGCTCGGGCAAACGCCAGCGCGATTTGATTACTTTTTCGTCTGTTCCATTCGAAGCAGGTGTTCTGCCCCACTACGGAGCAGAGTGGAAGCGCTAGTATGCTGTTCCTGGGACAGAGAGGGGTTGGGATCAAGGGGGTTTACAACGTTTGGATAGTAAGACAGGTCATTTACGTGGAGATTACGCAGCGATCTCCCGAGATCACCAAAATCCAAACTAGGGTCAGTGGCATCCGAAGTTGTTAGTGAAAATCTCGGGGGCCAGGTATTTTTGTGATGACCTGCAAATGTGGCCCCCCTTCCCAGGGACCCCCCCCCCCCAAAGAACAAATTTGCGTGACGTCACTGCCACTTCGAATGCGCAGGCTAGTATCCTGAAAAAGTCCCTTTGGCATGGTCTTAGCCCCAGTGCCTTTGTTCGTTTGTTTGAGCCTAATAGAATATGGTACATGCTCACTCTGGGGGATTAGCCAAAGCTAAGTACTGTTTCTCTTCATTTTTAACCGTTCCTGTGCTGCTCCTGTGTTTTCTTCAAAAAGCACACACATTAAAAAGCTTCATCATTGCGGACCCATCGTGTCAACCTAAATGGGTGTGCTCGTCGCAGACTTTATCATCCGCCAGATTACTAGGCGACACCGAAAAACATACAGTAAGTATAGTGATTTGTCAACTGTATGCCGCCTAGAGTAAGTTTTATTTACAGCCGGTATCAATAGTCAAAACCCGATGAAGAAGAATACGCAGTGAGTATACGCGCCGGCTGCCAAGTTAATGCGTTGCACGCACTAGGTGCATCATAGTTTCCTACTTATAGGAAATGATGAAATGAAAACCTCAAAGTGCTCTTCAGTATAAGAGAACCTTCAGCATAGGATCTACCTGACTTCTTGTATATAGTTGCGGTTAGGAAACGAGAACGATACAATCCGAACTCGAAGGGCGTCGTTGGGGGTTATGAAAGAAAATAAATATTTTTACGTAAGATAATCAAGCATCGTGTTCAACGCACTGAACTAGGAACATTTATAGCGAGTTATGAACGAATAACTATTAGAAAAAAATCACAAAAGATATTCTAATATGCGAATGTGATTAGTGCTGGAATATGAAAATATTTCTGCCCTCGCCGGCTGATGTATACGCACTGTCGCGCGCATCATTGACAATCTATAGGCAACCTCACGAGCCCCACCATAGCAATACACCCTTGTTAAGTGCTCTGTGCGAGCCGTCTGAAATGAAAAACGCGGGATCACTAGTTTCTTTGAGCCAACAACGCTTTATAGCTTTGCTCCACGAAAAGAACGCAGGAGGTAGCAGATCTGCGCCGAGCAAAACAGCTGATATTGGCCCGTATTTTGAAGTCACACGAAGGTATGAGCACAAATGAATATAAGCATGATGTATTTGCAGTGTTCAGCGTCGGAAAGTTGGTTAAATATGCTAGGCTTTCTAAGCAATACGCTGCGAAAGCTGAAAGTCAATGGTCTTATTTTTAGTCTTTTCTTCTGCTCGAAACTGCGTGGCAACAATGCAATGCGTGGGGTAGTTAGCGTATACGCACACACGCACGTCTTCGCCACACCCACCTTGGCAGCGAGTGATAGCTTGAATTCCAGTCATGTTAACCCTCTCACTTATTCTTCTCCTCCTACTACCCATGTTCAATTGCTATACCATTTTCTTCGAATAACAGCCGAAGAACTCTGACAGCGTCCATGAATTCCGCTCCACCTAGAAGATCATTGTCGAAGGCTCCGTAAGACAGCACCTCGCTTTAGTCGGTATTCCCTGTGCTTGGAACAAATAACTATTCAAAGCACTGCGTACTCTGACAACGAGAGAGTGGAAAGTCGTCGCTATATATCGTAACAGCCACACGTCACGGTGTTGAAAGAGAAAAGCATACGGGTAAAAACAGTTCAAAAAAAAATGACTTCATTGGGACGCACAAAAAAGAGATCATAGAGGCAATGTAACTTACAACATTGCGATACTATCCCAGATCACGGATTACTGAAGGAAACAAGGAGAAACGGGAACACAAAAAAAACACTATGCTCTAACAAAATCACATATTTTTGTTAATAATAACACAAATTTTCACCCACTAATCATTTTAAAATAACAGTAGAGCAAATTAAATATTGTGCTTTTATAAAAAAAGTGTGAAACAACTTAGAGTGCGTGACACTCGACTACATTTTATGAGGCCGGTTGAGAAAGCTTACGCCGTGGCGTTCGCACGTCGGCGAGAAATGCATAACCCCGCGCTTTGTCCTTGACACTAGAGGTAATGGAAGTTGGTACTAATGGTTCACTATAGTCTGTTTAGGAGAAATTTTCGATGATTTGGAGTGCGATGTACTCTACCCTGGGAGAGCGGTGAGCTTTCCCAACGGTCACCATGAATGTTCTAAAGGAGTATAGTTTTGCCAGCACTTGAGTTTGGTGACCGTTTAGAAAAAGTGGGCAACGGTTTAAAGTACTATGAGTGCCCTTCTATGAAAGAGCGTGGAGCCTTCTCGTGGGCCGCTCACTTAATGGGGTCTGGTTGACTAAGATAGCGCCGTGAACGAGTTAGTGGCGTTGGGTATTGTTTACAAACACAAACACTTGATGACATCTTGTTTCGTCCGCTGATGTGCCGTGATAGCGTCGGTGGACAAGAAGAGCTTTAGTGAATAGCCTGCTGACTTTCTACACTTTTTTCCCTTATTTGGCTAAATATATTAAAATAAATGTTTCTTTGAGCTACATAAAAATAATAAGAGAGTCCTTGCAACATTACGCACGTTTTTTTTTATCTGAAAAACTGACGACAGACTTCTGATATCTTTGGAAGAAACCTGAAAACGCGCTTTTAGTTCGATGTTAGGAACTGGTAAATTAGGTGACCGGAAGTTTTTTGGGTAGAACGTTTGCAGTCTTGAAACCGTATATAGGCACAGACACAAGCGTTATCGTCCACGAAACAGTGAAGGACACCCTTGTACTGCTACATTGTGTTTATGAAAAGTGACCAACTATTTGAAGTACTTGGTACGTCACTATGGGCGAGCTCAAAGCCGTTCCGTGGGCCTCGCACTTGATGCAGCCCTGTTCGCGAAAATCCTCTAGAGATAAATATCCAATAACGGGACGATTTCAGAACAAAACAACCGTTTAAACTATAGTGCCTGTTCACCACTTAGTTGGTTTATAAGTATGGTTAGAACTACTCTACAAAATGGGGCAGCTTAAGAGGAAAACTCTGTTCAAATAAAACTAGGTTCGAGCAGATATCGGAGAAAATACGTCCCTAATGATCACTCTTTTTGGTGGCAGAAATCGTCTTTCAGTTAGGTTCTGAAGAACTATAAAAAACGCAAGCATTCGTGATAAAAGAAAGCAGATTACTTTTACGGTGAAACTGAGTGCGTTTTTCTTCGCAGAACCATATCCCAGTGAAAAGTGCAGTTCGAGACCATTTCTGTCCGTCAACTTTAGCAATGCGTTTAGCATGAGAACATAAATCAAACGTCCAATAAACAATATTCTCATGAAACAATACCACATTGTGGTTATGTAAGTATGCGAATTCACTAATTTCTGACATTAACTCAAATATCCGGCTGCTGCAGTGACTCAGTGGTTGCGATTCTCAATGATGACCCGATAAGGCCCGATGAAATAGAAGAGGGTTTTAAAAAACTGATGGAGTTCAAGTTATTGTTCAGGAGTGAACCCTGTCCACCAAGAAATGGCGGCTGCGGCCGCCATTTTATTAGTTGCTAGATAAACCATCGGCGTTTGACAGGTTTATTTGACAAGTAGGCAATATTGTTGACCTCAGAAAAAGGTCAGGCAAACGACACACATTCGAGCTTCAGCACTTCCCCGCTAAGTTTAGATTTATTTAGAGTAGACCTGTTTTATTTAGTTGACAGAATAAGGAACCGATGGCGTCCACTGTTTTCGTTTGTTTGTTTATAGAAATGAGGTAATGATTTGTAGCCTGGTGACCGAGGCACATACCTTCTCTGGGGGATAGGCCAAGGAGACATATGGTAGCTGTTCTTATTTGAATAAACGTGGGGTCTTCTTCGTCGTCGTCCATGATCGCACGTTCTGTGGTCATTAGCACTGTCGGAAAAGAAGTTCATTGCATCAAGGCAAGTTAATTTTATCTTTCTGTAGAAGGGTGCCACCAGAAGCTATTTTGAAATTTTCTAAAGTTTTCTTGCGTTTGGTGAGTTTTCTCGAGTGGTGTGTGACGCTGGTCAACGAACTTGTTGATAAGCCAGATAAGGGTAAAATGACGCGCTTGTTGGGGTACTTGTGTTGATGCCATATAAATAAACTCTGAAAGTTAATCTGTGTCGTTCTTTTATAAAATCTTCAACTCTATAAAATCTTCAACAAATTTTACTGTTGTGCTCAGTGGCTATATTTTGTCTCTCAACGCCATGTAATAGAACGAAGTTACAAATAATTGCTTCATGGGCATGTGCTTTGTGGGCATACACTTGTCGTCACATTTTTTGAAACTCGATTCAGTTATATGGCAACAATACACAAAAAAGCTGCCACTCATGCACAATAGCTAAAGATTTGGCCGACTGTACAACATAAAATGAGGCAGGTTAACAGTCTAGGCATCTTTTTTATCAATATTTTAGGCAGGAGCGCTGCCCTAATGTACGGATCGGAAAGAAAACTGCGAGAATGGCGCTGTTTCCACTTCACACAACTTATAAAATTTTCATGTAGACTATTTGTGATTTTTTTAGTGAATTATGCGCACAAACTAGAATTAGAGATGTTTTGTTGGAAGCAGTCGGTTCTTGTAAAGGACTTTGAACACGCTTATCTCACTCATTCAAAAATAGCCAACTGAGGCTTTTGGGGTCAATAAAGCACACGACGCGCACATTTATAAAGAAAAGAGGCATCACTAGAATATAAATAGAAATAACATAAGAGAAAAAAACCACTACCCATAAACTTACCCATAAATTTCCGGAAAAATGGAGTGTGGCTTCTGAAGTGGCACTTTTCCCGAAAACTTCTTTCCGGCCATTATAGTAGCGATGTCTTCTGCCGCCCACCAACAATGAACCGGTGCTCCTAGAAACTGAAATTAAGAAAAACTGTTTTGAGCAGTGTTCACAAAAAAAAAACAGGCAAGTTTATTCAACTTACAGCAAGAGCAATAAAGTGCCACCAGAAACCTACATTTTAAGTTATGTTCTACCTGCTCCAGAGGCCTCCTTTAAAAATCAAATTGTCCGGTCCCTTTCCTGGTGTCGCATACACTGTTGAGACTTTTCTCTTCCATCATATAGCTTTAGGTGTGTAGCGCAGTTTCTCGCAACTTGTGAAGTACTCTGCAAGATTGACAACTGAAAATTACAGAATTTCCGACAACGCAAGTAACTTATTCTCCAAAGGTTGGCTTTCCACAAACGCATGATCTTCACATATTCGCAGAATCAGAGGCGCAGACGCACGCAAGCTTTGGCATGAGGACGTTTTCACGTTCACGTCCACACCTTAGTTTACACCAAGGAGGCTTTAAAAGAATTTTTTAACCTTCCTGGTTTACACTGTGGTGTTTACATTTGAGTTTGCCTTTTGAACACTCTATCTGCAACGGCAACTTTGCTATAAATACCTCGCACGTGACGTGACAGATGTATAGCTTCCCAAAGTAACAGTACTGCAGCATAGCGGGAAAGAAAAAGAGAGGGAAAAGTCTTTATTGAATTATTAGGTGGACGACTGTACTGATGATATTAAAAGCTCGATTCACACGAGCAGAGGGAGGAGGAATTCTCACAGCGGATGGCGCATCACATGACGCACACGTTATCACCCCCCCCCCCCCCCTCGCGCCGTCCAGCCTTCTCCGCTCACTCCACGGGTCTAAATGCCACGCGGACAAAAATAGTTTTGATATCGTGCCTTGGAACTATAGCTTCGAACAGCGTCCCTTCTTGGAATGCTCTCTTGTACCCAGCGCTCTAGCAAGACAAGCGCTCCGTAAGGACGAGAGTCGAAAGTATATCTGCATGCATATTCCGTGAGCCGCGCTCCAGTAGGGTGTGCGCTCCGGCAGTGTGCATGCAACACCTCCGCGTTGTCGTCGTGTGGAAATCCGTGTCCCGCCATGCGGTATTTCCACGTGGTAGTTTTGGTGACGTAATTATCATCCAAATACACACGAAATGTCGCCTTTATAACCCATTATTCTTACTTCCACACTGTCGTCATCATCAACATAGGCAAACCCAGCGCGACGAACTGCCCTGAAAGGTGGCGATTACTTTTATTTGCGAAGAATAACGTGAGAGGCAGTGAAGTTTAATGACCCATACTGAAATATTTGGGAGCGCTAACTAATGGAACACAAGAAAGGAGACAAACAAGCGCAGCTCGGTTTATTCAACGAAGACATTACATACCAGAAGGAGAAGAAGAAAAAGGGAAAACTAGGGAGAAGGTTCCACCGTGATCGAGTGTCGTCCAGAAACACGATTTCACAATCTAACAGTGATATAGACGGTGAACGGACACAACTATCAATATTCTTTTTAACAAAAAAGGCTTCCACAATCTCTCTAGTTTTAGTGTCATCCTGGCTGTAAAAGACAAAGGTGAGCGAGAATTCAAGTACGCAGCCACACTTTTTGCAATGGGCGGACAAATGTAAATCCGGGGCTGACTTCAGCGCATTGTAGTGTTCTCGCAGGCGAACATTCAGGCAGCGCGCAGTCTGCCCAATATATAACATGCCGCAAGACAGTGGAGTACAATAAACGACGTTAGTCCGACAAATGGTGAAAAAATTGGTATGATTAACACCTCAACCTTTCTTCACGAGGCCTGCCTTCATTCTGCTTTTTAATTGAATTCTAGAACACGTTTGCTGTAATTTTCTACTTGCGGAAAAACGCCCCGCCGTGGTGGTCTAATGGCTGAGGTACTCGGCTGCTGACCCGCAGGTCGCGGGTTCAAATCCCGGCTGCGGCGGCTACATTTCCGATGGAGGCGGAAATGTTGTAGGCCCGTGTGCTGAGATTCGGGTAACGTTAAAGAGCCCCATCTGGTCGAAATTTTCGGAACCCTTCGCTACGGCGTCTCTCAAATTCAAGTGGTAGTTTTGGGACGTTAAACTCTACATATCAATCAATCAATCTACTTGGGGAAAATACAACGTCAAGGTTGAAGTTTTTAGCTCATTTCTTTATCTTATGTGAGAACCCATGCACATATAGAACTACCGGGAATTCCTGTGTCCCCTTAGTTTGCGCTCCTAATCAATACATTAGGAATATATACGAACTAGCCCACCTTTGCACCTTTCTAACATTCAATTAGATAAACAATGCGGCTACGGCAACATTTATGATAAAGAACATCTGTTTCGAACGTCATGCAGCAAGATAAAGCCATCCATATATAAACTGTGGAAGACGTGTATTTGTTATTGACTTGATAACCACGTGTCCGACCTGTAAGGAATTGCAGCTCTTGAAGCACCACATTTAACAACCATACGCTTCAGCAGCGTTTGTGGGAAAACGCTTATGTATAGTAATGCTACATATTGTCGGTATTGATGCGAACATTGTCATGTATATTAGGGCAATGATGTCTTAGTTGCAACATAGGGATGTTTGTCTTGATACAGAGATGTGTCAAAGTGTATGTGCCCTTATTACTGAAATGTTATAAAATCTTTGTTCTCTGTACATAGTGTAAATAATCTTTTTCTAAACAGACAACAGGCTTGCTACGAGTGTTATTTCTGTAGATGCGGCCTCGTCAGGTGCAAGGCCCAAGGAAAGACTTCCAGGTCTCGCATAGTAGAGTACCAAGGAGACAAAAAGGCTTTTCCGAAAAACAATTGGCAGATCCCACGTAGAGTGAGCATAGATGATACGCGAAGCACGAATGAGAAATGTTGATATTTCACTTTAAAATCAGCACAACGTTACGAGGTTGAGGTGAATTATGCCGTCCATGGCTTCCGTGTCGTAATTATCATGTTTGGATGTGTCATTTACCTTTGTTTTCGATTCACGTCACGTGATACCAAATTTAGTATATGTGGAGCTAGAGAAACGGCCGCGAGCACGCTTTGAGCGTCGTATGTTGTCATGTTCTTACATGACACACTTGTCAGGGTTATCATGTTTGCACCAGTCATATATATAGTCGTTCATTGACGTCACGTAACTCCAAATTTTGCGTATGTGCAGCTAGCAAAATGGCCGCTAGAGCATCATGAAGGTCCCAATATACTCCTGTGTAGCGCTGACGCGCATGCACGCTGGGCACAGCGACGCTACGTTAGCAAAACACGATCACTCTATTGTCTGACGCCAGGTGCGAACAGCGTCCCTCGGCGCGGCCTGATGGCAACCGGCACGAAGTGCGACATGCTGCATTTCCCGCCGATGCGTTACCCAGGCAACACTGCGTCTCCCTCCTTTCGTGACAGAGGGATGCTGGACGCGCTGAAACACGCATGCGCCAAAGCAGTGCAGCGCGGCGTGCGCCTGCGAGTGTATGGCAGGACCAGCACCTGGCGTGGCAACGCCGGCATGACGCGACGAAACAAACGCTGGCGAGCACGCGCGCCACGTCACGTCGAAATGTGTTGGTGCCTTGACTGTGGCATGTAACCATTTTCTCACATGACGCATCTATCATGTTTGCACCAGACACACACCTTCGTCATCCATTAGTGTCACGTAATATCACATTTGGCATAAGTGAAGCTAGCGAATCGGCCGCGAGCACATCATCAGTGTGGCATATAGTCATATTGTTACATGACACGCATGTCGTGATTATCATTTTTGGATGTATCATTTATACCTATGTCGTTCGTTCGCGTTGCGTAATACCAAGTTTGGTACATGTGAAGCTAGCAAAATGGCCGCGAGTGCATCATGAGCGTGGCATGTAGTCATGTCGTTACATCAAACGCACCTCATCATTATTGTGTTTGCACCAGTCACATACCTTCATCATCCATTCACATCCCGTAATACCAAATTTGGTATAAATGAAGCTAGCAAAACGGCCGCCAGCGCATCATGAGCGTGGCATGTAGTCATGTTGTTACATGACGCGCATGTCATGATTTTCATGTTAGGGTCTGCTCTTGTGTTCGATAGAGGCGGAAATGTTGTAGGCGCTTGTGCTCAGATTTGGGTGCATGTTAAAGAACCCCAGGTGGTCGAAATTTCCGGAGCCCTCCACTACGGCGCTCTCATAATCATATGGTGCTTTTGGGGCGTTAAACCCCACATATCAATAAATCTCTTGTGTTCGCCATGCAATCATGTCATACCATACCAGTTTTGCAACGAGTCATGCGAACGACACCACCGAAAGAGCAGCAAGACCATGAAATGTAAATCATGACATTCTTGACATACATTTCTTCATTTTCATGTTATGACTAGTCAAATATGTTCTTCATACGGTCATGTTGTGCCATTCCAAGTTTGGTGTTGATACCATTATCGAAACAGCCAAGGGAGCTCAAAGTCGTAGGCGGCTAGACCGATAGACAGTTAGATAGATAGATAGATAGATAGATAGATAGATAGATAGATAGATAGATAGATAGATAGATAGATAGATAGATAGATAGATAGATAGATAGATAGATAGATAGATAGATAGATAGATAGATACGCTCAAAATCGCCGAAGTTCGCTAAGAAATGTTTCGCATCTAAAATAACGGAGTGTCTAGCGTTACGTCTATGTTGAATAGTCAGTTACGCATCGTACGCATCGGTACTGACGACAAGGTCTTGAGGTGGATTGTCAGGTCCCGCAAAATCTCGAAAATCTTTTGCTTGGGAGACATAAAACGTTTTCGCGCTAAAATATCACGCTTGAGCGTAACCAACACTTTACTTGTGTATTTATTTATCATTTTATTTACATTATTAATAATCAATTTACCTTCAGGGCTGATTGGCATTGCAGAGGGGGGTGAGTTACTACATAAAAAAAGATGTATTTGAACAAAATATTTGAATACGGTGAGATTGTACAGATGCGTCTCGCATAAATCGCAGACAGCAACAGTGGTTCATCTTGTCATCGCTCTTCCGTTATTTTTGTCGACGCGGCCTCATGAAATGTGAGACTCTTGGGACGGCTTCTACAGCGAAATCTGTCACGAGATCCCAACTCGGGTTCGGATCCCAACCGTAGTTGTCTGTCGCCGCCGCCGTCACCAACCACAACCACATCGCGCAAAAAAAAAAAAAAATGGCCCCGTATCTGCATGTTACGCCGCAAATGTCGTCTAAAGACAATAGTCTTGCATCTGGAGAGAGTGAACAAAACGTTTATTTGATGTTCTGCGCAAGAAAATTGGTGAATGGTATACTGGAGGCGCTGCGTTAGAGTGCCTCGAGCGTGCAGCGGAGGCGAACGAGCGCATCAAGTCACATCACACGTGAGAAAATGTACGCTATTTGGCAGTTATCCTGGAAAACGAAGGGCGCGCCGTGCGTGCCTGTGATAAGGTTTAAAACGCAAGACGACGGGTAGGTGCCGCCACCGTGTCGTCTTAGCAAAGTGCTGAAACGCTTTCTTTTTCGTGCAAGCGTTGCATGGTCAGCGCGACGTGATAAACGCTAAGGTCTTTAGAATTACTCATGTATAAGTTTTCTAGTAAGAGATACACATAGAGAATATTGACGTGTTGTTGTGGTGGCTCAGATATGCGCAATTTTGCTTTTTAATTGACAATCGCACAAGTATGAACGCTGAACCTTGAGCAATATTGGTGGGCGCTGCGGATGGGGTCGGTCGTTTGGAGTATCGTTTGGTCTCTTCGCTGCCGTTTAGGGTACCGTTAAGGCTAGACAAACAGACAAGTGTACAGACAGACCAAAATTTTTGCGTCGAAGGTCCCCAAGAATGACTATCCTCTTTAAAAACCCAATACCAATGACACAGTGGGGCTCGAACTCGGGTCTGCTGGGTGCCAGCTCAGTATTCTACCACTGAGCCACGCTTGTTTTTATATCTTTTCTTTCTTTATCGTCTGTGTACAAACAACATTCACTAACAAATGTACATAAAACAAAGGACAAACATGAACAAAATAAAAAAGCTAAAAAGCATCAAACTTAACAGGCTTTTAAAAAATACTTCTTCTGTAGAAGGCTTTCTAGGCTTCACCAACTGAGCCACGCTGCTTGGGGCTTATTGGCGAACTTGCCATAGGCAGGATTGATAAAGGGAAAGCAAACACGGTAATACTACTTAAAATGGTTTTACAACAGCTAAAGAACAAGCAGTCGTCGCAGAATGCGAATAGCATAACGAGTGCATCGTCTTATGCTCCATTACAAAAGCTTGTTTTTGTTCAGCTAATAACTGTGGCGGATACCGCTTTTAGGCAGAATTCCTAATCGTCGTCAGCCACTGCTTGAACAATTGGCACACACCTCGCAATAGTTTAGTGGATACCACGCTCTTTAAGCATCTTTTTGGATGAAGCTTGACTACAACCTACCCAGTACAACACAGTTGTAGACATTTGTAAGAAAGCTAAAACATTCCCTTATCGACAATGTAGAGCACACTTGCTGGAAGGCTTTTGTTTGTTTATTTTCCATATTTACCTTTAAAATACGTTTTATTATAAGCTATTGTTGAAAAAATTTTTATTTGCTGATGTTTTATTTTGTACTGGACATGTTTGTCTGCATAATTTAGACTCTTCTATTTCTTTTTTTACACTTTTTGAACAGCTGCTACAGATGCATGTTATGCTACAAATATCTTCGGTAGGGACCCTTTAACAAACCTGCTTGGTCTCAAAAGTGTGTTTTTCTAATCAATACATGTTTTATATAAATAAACTTTCAAACTTTGAAACTTTCAAAACTTTCCAATGAAGCTCAATATTACGCGACGGCAGTCACTACAGGTAGGCAGGAGGCACAAAATATAATTATTATGGGGTGATAGCCTTGAAAACAATTTAGAAGCAATAAAAACGTTCAGACTGACTGACTGACCAACTCCGTCTATGATCAGGTACTACCCGCTACCATACCAACTTCCCATAACCTCTCAATCGCCTCACAGGGGATGTAACGAGATTGCAAGATTATTTAGGAAGTTCCGGGTGTTTTCCTAACAAACATATGTTAGGAAAACGCTTCTGCCGATGGCATCTGGGATGTTGCCTACTGTACGAACCAGCTGTGGTTAGGAGATGATTAGTTGAAGGTTACCGGCTCTTGTAAATTAACTGCACAACGCGAAAATTTCTTCGAAGAACACTGCTATTACAAATCCATGCAATATTGTAATTGATCTCTCCAGCAGAGAAACTGCTTCCAAACATTGCACATTATGTTTATTTAGGTGTGGACACATGCGACGAATGGCTGTCTACTGAATGCTTCACATATATATATATCACCACATGTTGTACTATTTGCGCTAAATCCTTGCCAGTGAGTTCTCTGCAAGCAGACTTGTAATCTTGCATCTCTGCTATATTTATGTACGTGCACATGCTGCAAAATGAAATGAGCAGGAATGCGCCTCACTCATTGTTTTTCTTCTGCGTTAGTTTCTTTTTCTTACCTTTTTGTTCTCTTTTTCTCCCCTTTTTTTTTAATTTGCTCTTTTGTGAACACAGCTGCTATATAATTATGTTTGCTGTTGCTGCCTACTATAAGAGGTGCGAGGCTTCTGTCAAGCGTTCCTCACTTTTAGTCTGCCAACCTCCATGAAACGTGATCCCATCAAGTGGAAATAAATTATTATTATTAATAATAGCATTTTCATTCATGATTTGATTGATATATGAGGTGTCGCGTCCAGACACTAAAATATGAATATAAAAGACGCCGTAGTGGAAGGGTTCTGGCAATTTCAACTACCTGTGGTTCTTTCACATGCACAAGGGGCTGCAGCATTCTCGCCTCTATCAAAATGCAGCCGCCACCACCGGGATTCGATCCCGCAACTTGCAGGTCAGCAGCGGAATACCTTTGCCTCTAGACTTCCGTGGCGGGGTGCTATGATTATTATTATTATTATTATTATTATTATTATTATTATTTTCGAAGAGGAAAGAGCCCAAGGTCTCTTTAATGCTGCATCAGTTATCGCAGTATTAGTTTCTTTTCTAGTTTCTTGCATACAGGGTATAATGTGTTTAAAATTTTTCAATTCATGGCTTCACATTTCTGCTGTTTAGGTAGTATTGCTTCCACTAATTTGATTCTCGATTGTTATTGTGCTTATATGTAGCGTAAATGAGCTACATGTATTCTTTTTCTGATTGTTGCCTGTTATTTGTTTTGTACAACTCAAGATGACAATAAAAATTATTATTATTATTATTATTATTATTATTATTATTATTATTATTATTATTATTATTATTATTATTATTATTATTATTATTATTATTATTATTATTATTATTATTATTATCATTATTATTATTATTATTTTATATTATTATTCCAAACATGTGCAGACTATTATTACAATATTTTAAATTTATTTATTTTATATATTACATACTGCTGACCTGTTTACCAGGTCTTAAGCAGGAACGGGCATACAGAAATGTTTACTATAAAAAACATAATTGACAACACACAGCATACTGACAGTGGGTACAATCCAACACTTTTGTATTAATTTACAAAAAACTAAGGAAAAACATTACAACAATGGCATAGCTTTGCTGGCAGAAACGTACTAAAAAATTGGAAGCATTGCGTAACTCTGGGCTGCATGACTGTACAAAAAAACTGTTAGTGGTTATTGAGAGCATGTATAAATAAATGAACTGTTAGACACTGTACAGTATCAGTGATAGGCAATTCCACTCACGAGTAGTTCTTGGAAAAAATGAATACCTGAATGTGTTTGTGTGGTTTACGTAATGTAAAACTTTCTTTGAATGATGTGAACGCACAGAATATTCACTTATTTGTCTAATGTGCACTGTTTTGTTGATACCGATTTTGTTGTGGAAAATGAGGTAAAAAAGCTTGAGCCTCTCCAATCTTCTTCTCTCCTGTAGTTTTTCGAGATCCGCTTTAATTAGTAGAAGTGAAGGGGAAGTACGCCAACTATAACAATTAAAAACAAATCGAACAGATTTTTTGGACCATTTCTAATTTTTTAATATTGGACTGAGTAAAGGGATCCCACACTGCAGCTCCATATTCTAGTACTGGTCTAATGAAAGTTTTGTACGCGAGAAGTTTGATGTGTGGTGTGGCATTCACAAGCCTCCTTCGCAAATAGCCAAGGCTTTTCATTGCCTTTCTTTTAATATATTCTATCTGTTCATTCTATTTTAGGTCTGATGTTAGTATGAGTCCTAAATATTTGTGTTTAGTGACTTCGGATAAACCATGGGCATTGACGTGATAGATAAACAGAAGCGGCTGTTTCTTTCGCGTAATTCGCATTGCTACTGTTCTTTTTATGATAATTGTCATCTGCCAATTTTCGCACCACGTTTGTAGCGTTGCTAGTGCAGTATTTAAAGATTCTTGATCACTGTAACTATAAATTTTCTGATATATTATACAATCGTCTGCGAAAAGCTTTATTTTTACTAATACTAATATTTATAATATTATTTCTCCTAATTATGTCTTCTACAACTTTTGTATACGTCTTAGATCTAGAATGGTATTGCTAACTCTGGAAGTGGTACCATTCAGCGAGTCGACAAAAATCCATAAGCACTTACAACCATCGCTTCGCTAAAAGTGACTCTAAAGCTCGTGCTAACACTGCGAGATTATTATCATTGCCTTAGGTTCACTGCCGATGAAATGCTCCTGCCCTATTATTTCTTAACAAACAAGTTTGCGGTATACGATAACCTGTCCTGTAGTTCTGAATCGTGTAAATTTTTGGATTCCGCATAAGTTAGCTAAGAGAATCGACCATTTTATGTATCTACGAACTTCTTTGAACAAACTACCACTCTCAAAACGCAAAGTCTCTATAATGTTAACTTTCATGATCTTGATGCATTTCACAGCCCAGTGTTATTGTTTTTATCTCAGCTTTGTACGGTCTTAACATGGTTTTTCACAATGTACAGATTCTTCCTTTTTCCATCTTTCAGGAGGCCTTCCGAATAGTTCTGTATTTTCTCCTGCATTTTTCACTCTCATTCCACGATTTTTAATGGTGTTTTTATTCGTCCTATATTGCGCTGATTTTGTTTGGTCTCAGGGTTTTCATTTTTTTATTTCTTTATTTTTTCTGAAGACTCTCTCTATGGTATAGCTTATTTTCATTGTTTATCTGCGTGCGCTTGGACAAAGACCTCATTGACGTTCCTAGGCATGTTAAATAAATTATTAATTGATTGATTGATTGATTGATCGATTACAAGGTAATATAGCGAAGCGACGTATCATTGAATACGTCGAGACATGCGTACTGTACATGCTGTGATAGTGTTTTGGAAAACTACTTCAGTTGCATTGTTATTTTCACCAGATACAGGATACTTATCAAGCAATGACATTTAATTGTCATTGGTGCAACTTACTCCCGCGAGCCTGATTGATTGAATGTCACGCCAGGGTAGTCTTTCAGAGCTGGGACTTGAACAAAGGTGAGGAGACGGATTAAGGTCAGGTTCGGATTACTTTGTTCTGGTGGTCGAGCATCATTGAGCTCCACGCCCTGCATCATACGTTATACCGACTCAGTCACACCCTGCAGCAGCCTCTCTCGACACTCGCCGCAGACTTCTGTCATTCCTCCACAAGCACTGGGTATAGCGTATTCTACGCACGTATCTTGGCTACCAATCAGAAGTGTCGAGAGGCATGAGCGACATGTACGAAAATTGTTCTATAGATAGGCAGTGCATTGTTCGGGCATACCACAAAAATTAAGCACATTGCAACGACCTTCTATACGTACCACAGCACTCGGAAAGAACAGGCAAACGGCCTAAAACCGACAGCGCAAACTAACCGCCGACCTAATTACCCCATTGCATTAGAGAACAATATTTCCCACAGCACGTGCTTCGCCTGGGTGGTGTGCAATGTATAAGCCGGATTAGTCGCCGTTTGTTTTCTTCTTCCAGCAACAGTGGTCTGCTCCGACAATAGCTGCAGAATCACAGAAGAAAGTACGATAGATGAGCTGTTCTGTATGAAGGACAACTGAAAAGCAGAACCAAAAAAATCTGGTGTTATCTTATCATCTGCCTAATGAATTGGAAATATTCCGACTAACATGAATTTCTCTGCATAAAGAGCGAATTAGATGGACAGGAAGCAACACAACCTGCTGCGCTTTTATTGATCAAACAATATTATCAAACAAAACCGGCCCCTGTCTGCTGGCCGGTTTTGTTTGATGCATCTCAAAGCATCTGTGAAGTCCACAACATTCCTCTCCGGCCGTAATGCAAGATTATAGGTAATGAAACACAACACTATATGTTATTGCATTACAGCATTTGCCATGTCTGGTTCTCGCGTACAATTTATAGAGCAGAACTCATTTGGTCAAGGGTTCCCGTGCTTCTGGATATCACATGAGCAAATGACGCACTCTGTCATTTTTACCTTTTCCTTGGGTGGTGGCTAACAAGAGAAACTGAAACGTCTGGCCAGTAATCGGGGTTCGCCCCTTGCGTGTTCCCTTAATTTTGGTGGACCGGCACTGTGAGTAGTGCAATTTGCCCAATATCTGTGTCACGTTAATATAGAAGGCATCAAGCATATCCATATGCAGTGTAGTGTAGAGTACAGTGTAGCATAAGGTTAGAAAGAGACAGGGGAGAAGCTTAGCCTAGCCAGGAGAATAGCTAGATTCATAACAGCTTTTTAACGAGCCTTGTGCGACTTTGCTCCACCAGCGTGAAATTTTAATCGAGAGTGCCCCTGTCTCCTTATTGGAATTGTCTCCTTATGGAGACCTCCTTATTGGAATCAGAATTACAGATATATGTAAACGCATACAACAATTAACATAGGTAAGCATCAAATGTTTTACGAGGTATCTTCCGTTTTTATAAAAAAACCTTGATATTAGCCTCAATTGTTTCAAGACTTCTTCCCACCTTTTATTGAATGCACTGGCATTTATACTTACTCATTGCTCCTCAACTGTCATGTTATTTTTGTCCAGGGTAACAGTGAAGTAATTGGTGAAGATAAACAGTATGCCAGGATATTCAGAGACAGTTGTTGAGCTAGCCGCGTGATCTTCCCTCAACTGAAATCGTTTCAAAGCAGTGCAGACAAACTGAGTCTTGAAAAATTCATTTGGCTGCATTGTATGAATGAATCGGTGTACAGATGGCCTATAACGAGGAACAGCGATTCCGAAGATCACAAGCTGATATTGTCATTAAGTGGCAATACGTATTCTAGGCCACTTTAGCAATACTTCAAAGCCAGATAAGGTGCTTCGCATGAGCTTGGATTCTCCCGTTGAATATAACCGCTCACTCAACTAATAAAAGGCTAGTCAGTTCAACTTTCTGAATTACTGTCCCAAAAGACGTCTTTAGTTATCTCTAAACGCCTGCCGTTACAGAAAACGTAATTCTGCAGGCAAGTAGCTAATACCACAATTAGTGATTTTAAAGAATTTCGGACACATTTGCTGAAACACCTGGTATAGAATAGCCATGTAAAGTATTGGAATGGTTGGGAAAGGGAAGTCGGGGTGAGGAGGAGTGGTGTGAGGCTGAAGAAGCAAGAAGCACAGGTACAAGGTTGTGCACAGCATAGCCGTGTATTGAAGAGTACCGCAAAGGGTTGGGAACAGGTAGTAAGGGTGATTAAAAGGCGTGTTTATTGATTGTCAAAAGCCGTGTACGATATCATACTGCATGAGAGAGTAAAAAACGCCCGTTCTAGTGAGAGAACGAAGCATAGCCTAGCCATGTATATAGTTAAGCAAGGCAAGAGGCAAGGTAAGTGAGAGAGAAGAGGAGACATTTGAGGAGAGAAAGGAGGAAAAAAAAGGAGACAAGAAGGTGACATTGCCATTGAGTTTGCTAGAATTAGGTGGAGGGGACTCTGGCACTGCCATCGTTCAGCCACCACAAGAATGATGGGTACTACACAAAATTGCCTAGTCATCATGCTTGCGGGCTTCCGACGCACCTAATGCTTTCTTTATTGTGTTTTCGTTTTGTTTCGAATAAAAGAACACATCTTTGTGAAAGACGTCACGCGACTTGAATCGGTGAGCTAATAAGGTCGAGGTGGTGACGCATACCTGCTGAACCTTTGCTGAATTTCGTCTCGTGGTGAAGTGGATTCAGGCCCCGCGGAGCCATCCAGAGATTAAAGAGCGAAGATATTACATGAATTTGTGTATATACTACCCATCATTCTCATGCTGGCTGAAGCTTGCGGGGCAGATATAACAGACACTATAGCACCTTTGTTCTCACCAGAGTATATATAGAAAATTATACGACCACTGCATCACAAATTAATGTTTTATTTCCTGCCATGAATGCCGTTCAGGCTGCACCTGTGGGACGTCAGCGCGTTCTTATTCCAAAAAACGTGATCGTCGCTGAAAGGCAGGTCAATCACTGCTCCACATGCATCCTATACAGCTTTCACCTTCAGTCGAACTGTTAACTTTTGTTTCGTTTTATAGAGCTCGGCGAAGCCCATATCACTCACCGCGCCCCTGTACACATGCAGCGATTTTTTCGCAGCGAGACGTACACTGCACATGCGGTGATAAGGCAAGTATTCATCCTGCGTCAAAATATAACTGCGGTTTACTCTCGACTGCTGAGACATATCTAGACTCTGAAACGAGCTTCACAGAATGCCTTCTATTCTGACCATAAACGATGGGAACATTTATGGTATTCAATGCCTCGTTCTACTGAATAGCCGGAACACAAATGTTTAGTACGAGAGCTGGGCGGACGACTGCTCGTGTAAACAAAGCTCGAGTTTCCACGAAAACAACCACCTGTACTTGACAGGATAGTGATTGCCCTGGAGGGAAACAAACTACGAGCAACGGTAATGTCATTCCAGAAATGTGGACACACCAAACTGCGGGTGGCAGTTGCGCAAGGGGGCGGAAGGAAGCAGATGGGTTTTTTCCGCGTATCGCAGATGAAAACAAAGCGTTTCACGGACTGCACAGCGCACTCCCTACGCCCCACAGGTAAACATAATCTACTTTATTATATAAACGAAAATCATTGACACTGGGCAGCTTCGCACCAGAATGAAAAATAAAGCACTATATTTCCCGCAGCACCAGAATAAGTTCTTTGGGCTCGCGGGCCGATTTTACAGAGCGCACAGCTCATAATTGTGTTAAGAGGACGTGGTCTGTGTTTTGCACGGTCCCAATTTAGGGCCAAACATTGTGTTGTTATGCACACTGGGGATTGTTAAAACGGCTCCATTATACTGTTTACTATTAAAAAGCAACTGTATTTTTACGTATATGAACTTCTTCACCAGACAAAATAAATAAATAAAATGAATCCTAAAAAGGCGCCTTACGCGTGCCTATAAGGGTGTGGTACAAAAAATGGGCTGTGTTAAACAGGGCAAACTGTTTGGACCCGGAACTAATTTGCCGTTTCACCTAAAGGCAACTCTACGCTCTCAGAAATATATGTGTGTAGACACAGCCACCCGTGTAACCAAAACGAGTCAGAGCGTTAGCTACGCACAGAATTTTCACAGATGGGATTGGGTGCTCCCAAAACGTGACATCCCGTACCTCGAAGAGTTTTTCCCGCGGTCAAAGCAAACCACGTCCGCATGAAGGACACTGTATTCTCAATGCTGGAAATAAGGGCTTAATCGCGGTTGTTAGTGCCACTGAACCAGCGAGGACCTAGAACAGGAAGTACTACACACTATAGTTTCTACTGCACAGATAGAACTGGAAGAGTGGAATACAAGAAGGAAACCTAAAATCCTAAATATCGATCCAATAAACAGAGGTATTTCCAGGGCCCAGATAAACTTGCTGTTTTGTGAATAGAGCCGCTAGAATCTGTGTGGGTAATGAACTAAAATTTCTCATCACAGTGCTGACGAAGACAATGGCCCGTAGCTACACATAGGGCAGCTTTAAGTATTATAAAAATTACAGGGAATGATAAGAAAAGGAAGAAGAATTAGTCATATGCCTGCAGAAATGATGTAGGAATGCACACAGATGAACTGATGAAAATTGCGCCACAAAATAAGGTCCGTCTAAGACACTCAAAAACACAAGAGCCCTGTTCTTCAGCAATATTGTCTTATATCATCACACGGTTTTAATAAATATAAATTCAAAAAACCTCGCCTAGATGTCAGTCCAGCAATATCGAAGGCAGACAAGGGCCCTTGGAAACAACGTGCATAGATGCACTTTCCTCTCTGAATAGCATGCATTGCACTCAATTTAAAACAGACAGCAGAATACGACGATCAAGAGAGCACAGCCCATTTGTCATTGTGATGATGTGGATTGTGTGGCCCGTGACGGGGCGAAGAGGGAACAGCAGTTCTGCTCTGCGGTACGCCTTCGAGGGGAAGACGAGAAAAAGGAAGCGCGAGCGGGGCGTGCGGCTCGGGCAGTTGGAGCGTGACACGGTTCGAACGGCAGCTGCTGGTCGGCGGTTCGGGTCGCGACATCGCTTCACCAGGCGTCCGGCAGCCTTGCGGACCTGGTGAGCTGGCTTCCTGCTTCGGGCTGCGTCACTCAACCAGGTATCCGGCAGCCTTGCGGACCTGGTGAGCTGGCTTCCCGCTCTGTGGACGGCGCTGACACGGGGACCGGCAGCATAGTCTGTTCGTGGACTGAGTTCCTGAGGCCCAAGTGGTGGCACGAGGTGGCCACGGCTCATGTTGGCGACGGGCCATTAACCTGCACTGCAGTGGGCTGGTGATCTACCGGCCTGCAGCACCACCATCACCACCACCACCACTTCACCATGGTCAAGGCAGCGTGACTGCACAAGGAACACCGGTGACGACCGACCTCGCCGCAGTGGCAACAGTCATAACGGCGAGTAGGACAGTTCGTGTGCCGAGGCGCGTAGGACGTTTGGCATGTAAATAAGGAACGCTATAGTGTGTTGTGTGTGAATTGTAAGAGTTATCGGTTGTGTTAAAGTCTATGTTGTGTGTACAGAGTCACCTGACTGCCGGTTGATTTATTCCGAATCCTGGGCCCACATTACACCACAACAAACTTGGCGAGCTTGCCAGGATCCCGCCAGTAACATCTCGAACGCGGAAATCGCCAGTCAGGTGTGTGCACGCAGCACAAGACGAGAGACATGGATCTCGATAAGTTAGCGGCTGTAGCAGCTCAGTTAGGCTTGTCTGGCGCGGAACTTCGCGAATGGATTGAGCGAGAGCAAGTTAGGCAGAGAGATGAGCGCGCAGCTGAGAGTGAAGAGGCCAAAGAAGCAGCCGAGAGACAACGGTTAGCAGACGCGAGGCAGCTGCAAATCCTCCAACTTAAGCTCCAGCTTCAGGAAAGTGCTCAAAGTCAGCCATCTGCGGCGGCAGCACTCGCCGCATCGGCAAACCCGTCATGCCTGAATCCACAGAAGTTACTACCGCTATTTGACGAGCGACGCGATGACCTGCACGCGTATTTGCAGAGGTTTGAATGCGTGGCTACTGGTCAAGAATGGCCAAGAGAGAAATGGGGAGTAGCCGTAAGCATGTGCTTAACTGGTGAGGCGCTCACTGTCATTGGTCGAATGACTGCTGACGAGGCCCTCGACTATGATAAAGTGAAAAAAGCCCTACTTCAGCGCTTCAGATTCACGGCACAAGGATATAAAGACGAATTTCGGAAAGCCCGGCCTGAAGATGGCGAAACAGGGAAACAACTAGCAGCAAGGATCTCGAGCTATTTTGATAACTGTATTGAGATGGCTTATGTGCCCAAAACATTTGAGGGTCTTCGTGACCATGTTATAGCCGAGCAATTCTTGCTTTGCTGTAATCCGAAGCTGGCCATCTTCCTGAAAGAGAGGGAATGCAAAACCCTTACATCCCTTTCAGAGTGCACCAACCGCTTTCTCGAAGCACAGGGAGTCAATAACATTGGTAAAATTGCAGATGATACAAAGGAGGCAAATAAACCCGGTGCTATGTCACAGTACAAACAGCCAAGTTGCTTTCTGTGTCACCGCAAAGGACATAGCGCTCCGGATTGTCGTGCGGTTCCGAAAAAGTCTGTGAAATGCAAAACATGTGGGCGGCTTGGCCACAAAGCCACCGATTGCAAGGATCAGAGCAAAGACAAGTCGGTGTCTTGTGCCATGATAGCACAAAAAAAAATTACGGCATATTCACGGGGTGAATGATGATGAATGGGCGAAGCTCCGGAGGGATTCATCGGTAAACTGTGAATCTTCCGTGTAATTCGCCCAGTCGATCATCATGTAAAGACGTGAGAAACGCTGTGTGTGTATATACACAAATCAACTTTTATTTGTTCTTAGACGATGGATGGCTTGCGATGTCCCTTCATTATGACGGCTTTATTTTATAAGATCTCGCGTCTTTCATCAACTACAAGTACCGCTTTCTAGTTTATAACATCTTGCATCTTTTCATCATCAGCTACAAGTACCACCATCTAGTAAACACTACAAGAACTAAACGAGAGGTGGCTACATACAGGAGACGGTACCGCCATCCAGTGAACACTGCAAGAACTAAACTAGAGGTGGCTACATACAGGGGACGGTACCGCCATCTAGTGAACACTGCAAGAACTAAACTAGAGGTGGCTACATACAGGCTACAGGGGACGCACAGCCCACGCCCTAAGGAGCTTCGCCCTTAAAAAACAGGAGTACTTCCCTATGGCCAAGTCCAAGGATGAGACATGCGCTGCTGAATGCCCCAAGAAGTGCGAGAACCAACCTATGTTCTTAGTCGACAACATGCCAGTGGTCGAATTACGGGTGCCTGGACAACGCGCACGTGTCTTACGAGACACAGGGAGCAACACGACCATCGTGCGACGCGAGTTCGTGCCGGATCGATGCCTGGCCGGGAAGACGGCAAGAGTTATGCTTTTGGATGGAAAGGCCAAGGAACTACCGGAAGCAAACATACAGATACACACGCCCTACTTCGTTGGTGATGTAAACGCTTTATGCATGACTAACCCTTTGTACGACCTCGTGCTCGGCAATATTCCAGGAGTAAAAGGACCACAGGAGCCAGATACTACCTGGGAGTACTCGGACGTCCTGTTCCCTGAATCGACTGGTTCGAGCAAAATCTCGGCATGCTGGGAAAAGTCAACCTTGCTTTCTGCCGTCGTCCGGATGCAGGGGAAGACGGAGAGTATGATGAAGATTTCGCTAGTTGGTTCGCCAGATGTGACCCGAGTGCAGCTAACTGAGAGCCAAAAAGACGACCCAAGTCTGAAGAGTTGCTTCAGCAAGATTGGGAAGGAGTTTCACTCCAATAAAGACACGACGTACCACTTTTCTGAAGAGGCTGGTCTACTGTATCGACATTACCGCCTTTCTACGGGGAGAACCTTTAAGCTAGTAGTCGTACCAAGGACACTTCGACAACACATTTTGAAGCTTGCACACGAGGGCATTATGGCTGGTCACCAACGCGTGCGACGTACCACAGACCGTATCCTTGGGGATTTTTACTGGCCAGGTATGCATGAAGAAATCAGACGGTTTGTCAAGTCGTGCGACGTCTGCCAGAGGACAACGCCGAAAGGGAAAGTCGGAGTCGCTCCGTTGGGCAACATGCCTCTCATACGGACACCATTCTAAAGAGTCGCCATTGACCTGATCGGACCGTTATCTCCTCGATCAGATAAGGGAAACCGCTATGTGCTTACCCTCATTGACTTCGCTACTCGCTATCCTGACGCAGTAGCCCTACCCAGCATCGACGCTGTCAGTATTGCAGAAGCCCTCCTTGAAATATTTTCCCGAGTGGGCCTGCCTCGAGAAGTGGTTACCGATCAAGGTAGAAGCTTCACGTCGGAACTCATGAAATAAGTGGGCCGACTACTAACTGTAAAGTTTTTTCGTACCACCCCATATCATGCGATGGCCAATGGATTGGTCGAAAAATTCAACGGTACGCTGAAGGCCATGCTCAAAAGGGTGTGTCAGGAGAAGCCGCGGTCATGGGATCGCTACATTGCTCCTCTTCTCTTCGCTTATCGCGAAGTACCGCAAGCCAGCTTGGGCTTTTCACCATTTGAGTTAATCTACGGAAGGCATGTGCGTGGACCTTTGAGTGTTTTAAGAGAGCTGTGGACGAACGAGAACATTGAGGATGAAGTGCGAACAACGTACACTTACCTTGTGGACCTTCGAAACCGACTCGAACACACCTGTAACCTCGCTCATGAAGAGCTTGGTAAAGCACGTGAAAAGCAAAAGCTTTATTACGACCGTAAGACCCGCCACAGAAGGCTACGGCCCGGTGACAAGGTTTTAATTCTCCTTCCTACAGACATTAATAAGCTTCTCATACAGTGGAAGGGCCCATTTTAAGTTGCTGAAGCCAAGAATGATGTTGATTATGCAATTGACTAAGGGCAGAGCATCAAGGTCTTCCACGTGAATATGCTGAAGAAGTATGAGGAAAGAGAAATAACGTCTCCTCATCAGGTGGCTGCAGTGAATACTACAAGTGCAACAACTGGGAAAGAGGCGAACAGTAAGACCAACGACTCTGAGGATACCATCCCCTCTCTCAGTCTATGCCAAACACAAACGGCATCAGACGTCAAGATATCGCCCAAACTGCAGACAGACCAACTTCAACAAGTTCGACAATTGTGCGAAGAGTTTGCAAACATATTTTCGGACCTTCCCGGCAAGACACAACTTGTCGAATGCTCTCTTGACCTCGTCATCGAAAAGCCGGTTCACGTGCCCCAGTACCCGATTCCTCTAGCGCTGCGTGAGAACGTCGAAAAAGAGGTACAGGAGATGCTTCGAATGGGCATAATAGAGAAATCAAAGTCGCCATATCATGCGCCGATCGTTTTTGTCAAGAAGCCCGACAACACCATACGGTTGTGCATTGACTTTAGGGAGCTGAACAAGACCTTGGTTTTCGACAGTGAGCCGATTCCGAGAATTGATGTTGTTCTAGCTCTTGTGAGGAAACAGAAATTTTTCTCGAAATTCGATTTCACGAAGGGCTATTGGCAAGTGCCCATGGCTCCAGACAGTCGTGAAAATACGGCATTTTCAAGCATGTCGGGGCTCTACCACTTCAAATACATGCCTTTTGGGATTAAGACTGCCCCAGCGATATTTGCACGCCTTATGAGGAGAGTTCTAGGCGATTTGCCGAATGTGCATCATTATTTTGACGATGTGGTCATCGCTACTAACACATGGCATGAACATATGGAAGCCTGACGACTTGTCTTCGAAAGAATCCGCAATGCAAACCTCACAATCAAACCGAGCAAGTGTGAGATCGGAGAGCGTACCATTACATTCCTCGGACATCGCATTGGCGAGGCGAAGGTAGAACCAATGCTGAAAACGCTGGACAAGATTCTAGCCGCCAAGCGCCCCACGACGAAGAAAGCTGTACAATCCTTTCTCGGTCTTACGGGCTATTACAGGCAGTTCATTCCGAACTACGCAGAGATTTCCAAGCCCTTGACTGACCTTACCAAGAAAGGCCAACATCACATCGTATCGTGGGGACCGACGCAAGAAAAAGCATTCACCGTGCTGAAACACAAGCTCGTCGCAAGTCCCATACTGCAAACACCGGATCTTTCGAAGCCTTTCGTGCTCCGTACTGATGCCTCAAGCACAAGCATCGGCGCAGTGCTTCTGCAAAACAGTGGGGACGATATTTTACATCCGATTGCATATGCTAGTCGCAATCTGCTGCCTAGAGAGGCCCGCTATTCCACAATAGAGCGTGAATGCTTAGCGCTCGTGTGGGCTGTTCAGAAGTTCCACATTTACTTATGCGGCAGACCCTTCATTATTCAGTGCGACCACCAGCCACTCCGGTACTTGCAGTCAGCCAAACACGTCAATAATCGAGTGTTACGATGGAGCTTACTAATGCAAGAGTACAGCTTTACCGTAGAGTACATAAAAGGCTCAGACAATGTAGGAGCAGACTACTTAAGTCGCATCTGAATTGCTCTAATCTTTCTCCACTTGTGTATTTTTCATGTGTGTTTTTTTTCATTACGTGCTGTGTGGATCACAACCATTCGGATTCGTGTGAACTTGTTCCCTCTTTACAAACGCGCCTGCACTTTTGCCTACTCACCGCCTGGCGTGGAGTGGAATAGTTGCTCACAACTATCTTAAGTGGGGGGTGGTGTGATGACGTGGATTGTGTGGCTCGTTACGGGGCGAAGAGGGAACGGCAGTACTGCTCTGCGGTACACCTTGGAGGGGAAGACGAGAAAAAGGAAGCGTGAGCGGGGCGTGCGGCTCGGGCAGTTGGAGCGTGACACGGTTCGAACGGCAGCTGCTGGTCGGCGGTTCGGGTCGCGACATCGCTTAACCAGGCGTCCGGCAGCCTTGCGGACCTGGTGAGCTGGCTTCCTGCTTCGGGCTGCGTCACTCAACCAGGTGTCCGGCAGCCTTGCGGACCTGGTGAGCTGGCTTCCTGCTCTGTGGACGGCGCTGACACGGGGACCGGCAGCATAGTCTGTTCGTGGCCTGAGGTCGTGGGGCCCGACTGGTGGCACGAGGTGGCCGCGGCTCATGTTGGCGACGGGCCATTGACCTGCACTGCAGTGGCCTGGTGATCTACCGGCCTGCAGCACCACCATCACCACCACCACCACCACCTCACCATGGTCAAGGCAGCGTGACTGCACAAGGAACACCGGTGACGACCGACCTCGCCGCAGCGGCAACAGTCATAACGGCGAGTAGGACAGTTCGTGTGCCGAGGCACGTAGGACGTTTGGCATGTAAATAAGGAACGCTATAGTGTGTTGTGTGTGAATTGTAAGAGTTATCGGTTGTGTTAAAGTCTATGTTGTGTGTACAGAGTCACCTGACTGCCGGTTGATTTATTCCGGATCCTGGGCCCACATTACACCATAACAGTCATTTTGATCTTCTAGCGGCGCAGAAACGCGTTTCTCAATGCAGTAAGCTAGGAGTATGTTTTCAAGAATTCCACATTTAAACAGAATCGGCATATCATAGCTGCGTTACCTGACAGTGGCGCTGCAATTGATCGCTATATTTGAGGGTCATACCTGAGGTACATATTAAGTCACTCGGAATTTTTCAAGAAGTTTGTGACTTGGTCTCGCAGGTCTCGCATGGTCTCGCATGGTCTCGCATGAAGGGGTATCGCACCTTTTGTTTTTGACAGTCGTATTGGAGCTGTCAGTGTTCTATCGTGGGCTTACCACGTGGTAACATCTCTATCGAGTTGTTGCCATTCCTGATCATAACCGTAATTGGCATGCGGTATGTACCATTGCGCTTGGTATAAGCTAAACCTTGCGAGCGCGTGGCCGCGCTCTCTCAAAGATTTTACAACAGAGCCGATTTTGAAATGTTTTCGAGTTATCGGGGAAAGGTCTCGCTGTTCCTGCGAGTTCGCATCTCCTCCGCTTGCTTCAACGTTTGCCCCTCGTTTCTCTCTGTCGTGATGCAAGCTTGGAAAATAAAACTGCCGCCATGGCTTGAAGCCTACAATTCGATTTTTGTTCAGTAAAGCTTCTTTCTAGGTCTCTCTGGTAAAGCTAAATATATGGCAACAGACCCCTTCAGGTAAAGCAGGGCAAGGGGGAAAGCAAGCGATTGGAAGTGATGCGTGCTCATCGAAATTCAACTCTCTCCCGATAAGATGATATGATACCATTGGCGTTACTGTCGAACCTTGCAGTTCGCTGGGTCACGAGTTCCCTTGATGTAGCTCACACTGTGTGTGATAGTACCACCTTCACATTTATCTGATCTTTACCCAATGAAGGCATAACCTCCCAGCACCCATTGAAAAGTTGTGTCGTCATTTTGAGATGGGTTCTTGTAAATATCCCCTTACATCAAATACCAACCTTCGCGGATTCAGCATCATAACGCTCAATGTGGGGTATGAAGGCCTGCATTTTAGTCCCAAAAGATACTACCTAGGGCCTAGGCTGTGACCCATTGATATAGTAGCAGCAAGCTGGACGGCAAGGGTACCTTTATAGACGTCTTGTTCAGGAATTAGAGGAAGTGGGCTATCACGTGTTGTGACAGGATAACCACAGCAGCCGTGAAACCGGCAGAGACATCGAAATCGTCATAGGCACGGGAGGATGTGTCCAGCGCTTATTGTCCAAAAGCAAGTGTGGTTTCTTGAAGTGAAACGGCTGAGGAGAAGTTGTTCTTTTTCAATTTGAAAAATCGTACGGCACAGTGCGCGGCTGTTGTAGCAACCATAAAAATGACAATGAAGAGAATTTTTCGCATTTTGGAGTACCCTTGCACTCAAAATATATAAGTTGCCAAGCTCTACCACATGGAAAAGCAGTCACGCTTCATAATTAGATATGAGGCATGATAGTTTGTACGCACTGGAATAAGGCTTGTGCCAAACTGCCTCTGTAGTAACATGCACAGTTAGGTACAATACTGAAGCCTTTTTCAGCACGCTTTGCGTGAATATATCCCAGTGGTACATTATTTAGCCAGCTACCGAGGTGTTTTTTGTGCACATATTCATCAAAACGATTAAATTAGCCCTAACTGCTTGGTTTTAAATAAATGCATGAGGCTGCAGTACATTTATAGTCACTGCACGTGTTATACTAATAATGCTCTTTGCTAGGTTCTGGCCACACATCTCAGCTAACAAGGAGAACACAGGAACGTAAGAATATACAAAGATACATAACGTCTTTACACTTAGGTGATTCTGCGTCATCCTTGTTTTTTTTCGTGAGCGGCGCCATAAGCTATCAGGACTAACCAAGCAGTATACCAATGTACCTGAAGCTAGTTCTCGTTGAAATCGCAAAATACTAGTCTCCGTACTGGACAGCACAGAAATTGTTATGGGTGTCCATGTCCCTAGGAACGCGATTTGCTGAATCAACGGTCATTGGCCGCTTCCAGATTCGAAGGGGACTAGCAAACGAGAAAAAGAAAGAACGCAAAGAGAGGCAGTGCCCAACGACAAGCCGATCTTAAGAAATGGAAGCTTCATGGATCCGGACCGAGAACCTTTGAAAGAGCCGTTCCCCATGTAGCAAGAAGGAGTTTTTTTTTTTTTTGTCCGGGGGCATATTACACGCGTGCTCATCCTGACAAATGGAGCGGAATACGAATGTAGGGAAAAAAAGAAGAATGATGGTCAGGGGATTTGAACATTGCTACGTTGGCATACACCAAGCAGACAAATCAAGAAAATGAAAAAAAAATGAAAATTGACTACTGTGGCAGATGAAAAGCTGAAAATACTTTGTCCACACTGCTTCGGGCGGTAGAGCTGTGCCGGGTTTATTGGATTGACCGGTGCACATTATCCGACTGACTGGTGCCGGCAAAAGGTTGCCTTTGTCCAGCTCATGCGTTTTTGCTGCTTTCTTTTTTTTTACTAGTGCGTGTGTGTGCTAATGGGCTTATATGGGCACGTCTGCATGTATCTGCACGTGCGATAATTTAAAGATGTAGGAAGATGACGAATGTCTCGACATATTGTAGAAGTGTTTTTGTGCTTATCATGCTCAATATGTTAAAAGTTTCAGCAAAAAAAGTGAGCGTGTGTTGGAGGTTGCAATATTAACAAAGAAAGCGCGAAAGTTCAGGAACACCATAAAAAAGTAGTAGTCGACAGAAAGACGCTTCTCATAGCGCCTCGGTGACGCCAGTCTGACTGCTTTTCTCGTTTGTTTTTACGCTGTCTCGTTTCGTTATTCCGTAACTTAGTTTATGTTAATTCGAGCTAGTCGTCAAGCAAAACGAAGAGAAAAGGAATGAGTAATCTGGGGGCCTTATTGCTGAGGCTTCCTTGTTTTACTTGACGCTTCCACGATTGAAAGCACTCCGAGAATTTCGAGATTTAACTCGCTAAAGAGAATAAATTTTCATAAGCGTCCTTCCACAATCGGATGGCCGGCAATCCTCAATGTCACAATTGTCCAAGCGGGGATACAGTGCAGCACACGTTCTCCGAGTGTCCTCGCTAACGCGCAGGGAAGATCCCTCGTAGTCACTTCGTTAATCATGCCCACAAACCGATGACAGCAGAGATGTCCTCAGAAGTCATAGCGGATGAAGACAATACAGGCATTGCTAAAACTCTTCAAACAACGGACTTGCACAAGCGGTTATAAACCAATAGCGATATCGTGACTGCAACAAGTGTGACTGCGTGTGTGTATGTGTGGTTCCTCTTTCCATCTTTTTCTCTCTCTCAATCTCTCTCTCATTTCCTATCGTGTGTCTTTGAATCTGATATATCCCTTTCCCCAGTGTAGGGTAGCATACTAGTCTTTCTAGACTACTCACCAACCCCGGTTACACTTTCCCCCACGTTCTGTTCTTGAACAGTGTGCTAAGCTAATTGATTCCCACAAATGCAAGGTGACATTTCTCGCCATAGAAAGAGACAAGGAAGAACAAAAAGTTCTTTCTCCTCCGTTCTGCAAGGCTTGCGTACGAGAGCACACAGGAGAAAGCTTAGCTAATCTCCCCACGTTTCCTTATTCCACTCTCACTTTCTTACAGCCAGATAAATTGTAGGAATGACCTCTGTCCGATAACTTCAAATAAGCAAATGGCAAATTTATTTTTATATGCATACACATATCTTACAAGGACCCCTTGTGGATGTTTCAGTTCAATACGAACTGAGTTACAAGTATTTGTCACAAGCTGCGATTGCTTGCTCTTGTCTCTCGACTTGAGGAAAGCCGTGTAAGCTAAGCAGGCAGGAATAGCACGGGGAAGAAGGTACGCCACCAACCCTCATGATCTAGCACATTTTTGTCGGTTTTTTTTATCGTGTGGCTTTTCCGTGTGATCTCGCACGCAGGCGCGGACAGGTGAAGGACCTCCGCGGTGGTACCAGTAACTCTCTGTGCGCCATGTTCAAATAAACGCAAGCGCCATACTTGGGTCTGTGGCACCATGGCTCTTTAGCATATAGCATCGTCTGTCGAGAGAAGAGAAATCAGTTTTAAGCTGCATCCTTTGAGAATTTAGGGTGAATTCCAAGCCATGTGCTGCGCTTATCGTTTGTCTCGCTGTTTTTGGGAGCCTCGACTACCGATCGGCAGCGCTTTCTGACCATGCTTTAAAACTGTTGTGGGGCCCCTTTAAAGCCCATCTTCGGCGACTGCTTCCGTGACGAGGCAGAATTACAAGAGAGAGAATAAAATGAGGGAAAAGCAGGAAGATTAACCAGAAATTGGAGCATCCGGTTGCCTACCCTGTACTAAGAGAAGGGAGAATGGGGAATATAGGTAAGAAAGAAAGCTAACAGCGAAGTAGACACGCGAAAGAGAAAACAAAAAAAATGAGCTGGGGTGCTATAGCCTATTCAATAGGCCACTACCACGCAACAAGTTCAATAAGGCCTTCACTGATTTTCTGTGCGAAGTCAGATTATCTCGCCTTTCAAGTAGAACGACATGATGGTGGCACCTACTAGCACACCTCCAAGCGCACGCCACGTTGAAAATAAAGTGCGTGGTGTGTCACTTGATGCATCAAATCCAAATTTTGCAGAACGGCAAAATTTGAATTTGAGGCATTAAGCGACAAACCCAGCACTTTACGAGCAATGAGGTTGGAGCTGTGCCATCTTCTCGGACCATGGAAAGAAAGCGTCTGTGTGATGCGCAGTCCAAAAGCGCTGTTGGTATTCTTGAAAACGCTGGACTTGACGAAGGTTGTGAATGACTATTCTGTGCTTGCATGCCCGTCTGTGCATGTCTGCGCATGTGTGTATGTGAGTGTACTTACTATATGTATGTGCATGTGATCATGTATAATATACTCACAACTCAACACCTGGAGCAGGCAGATAAGTCACAAATTCAGGCTCGGGCAAATTGATCTCCGGAAAGTCAATAAATAATAACGACCCTCTATTTCTTGCTTTTAAAAGAAAATGCGTGAGTAATCGGAAATTTTCTTGGAAGTTTTAGCAATGGTTTTTTTCTGCATGTGCGATTGTCCAATGGAAAGGAGTAAAATGAGAAAGACAGTTTTTACAAAAACAAAAGCAGCAGAATACCTGCTGTCTTGTTAATGACCATGCATCGGCTAACCATTTGTTGTTCTTCGGCCATGCACAGTAGTCTCATATTTAGCCGCATCTACGAGGTCAGACCATTCGAGCTGCTAGAACGCCTAAAAGCATTAGCGTATTGAGGAGTGGCACGAATGCAGCGAGACAAATCAGGATATTTCAGCAGACAAGAAATAGCACGAAAGTAAACAGGCTGCACGGTTAAAAGAATGAAGCGAAACAGAAATGTCCGAGAATGCGATTTTCCTGCTTTCATTGCAGAGATGGCCAAAATGCGCGAATTCGAAAGTCTGCCCAGGCAATAATAATGTAGTAATACCGGCATGTATTTATAAGCCACGCTGCGCTTTTACACGCACGTTCCTACATTTAGAACGTTTTAGCCTGCAGGAACTAATTTGAAGCGTGTACATATTGAGCATATTTTTTGCTGAAACGACCATATTAAAATTGAAGTTTTCCTATTTCGACACCGAATGAGGTGTACACGAAAGCACAGTAGCGTTGTTTGGTTGTTTGATTTATCGCCAACTTGTGTAAGTTACTGTTGTCTGCACTTTAATTTGACCATTAATTACTACTGGCATAAGACTACATAGTATTATAAAAATAAAAAAAAATCGTTCATTTGAATCGACATAATTCGCTCCTTGTCCTCTAAGGCTCGTTTTCTTAACTGATATGTTCTTCGAGCTGGCATAGCTTTAAAAGACAGCACGAACCCATCCTGGCTCTCAAAGATCAAGCAGCCGTGGTATAACACACTGAAACTGCACTTATATGCCTGTGCTACGGGTCTCAGCTCAAGGCATGTCCAAAGCAGCAACGCTCTGTAATACTGCTTGGAAATACGGCAAGCACGCTCTGCCTTTCGCAAAAGGCGCACACATGCAAGACAGTTTGCCAGCGCAATCTTTCGCGGCAAAGATCTTCACGACGTGCCGCTCGCGTACACAGTGTTAGATAAGTTTCGCCGGCAATATATTTGTTACAGTACTAATTCAATGAAGTAACCCTGTATCTGTGAGTACGGTTCATTGTTGCTCTTTCATTACGACGAGAACGTAGTTTCCATCGTATCGCTGCAGTTAGGAAACTCTCCGTCATGCTGTCATTTGCAAGAACACTGCGTGCATAGTGCAATATCCTGCGTTCCTCTCTTTCGGAAAGGTGCGCTCGTACTGAATAGCGAGTGGACTTGATTACGTCCTCCCAGCTGCGGGATGCCGAATCGCTTTTTCTTGGAAACTTTAGAGACGAAGCGCAATGGAAATAGCTGTGCCTGTCACGACTGAGGATTGTGCATCTGCTATAGAGGAAGATTGAACTGCATGATCCACTCACCTTAAAAACAGCGCAAAAGTCGTACGTTTAGGAAATCAACAAAGGCAGTGTTCACAGTTTACAAACCATCCCACTCCGTGGAACCAATGACAGGAGGCAACAACCCCAGCCTATGCGAATCTACACAGTAATCTGGTGCGAGCAGCCTTGGTAACACGCAAATTTCTGCCTCCATATCACAGGTTATGCTATCAAGTATGACTATGCCATAAAAGCGCCTTCGTTCTCATCCGTGAGTTCGTTAAGGTAATTTAGCGTCGGCCCCACAATTCGCCGAGGTAGGTTTTCAGCTGGGCGCACGGGAACATACGCTGAGAATATGTCACACGTGTGGAGCTATAGAAAAGGTCGCAGAGTCGACACCGGATATACTAAAGAATACCTGCACGCGAATCAATAGTTCCACTGCATGGAGCATGGGGTGAGGGTCGGAACGACATATAGAACTTAAAATTTCACATACTACGCATCGAACACAGGAGCATCAGTTGGAACTATTTCATCCTGTGCCGAGGTTCTCTCTTCCAATGAAATGTACACTATTATGACGTAATTGATGCCCGCAGCCCTAACGGGATTATTCACTAAGGCAGAGGGTGTGCAGCTACATTCGAAACTGCCTTCGCTATATAAGCGCTGTTGTTGTCTTTGTGGCCCCATTTGTGTCTAAGGTACACAAACACACAGACGCTGATGTTACCATGACCTGGTGTTACTGCAGGTTTTCAAATAATTTAGCACAAATGGAGGAGGTTGTTTGGCACAAATTGAAAAGCGCGCAAGAGTGTTGAAACGAAAAACATTATTTTGACAGCAATCGGAACTTTATATGTTCAGTGTTAAAGCTCATGCGAATCGGATGCAGTGGTGTTAACATGCGAATCAACCAGGTCTCTGCGCACGTAAGGCTACCTAAAGCTCTTGCTACGAGACATGTCTAACACTTGAAGGAAATAATTGTAAATATAGAGGGTCGTTTTTAAATGCAGGGCATTTCCTGGCGAACTTCGGCAACTTTGAGCGTATCTATCTATCTATCTATCTATCTATCTATCTATCTATCTATCTATCTATCTATCTATCTATCTATCTATCTATCTATCTATCTATCTATCTATCTATCTATCTATCTATCTATCTATCTATCTATCTATCTATCTATCTATCTATCTATCTATCTATCTATCTATCTATCTATCTATCTATCTATCTATCTATCTATCTATCTATCTATCTATCTATCTATCTATCTATCTATCTAGCCACCTACGACTTTTAGCTCTCCAGGCCGTTTCAGATACTGGTATCAATACCAAACTTGGTATGATATAAGATGACTGTATGACGAACATAACTGACTAGTAATAACCTGAAAACCAGGACATGTATGTCATAAGTGTCATAACATGTCATGGTCTCGCTGATCTTGCGGTGGTTTCATTCACGTGATATGTTGCAAAACTGGTGTGATATGACATGACTGCATGGCGAACACTAGCAACAGACCCTAACATCAAAATCATCACATGCGTGTCATGTAAGGACATGACTTCACGCAACACTCATAATGTGCTCGTGGTCGTTTTTCCAGATGTGCTCGAACAGGCGCGTGCCGCGCAGCGTTTCTTTGACGCATGTGCATTTGAGCGCACACGGCATCCCTTCGTCACGAAGAGAGGCAGACGCGGGGCTATTTAAGTAACATCAAAATGCAGCATATCGCATTTTGCACCAGTTGGCACCGGGCCACGGCGACGGACGCTGATCGTGCTGGTCGTGCTGGTCGCGCCTTGCGTCACACTATACAGTGCTCGCGTTTTGCTAGCGCGGCGTCGCTGCGCCCAGCGTGCGCGTGCGTCAACGTTGCGTCGAAGTATATTGGGCCCTTCATGAAGCACTTGCCGCCATTGCGCTAGCTCCACATGTACCAAATTTCGTATCATTGGAAGTGAATAGATGATGAAGGTAAATGACACATCCACACATAAGATCCTAATATGCGTTTTATGTAAATCATGACTACATGCTATGCTCATAGCATTTTCGTGGTCGTTTCACTAGTTCCACATATGACAAATTTGTTATTACGTGACGTGAATGGACGATGAAGGTAAATGACACGTCTAAGTATGATAGTCATGATATAGATTTCATGTACAACATCAATACATTCTACGCTCAGAGCGCGCTTGCGGCCTTTCGCTAGCTCCATATATACCAAAGTTGGTATCAGGTGACTTTAATAGATGGTGAAAGTCAATGAAACGTCCAAACACAATATTCATGACATGGAAGTTGTGTACGGCATAAATTATCTCCGCCTCTTAGCGTTGTGCTGATTTTAAAGTGACCCATCACCCTTCCCCATTCGTGCTTCGAATATTCCCACTGTACGTGGGATCTGCCAATTGTTTTTATTGGGCACAATAAATGAGAACCACCTTTTGTCAATATCATTGTCAGTTTTCGTTGTTATTTTGTATAATAGTTATCAATAAGAGTATGCCTATTCTATAAAAGAGAGACTTGAAGTGTACCTATTCTATCCATCTTCTGTAAAACATGTACAAAGCTTTCAGCAGTCGAACACAAATATGAAGGAGAGTTTGGTCAGCTGAATGGCATGAGTTTTTTAGTACTCTCTCTTTTCCCGAAGGTCAATAGATTGAGTTGTTTAAAGCTTTCTATTAGTTCGGAACATACTAGCCAGCTGCTTACCTGGATGGTGACCTGATTTCACATCTTTTTGTTGCTTTTCACTGCAAAATATGCAGAACGTTATACTAAACGTGTCTCCCCTGCGATAATGCCTGTGAGTCAACGCAGGTATCCTGCAAAGAAATATCGACGAAACAATGAGAAAACAGCTGAGATAATTTTATTGCCTAAGTATTATACCTATAGAGGATAAATATTGGAAGACTGAAAATTTTTATGCTCTAGGATGCGCCAAGTGAACTATGAGTCAAGACATGGCACATGAACGCTTTAAAAACGTGCTGCTATAGGAACATGAGCAAGACTATAATTCCTAGTCAGTAAATAAAGTCCGCGCTTAGTCCGCGCAATCGCACACTCTCCAGTGTACCTTAAGTAGACTAATTGGTAGACGCTAACTATTGCAAAGACACTGGGAGTCTTACCTGACAATTAAAAACCCCCTAAAAGAGCACGGGCTCTCTCCCTGTGCAGAAAACTTGAACTCGAAAGTACGATTGGCAAGGTTCTTATAAGCCTTGTATAATCAATTTACGAAAGTTAACTGCATCCTGAAAAAAGGAGTGTTCTGCAGCACAACATGCACAATAGGCTACGATAAAGCATATTTTCACGTCCCAGAGAGGCTTACAGTAAATAGAAAAGCACACAATGTCTCGGAGAAGAACACGTTTCATAATTATGCACACGCTGTCGCCCGTTCCAAAAGGACTATTTTCGACGTCATTGTGACGCCTCATTTCGTCTATCCCTGCCCTGCCCTGCCCTGCCCTGCCCTGCCTGCCTGCCTGCCTGCCTAAGTGAGTGTTAGATCTAGGTGGTCACGTAGCAAGAGAGAGATGCATGTACAGACCAACGGCTTAAGGAGCTTTGGCCCTAAAGGTCCTCAATTGTTTTCGCATTTAAACTTATGATTTGTGTAAACAGATCAAATACGTCAATCAGAGCCATACTGTGACCTATAGCGGCCTATAGTCAAATTATGCGACGTTCGTTACACACCGATCCAGTTTCCTCACACCGATCCACTTTAAATCTCTTGGTTCTGCTGGGTGAGTTTTCAAGCTTGTTATTTTTTACTAGCCTTCGTATAGGCATACGTTCAATCCGAATGAAACGCCAAAACTACAGCCGTCACGTTTGGCACAGTGGGAGGTTTTCTCGGGACAAAGTTCGGGTAGTGAAATTCGCCTCTTTTCGGGTTAGGCTTCTCAAAAGACTTATGCGGGAAGTTTTTTCATAAAACCACTTTGGTGGGTACATCCTTCTGCTCTTTTCATCACCACTCTCCTCGTTATTGACTTAATCTACTGAAAAAACAAATATTCTTTTGAGCCCAGATGGCTAGGAAGAAAACGAGGCGATGATGCTGGGGAGTCAGCAAACACTGTTGAAAGCGGTTTGAATGATTGATGATGTGTGCCTTGTTTGCATTGTTCCACAACTTGCTGGTTGACGAGGTTTTTTTTAATCATGAGATTTACCGTGTCATAGAGCAAACAAACGTTCTCTGTAGCATTGGGATATTATACTAAACACGTGCGCCTAATTGGATTATTGGTAGAAATAGTTTGAACGCATACCCTAGCGGAGAGTATATTTATATGGGGATATAGTAGTGTTAGCCAAGGTTGCGCATGTGCTCCTATACTTCATAGCGACACAGTGAGATGCTGAAAAAAACCTCTTCCGCACGCAAAAACAAACACCATGTGTAAGTTATACATCTATGTTGTTGAAACATGCGCTTTTATCTTAATAGCTGGCTATTTCATGAAAAATCATGTCACACGCTAAAATTCTGTTTTCTTCTCATAGTAGAAAAAGGGGGCTGTCATCAATGTACTGCTCTCGTACTCTTGAGAGATAAACTATCATATTTGTAACAATTGAGGTTTCGTTTAATTGTTGCATCAATATGAAAATAAAATGACGAACCTTAAAAGAACCCTGTAACACTTTTCGATCATGGTCAGAAAACGATGCCGATCGGTAGTATATATAGGCTCCACATGCGAGTCAAATATTATAGCGCAGCACGCGGTCTGGAATTCACAGTAAGTTCTAAGTCAGCTAAAAATTGCTTTCTTTTATCTAGACATATGACGGCAGCTGCGAAATTCCTCGTCACAGCCGTTTTATCAGCCATTGGCTGATTTGACCACGGGGAGCTCTGTCTTTACAGGGATCACACCGGGCGGCTATGACTTGTCCATGCGTGAGTGAGCCAACCCATTCAAAACCCAGTATTCGAAAAAAAAAAGAGAAAAGGGGCTCAATGTCATGAGGTGCTTGTGACGTTTTTCTTTTCCCGTGTCATCTCTCCCTGTTTAGCTTCTGGCACATTCGTCGGGCGAGAGCAAAGAGAATGCAATTGCAGCATGCGATAAATCTTTCTAACTACGCTCATAGTGAACGGATTAAAATAAACACGCTGCATTGAATTCGCGAGACAATAACCCTCTTTAGTGAGTATATTTTTTGCTTACTTCAAAAAGTATTTAAGGGCCCTTTCAATTATTGTATTGACAATTTAAATGAGACTATTTCGAATAAGGATAATGAAGTATTCTCATTTTTGCGCTAGGTGAGCACGGTTTTTGAAAATTTATTTGTTTATTTATTTATTTGGTAATACTGTCAAGCCTCACAGAGGGCCATAACAGAGAGGACATACATAAAGAATGTACAATTTTTATAAAGTTTCTTGATATTTTGATAACCCACAATGAAAACAGGTATTCTCTTAATCAACAACTTGACAATCCAAATAACAATTCAAGAACAATTCAGAATTCCCAGTCATTTTTCAAAATACTTGCTGTGAACATGAAGTCGCTTACATCACTTGGCACTGCAGAAAAGTTAATTAAGCAATCAGGCAAAAGCATTTCTACCACATTTTCGAAATCAGTGACATCTTTCAAAACAACCATTTCGTTAGGCTGTTTGTTCCACATTTCTATGCCCTTTGGAAAAAAAGAATATCGAAATGTGTCAGCATTTGTTCGGTATGGTTTGATGACGCAATTTAGTTGGTTCAGGAATTTATGTTGCCTAGAGCGTGTAAATATTTGAGCTTATTTAAGTTGAAAGTGAATTAATTATTTGAGACATACATTCAGCCCTTATTTATTTCTATGCAGTTCGAGAGGATCTCGGTCACACTACTGTGACATCAGTGTGACTGATTAATTCCTTCGTTACGTTGAAGAAATAAAGCACGCCGCTAGTCTCTGTATTCTTTGTAGCTTCTTCTTAAGAGTAACTTGATGGGGACTCCAACAACGAATAACTATTCTAATACTGTCTTAAAGAAGGTGGTGTATGCAATATGTTTTACATCGCGTGATGCATCCTGTAGCTTCTTACTCAACAGATATAACTTTTGATGAGGTGCAATATTTAGGGGTGTGGCGATGGCGTAGTGGTTAGAGCATCCGCCTCGCATGCAAGAGGTCCGTGGCTCAAATCCCGGTGCCACGCAATTCCCGACCGGATTAAAAAAAAATCCGCGTGCTGATGGAACTGCATTAAGAGGCCTGGTGCGGCCTCACCGGTAACCACCGCCGGGAACGCACTCCCTCACCAGAGAAGGATTGGCCACCCTGGTGCAGTATCTGGCCACTACCTCTCACATGCATACGTCAAATAACTCACGGCCCTCAGTCCCCAGCAGCTGCGAAGCAACTGACCACGGCGGCGGTCAGATCTGCAACGCAGCAGAGGGTGCTAAGAATCTCTGGATGCGGACAGGCCGCCATTGGAACCTGAACTTGGGAACATTTAATGCTAGAACCTTACCTAGTGAGGGAAGTCTCGCTGTACTATTCGAGGAGCTAGAGGGTGTTAACTGGGATATAATAGGGCTCAGTGAGGTTAGGAGGACAGATCAGGCCTATACTGTGCTACAGAATGGGCACGTCCTTTGCTGTCGGGGCTTGGCAGACAGAAAAGAACTGGGAGTGGGGTTCCTAATTCACAGAAACATAGCTGGCAACATAGAGGAATACTATAGCATTATTGAAAGTATGGTAGGTATTGTAATTAAACTGAATAAAAGATACAAGATGAAGGTAGTACAGGCTTACGCGCCTACATCCAGCCATGATGACACTTCAGTTGAAAGCTTCTATGAAGACGTGGAACCGGCAATGAGAAAGGCAAAAACACAGTATACTATAGTGATGGGCGACTTTAATGCAAAGGTGGGGAAGAAGCAGGCTGGAGACCAGGCAGTAGGAGATTATGGCATCGGCACTAGAAACGCCAAAGTAGAGCTACTAGTAGAGTTCGCAGAACGCAATAATTTGCGGTTTTTGAATACCTTCTACCGAAAACGAGAAAACCGCAAGTGGACATGGAGGAGCCCTAATAGCAAAAATAAGAACAAAATAGACTTTATAATGACTGCACACCCAGGAATCGTAAAGGATGTGGAAGTTGTTGGCAAGGTACGATGCAGTGACCATAGAATGGTACGGTCTCGAATTTGCCTAGACTTGAAGAAGGAATGACAGAAACTGATACGCAAGAAGCCAATCAATGAGCTAGCACTGAGAGGGAAAGTAGAGGAATCCAGAGTGTCGCTGCAGAGCAGGTATTCGGCTCTTAGTGAGAAAACCAACCTTAGCGTAGATACAATGAATGATAATGTGACGAGTATCATTACGGAGTGTGCAGGGGAAGTTGGAGGCAGGGTAGTTAGACAGGACACTGGCAAGCTTTCCCAGGAAACGAAGAACCTAATTAAGAAGCGTCAAATCATGAACGTATCAAGTACAACAGACAAAATAAAACTGGCAGAGCTTTCGAAGTTGAATAATACGCGTAAGGTATGCGATGTAAGAAGGTATAACAGGGAGAGAATTGAACATGCTCCTAAAAACCGAGGAAGCGTCAAAGCAGTGAAGAGGAAACTTGGGATAGCAAAAGTCGGATGTATGCACTAAGGGACAAAGAAGGAAAATAACTACCAATATGCATAGGATAGTTAAAATAGCGAAGGAGTTTTACAGAGATCTGTACAGTAGCCGAGACAACCACGACCTTAATACTATAAGAACTAGTAGTAACCCAGATGACACCCCTCCAGTAATGATAGAAGAAGTTAGAAAAGCTTTGGAGAGCATGCAAAGAGGCAAAGCTGCTGGTGAGGATCAGGTAACATCAGACCTGCTGAAAGATGGAGGACAGATTGTGTTAGAAAAACTAGCCACCCTGTTTACGAGGTGTGTCCTGACGGGAAGGGTACCAGTCTTGGAAGAACGCTAACATCATCTTAATACATAAGAAAGGAGATGACAAGGACTTGAACAATTACAGGCCGATCAGCTTGCTCTCTGTAGTATACAAGCTATTTACAAAGGTAATTGCTAAGAGAGTAAAGAAAACATTAGGATTCAATCAACCAAAGGAACAAGCAGGATTTAGAACAGGCTACTCAACAATTGACCACATTCATACTATCAATCAGGTAATAGAGAAATGCTCAGAGTATAACCAACCACTATACATAGGCTTCATAGATTACGAGAAGGCGTTTGATTCAGTAGAAATATCAGCCGTCATGCAGACACTGCGGAATAAGGGCGTAGATGAAGTATATATAAACATTCTGGAAGAAATCTACAGGGGATCAACTGCTACCATAGTGCTTCATAAAGAAAGCAACAAAATACCAATCAAGAAGGGTGTAAGGCAGGAGGACGCAATCTCCCCAATGCTATTTACCGCGTGCTTACAGGAGGTTTTCAGAAGCCTACAATGGGAACAGTTAGGGATAACAGTTAGTGGAGAATACCGTAGTAACTTGCGCTTCGCCGATGACATTGCATTGCTGAGTAACTCAGGGGACGAATTGCAACTCATGATTACGGAGTTAGACAAGGAGAGCAGAAAGGTGGGTCTTAAAATTAATCTGCAGAAAACGAAAGTAATGTACAACAACCTCGGAAAGGAGCAGCGCTTCGAGATAGGTAATAGTGCACTTGAAGTTGTAAAAGACTATGTCTACTTAGGGCAGGTGATAACCGCAGAGCCTAACCACGAGATTGAAGTAACTAGAAGAATAAGAATGGGGTGGAGTACATTCGGCAAGCACTCTCAAATTATGACAGGTAGATTGCCACTATCCCTCAAGAGGAAGGTATATAACAGCTGTATCTTGCCGGTACTTAGCTACGGAGCAGAAACCTGGAGACTTACAAAGAGGGTTCAGCTTAAATTGAGGACGACGCAGCGAGCAATGGAAAGAAAAATGGTAGATGTAACCTTAAGAGACAAGAAGAGAGCAGAGTGGATTTGGGGACAAACGGGGGTTAAGGATATCATAGTTGAAATAAAGAAGAGGAAATGGGCATGGGCCGGGCATGTAGCGCGTAGACAGGATAACCGCTGTTCATTAAGGGTAACTAACTGGATTACCAGAGAAGGGAAGCGGGTTAGAGGGAGACAGAAGGTTAGGTGGGCAGATGAGATTAAGAAGTTTGCGGGTATAAATTGGCAGCAGCAAGCACAGGACCGGGTTAACTGGCGGAACCTGGGAGAGGCCTTTGTCCTGCAGTGGACGTAGTCAGACTGATGATGATGATGATGATGAATATTTAGCTAAGCAAAACAATATTCTCTCGTGGTCGTTGCCAAGGTAGCAGCATTGCAGTGTCGTTTCCTTCTAAAAGCACACATTATCAACAAAACTGTACAACAGCGCTGAGCATACGAGCTAAAATGCATAGCCTATACGCTGTATATGTGACACATTGCATATTGCATATCAAATATACATATACAGACAAAATGCATTTTTATACATAATAGCTACTAAAATTTTCGTGCAAGTTAAACGAAAGAGACTATAGAAAAATGCACATACTTAAAAAAATTTCCCACAATTTTACGTTTTAATATGAAATTATTTATGTATTCAACAATGCACGCCCAAAAATACGAAAATACCTGCATGTCATGAGAAACCAAGTTGCAAGTTCATGCTTGTAATGATTTTTCAATTGATGATGCTTGTTGCACATTTAACGAGCGCTCGTCATAAGCATGCGTGAAGAGGATCGCAATGCAGAACGGAAACCTGGGAAGCACTACAACGGCCTCCCTCGGTTACTAATCATTTATAGATTTCTCTTTTTTTCTTTTTCCGTTTGGGCACTCTATTAGTATGTTTTTTTCTAGATATCGTGGTGTTTCTTTCTGACCTGGGTTGGTATTTTCTGAGCTTTCTTATATATCTATGTTTTGTGGCTCTTCCTTATAGCAACGTTCAAAACATATGCGAGGAAAAAAATTGTAAAGCAAGCAAATATATTAGGAACACGAGTTGTTGAGAGAGCGTGTAAGTTATGGACAAAATCACTCTGCCACAGGAACGAGCTTCTCATAAAAAAGAAACTATTTCTGGGGATTTCATTTCAACCGAATTGAGCCAGGATATTTATGGAGTAAAAAGCACCTATCGCTACAATCTTTCAGATGGAGTGGTGCAACCTAATATAAGTAGACCAGCCCTGATTTTATGTCACTTGCATGAACGTGAGTAGAAATTTGCGTACCGCACCCCGCTGCGGTGGTCTAGGGGCTAAAATACTCGGCTGCTGACCCGCAGGTTGCGGGATCGAATCCTGGATCTGGTGGCTGCATTTTCGATGGAGACGGAAATGTAGGCCCGTGTGCTCAAATTTGGATGCACGTTAAAGAACCCCAGGTGGTCTAAATTTCCTGAGCCTTCCACTACGGCATCTCTCATAATCATATGGTGGTTTTGGGACGTTAAGTGTCCACGTATCCATCAAAGTTGCGTACCGGGATTAGCGGTCAATGCCTTCGAGGTAAAACACCTTTCTTTCGTGAATGTTGTCGCAGTTGCTTCTGTGCACAACCTTATGGCATTCCAGTACATGTCTATGCACATGGCACTCTCAGAGTCTCTTTGAAGAACAGTCACTGTTCAGTATGTCTTCACGTGAGTATGCTGTACCCGAAAGGACATGCCACAGTCGTTCCATAATGAATATAACCTGCAAGCGACATGAATAACATGGCGTGCTATTTGTGCACGTTCAAAGAGGTTTAAAAAGAAAAGCTGGAGTGGAAGCTCCCGCAATGTTTTGCCAGCCGTAGTAGGCCAGCTTTTGCCCTGCAAAGATTGCAAAAACATGCTATTTTCTTCTGGTGTCCACATAGACATCAAGTGAATTTCAGTTGTTAGTCTGAAAACTACGTTAATTATAAATTAAAAGATAGTTGTTTCCGAAGTAGTAATCCAGAGACAAGTATCGATGACTTATCTCCAATGAACTTTGCCTTTATTATGAGGCTTACTAAAGAAAACTAGTAACACAGGGATGCACTTTGAGCACCATATAACCCGAGAATGCTGCCACGTTAAACTCATTGGGCGTGCAAGGAAAACGCTATTGCTCAATCGCCGAACGCCAACTGCCCATCATGCCCCTAGTAAGATGGCTGCCGCAGCCGCCATCTCACGGCTGGCACGGCTTCATTCGTGGGCAAGAGTTTGAAGTCCAGCAAATGTTTTTTAAACCTCCATTTGTACGTCCAGAAATGCTTTTCCCAGTCACGTGCGGTACATACCTGTATAATACGACTCATGGTATGCGGGTATGCGCCACTGATTATACACATTGATGAAACTTAACAGACCCCAAAGCACTTCCCCTTAGGCCACTTCAGATCAAATCCTATCCAAGTCCCGCGTTTCTCCTTGACAAATACCCTGACGTCTTCCCGAACGATCTGTGCTCGTCGCGTCCCAAGACATGATCTCAAGCTTTACACTGGAGGAGTGAAAGATGCTTCTACGCAGCCTCGCTCTCACTGATTAGCTCATGGCTGTCCAGTTAGCCCTCGAGGTGGCAGGTCGGCGCGGCTTGCCGGTCCCTACGTGGGACTGAGCCGGGTTCGCGACCCAGTCACGTTCTGCAGGACCAGAATAAAGTTATTTTCCTTCCTCCGTTTCTTAAAAACGTGGATATGGGGGTTCAATATTTATAAGAATTTTTGAGTGGCATGAACAGGAGAAAGGTATACCGTTCCTAGTAGATAGTGATCGTAATGCAGCACAATAGGCTCGCATATGTACTCCCATAGATGATTGAAGGATTACAGCCAATAGTGTGTGTCGTCCCTGCAAGAATAAGCCAACTAGCGCTTCATTTTTATGAAAGTGACGTTCACTATTTGAAGTGAATGCTGGCTTTACGTTGAATTTGAGTTAACGTATAGGCGCTAGTATAGCTGGCTCTCCTGGGAAGTAGTTTCACGCGTTTGACAGGCGCGCGCATCCTGTTCGGTTTGGTTTGGAAAAACTTTATTGACAAGTCCGAAGGCGTGCGCCCTAGCACACGGCGGGCCGCTCCCACGATGGGACAGTAAGGCCGAGCCCTAGCGCCGCATCGTGGGCCCTCTGGACAGCCCAAAGTTGCGATGTTATGTCTGGACTCCGGAGAGCGGAGTCCCACTTTCTGGACGATGCTGTATCGGTGCCACGTACCGAAGGGCACTCCCAGAGCATGTGGTGTAAGGTGGCTAAACCGCCACATTTTGTACACGAGTTGGTTAAATAAACATCAGGATAAAGCTTGTGAAGAAAGGCAGGGTTAGGGTACGTTTCTGTTTGAAGTAATCGCAATGTAAGTGCCTGCGCTCTATTTAGCTTCGCATGTGGAGGTGGAAAGATTCTCCTATCCATAGCGAAATGTTGGGTTATTTCATTATATGTAGTTGGCGGATCCCTGTTTACGAAATCTCCAGTTCGACCCAAAGGTCCTCCATGGCCGCGGACAGCTAACCCTCGCGCCCTGGAGTGGGCCAACTCATTGAGATTTATGATCCCTCCGTCCATGTTTCCCATATGAGCTGGGAACCATGTAATGGTATGGGTTGTAAGCAACTTATCACCGAGTATATTTTTGGCCTCTTTGCACACAGCTCCAACACTGAAGGCACGAATGGCAGCTCTAGAATCGCTAAATATGTGTTCATTACGCTGATCTAAAAGAGCCAAGGCGATGGCAACCTGCTCAGCTGCATTGGCAGTTCTGGCGCATACCGACGCCGCATTAATTGTAATGCCTTTGTGGTTGATTGCCACTACCGTGAATCGGTCTCTCTGGCCATCATATTGCGCCGCGTCCACGAAACAGGCCCCCCCGTCAAGATCCGCAACTTGGCGAAGAAGGGCCCGAGCGCGCGCTCTCCTCCTTCCAACATTACGTTGGGGATGCATGTTCCGCGGGGCAGGCGAGACAATGATGTTTTCCTTCTGATCCCTCGTCAACCCTTGGTACAGAGCCTCAATCTGAGCTGGTGGAATACCCATTTCTGCGAGAATCATCCTCCCCGCTTTTGAGCCAGACAGCCTAATTACCTGTGTTCTTTCTTGTGCTTCCGCAATTTCCTCCAATGTATTATGAATTCCCAACTGCAGGAGACGATTGGTGTGGGTGTAGTTGGGGAGCCCAAGGGCATTCTTTACAGCTCTCCTGATCATTGCATTAAGCTTGTCCCTTTCCATTCTCTTCCAGACATGCATTGCCGCCACATATGCAAAATGACACAGCAGAAAAGCATGTATAAGCCTGACCAAGTTGTCCTCTGATAGTCCTGTCCTTCGGTTAGCCACCCGTCTTATGAGCCTAATAACACTGTCTGTCTTTTTTTCCAACCTTTTAATCGTGATGGTGTTGGTGCCCGTTGCTTCTAGCGTCATACCTAAGATCCGAATGGAAGCGACTTTGGGGATTGATCGTCCACTTTTGGTACGTAAGTGGATGTCATTTTCTAGGGGCGGCACCCAGCCTCGCGGTCGACGGCCCCTCCTGACCGGTTTATAGAGGAGAAGCTCAGACTTTTCCGGAGAGCAAGAAAGGCCTGTGTCTTCCAGAAAACTCTCGGTAGTGTCGATGGCCTCTTGCAGGGCCGCCTCTACAGTGCCATCACTTCCTCCTCTACACCAAATGGTGATATCATCGGCATAAATTGTATGACCAACATCTGAAATTCCAGAAAGCTGCCTCGAGAGACCAGCCATGACGATGTTAAAAAGTAAGGGTGATAGAACAGATCCCTGCGGGGTGCCCCTATTTCCCAGCGCTTGCACATCCGATTCTAGATCTCCAACTTTAAGTATGGCTTTTCGACCACACAGGAAGGATCTGACAAACGCATGAAATGAGGAACCTAGGTTGAGACTTGAGATCGCATCTAAAATAGAATCATGGCGGACATTATCAAACGCTTTTTTTATATCCAAGCCTAGGATCGCCCTGGTGTCTCTGGTATGATTATCTAAAATTTGACACTTAATGATTTTCATAGCATCCTGCGTACAGAGGCCTGGCCTAAAGCCAATAAGGTAGTGAGGGAAGAGATCATTGTGCTCTATGTAGTCCGCGATTCGGTTCTGGACAACGTGTTCCACCACCTTTCCCACGCATGACGTGAGAGAGATGGGGCGCAGATTGTCCAAACTTGGTGCTTTACCGGGCTTGGGAATGAGGATCACCTTGGCCAACTTCCATTGTTCCGGGATGTCACCTCCCTTCCAAATCCTATTAATCTCATCAGTAAGAAATTCAACAGAGTCATCTTCCAAATTCCGAAGCGCTTTGTTGGTGACCTTATCTGGACCCGGTGCCGATCGGCCATTAAGTTCGTGCAGGGCACGTCGCACATCGCTGATGGTGAAGGGTTCATCCAAATGGGCACAAGGTGTTCCCATATACCCCGGATAGGCTTGCATGGAATCAACTGCTAGCGGTAGATACTTCTCAGCAAGCTGCCCCAATAGCTCCGCGCCCGAGGAGGATTTTTGAGCAAGATGAAGTATTCTAGCAAGGACCCCCCTCTGATTAGATTTAGTGCCCGACTCGTCAAGCAAGTGTTTTAAAAGATTCCATTTACCTCTGGTTCGCATTTGTCCATCGACTGAATTACAAATTTCATCCCACTGCTGCCTCGACAAGTTTTTGCAATGTTCTTCAATTTGTGTATTTAACTCTGCTATCTTTTTCCGAAGCCTACGATTAAGTCTCTGACCCTTCCATCTGGCCAATAGCGACTGCTTTGCCTCCAGTAAATGCGCAAGCCGACTGTCCATTTTGTTTGTCCGTACCTCTGTCTCAATGGTTCTGGTAACCGCTCTAACGTCCTGCAGCAGCATCTCTGTCCATTGCCCCAGAGAGTCCGGGATTTCCCCCTGTTCCGCTCGAGCGCTGCGTGACTCCCGAAATTTATCCCAATCCACGTAAGTAAACTTTCTTTTAGATTTTGCCTCCATCTGTAATTTAGTAACTGTAATATAATGATCACTTCCTAAATCCGTCAGAAGATTTTCCCAACCTACCGAGCCAGCATTTTTCACGAAAGCTAGGTCCGGGGTGGAGTCCCTGGTGGTGGATGTGCCGCGCCTAGTAGGAAACATCGGGTCCGTAATTAACGAGAGATCCGCATCTCCCGTCTCCTGCCACAAGCTCCTGCCTTTAGCTGAATCATACGGGTAGTTCCACGCCCGGAAAGGCGAGTTAAAATCCCCCGCCACAACCAGAGGAGAGAGCCCAGCCATTCTGGTTGCCTTAGCTATGATCGTCCTAAAACGCTGCCTATGATCACTAGGGCTACTATATATGTTCAGTATAAAAATGCTGGAAAGGTTGGAAGAACTCGGAATGACCTCAACTAAGGAGAGCTCCGTTTTATTAGGTCTTACCCCTAGATCATGTGTCACAAAGGTGAACTTGTTGCTGACTAACGTGGCAATCCCTCTGCCTTCCCCTTTAACTGCATGTGCCTTGTACCCCGGGAGGGTTACACTATCAGACAGCGTCTCCTGCAGTAGGATCACTTGCGGCTTCTCGCTGTGAGAGCGGACAAATTGCTGCAGGGTGCCCCTTTTGCTAAGGATCCCCCTGCAGTTCCATTGCCATATACGAAATTCAGCGTGCGAGGCCATCTTGATCATTGGAGGTGCTCCCTGACCCTGCCGTCAGGTTCTGTACAGAAGCAACTGTACTATTCGAACTGGGGATACTCATGGGAATGGGCGCCGATAAAGGCGTTCCCTCTGGAAAGAAATCCGGGTGAATCCGAGCTGCTCCCCTGATATTGGGGCTCTGCACCATAAGGCCGGCGTTCTGTAATTGATTCTCCACACATTGAATTCTGGCATGTTGAATATCTATTTTCTGATCCATAACTGTGAGACGTTGATCGACCGCCGAGAAACGCTCATTAAGTTTGTGAATCTCAAGGCAAATTGAATTTAGAGTCTCCTTAATTTCAGATTTAGCTCTAGCCTGCACATTCTCGGCTGAAGTCGCAGCCTTACGCTTGGCTGGGTTACCCGAGGGGCCCGCTTCCACGACCATGGGAACCTCCATGGGTTGAGGAGAGGGAGAACCTACACACGGAGAAGCAGATGCCAGAGTAGCTTGAGATGTACTGACACGTCTAAGCTCAGCCATTTCGGCTCTCAGCGACTCAATAATGCTGCGCATTTCGGCATTCTCCTTCCTAAGCTGATTTAGCTCCGCTAGACCATGCTCTGGCGCAGTGCCTCCCGTTACCTTTTCACCTCCTCCGCTGCGCACCCGGTCAGCCCAGGAGCCACCCTGCATCTCCGGTTGGGGTGGGCTTTGGAAACGGACTGTGCCATGCGGGTCCCTGGACTGGCTCCTCGAGTGCGATGGGCCTCTGGATTGGGACCGACGACGATCTCTGGACCGGGACTTGGCTCGGCCTTTAGACGAAGTTCCCTTTCGCTGGCCTTGGGAGCGACTTCTGGACCGAGATCTGGATCTGGACCGACTGCTTGCCTGTTGCGATGAGTCACGGCTGGCCACCCCAGTTGCAGCAGAACGACTGTTTGAACTGGAGTTGCGGTGTGCAGGCTGGCTCACACCCTCGTCGGCGTTAGCAGGTACCGTTTGCTGACTACGACGCTCTGATTCCGCACGGCGCTCTCTTCGCCGCCTTCGCACAATAAATGGAAGCTGAAACCTTTGCTGGCAACTTTTATCCGTCGTGGCGTGTGGGCCGCCACAGAATCCACAGGTCGGGGAACATTGATGGTTCTCATCAGGGTTGTTGATTCCGCACCTCTTGCACACAGCTTCGTCCGGTGTTGGACAGACGTCCGCCCTGTGCCCGAGTCTGCCACAGGCATAGCAGCAGTCATGCTGCCGATGGTAAAGCGAGCATCTGACCAGCGCTGTGCCGAAATAAATGAAGTTGGGAACTTTGTAGCCATCGAAGACAATAACCACCGTCTCAGTGTTCTTAATACGTCTGACTCCCAGAGCCGTGGGGTTTCTTTCAGTAAGGATGCTCCTCTCCAGCTCCGTCTGGCTCTCCGATGCGTCAATCTTACGGATGACCCCCTTGCAGGTCTCATGCGGGGCAGCCTCGTAAGTGTTGATGTCATACTTCTTCATTCCCAATGTAAGGCAGCTCATCCTGAGGTAAGAGTCAGCGTTCGCACGGGACGCCGTGCTAATAACTATGATATTTTGCGTTGCATTCGGGCAGACAATGTCCTGACTGATGAGCGTGGGTACAATTCCAGCCGCCTCTGCGATTGCCCGGCCAAGTCTAGCTGAGCCCGCCTTCTCAACATCCAAGCCACCCCTTGGACGGACGATAATCTTCCAGTGCTCGCTAGGCAGTCGAGGCATTCTCGATGATTTGATAACTTGATTCTTCAAGTGTAGAGCTTTTCTTGTAGCACTGAAATTGCCCCTGGCATTCTCGCCGCATGCCGTGGCACGCTCTGTAGCACTGGCGTTCGTGCGCCTCGAGCTTTTCTTCACCGCGGCGGAACGCCAGCCGTGTTCCTCTCCAAACTCTTCCGGAGGGAGTTCATCACCGTCCATAATAACAGCAGCACCGTCCAGCATATTGGCTCAGCAGGTGGAACGAAGGGCGCGTCCAAGGAAGGGCGCGTCCTGCCCGGCAGACGCCAACTCGGCGTTTGGTAAGCACGCGAGGCGTGGTCGGTGGCGTAAAAGTCCGAAAAATGCTCAAAAATGAACCTACCGGTGAAAGTCCGCTACCGACGTGAACCTTGGCAGCTTATGAGTCGACTCGTAGCAAGATCTTGAGGCACAGCACACGAAAAACCACAAAAATCATTTGCTGAAGCGGGAGCCCAAAGACCCCGGACTGCTCCGTTCTGCGCCACCTGGCGTTCCCCCTGTTCGGTAGCTCTGTGGATATATGCGTGCCTGGTTCCTGTTCGCGGTGATAGCTGCACGGTACGCACTATACCATAGCGAAGTCTCGCCGCTGTTCTGGTTTCATTTGGTGCTGAGTGTAGTTTTAGAATCTTATCAAGTCACGCTCCGCTGTCCTCCCAACTCGCCTGCTCACTCGTAAACCCGCCCAGCTAAAACTCTCTGCCGAGACGTCTTCCCGTTCCCGCTGACACACTATTGTCGTACAACGTGCGCTGTCCACAACCGTCAGTTTCACAATGTCGCGCGTACGTGACGGCTATTCGCTTCATCTGAGGCCATTGCGGCCAACGAAAGAAGTCGCAGAAATGCAAGATGCTATTTTATGAATCAAAATGTGTTGAGAAAGCACCGCAACAATAGAAGACAGCGAACTCCAGCAAAAAACCGAATGCTGTGGATATCACGGAAGCTTTATAGAATTCTGACTGTAACTACAGTGTTCTTTATTTTCTGAACAGCGATGGGAACGACGACGCTTTTTTCACTCGTTGAGAGGAAACCTTCATGGGGATTCCAACAAATACAGTGATAATAATGGCATTAAAGCTGTTACGGCCGCTTACTAAGACACAGTCGGGAAGTTAAAAGTTGTATATCTATTTGGTACTCAGAACCTTTATGAATGCTAAAAAAAGGGGATCAGTAATTACCAGAAAAGAGAGAGGGAGCACCTTTTACGTCCATTATACCTAATATTACTATGTAAGAAATGAAAAATTGAGGGGCCCTTAAGCTTTGCCTTTAAGAGCTGAACACGATAGCGAACTCCAGCCGCTAGCGCGTCCTTTAACCACAAAGTGTATAGTTATTATTAGGTTTTTTAAACACATACACACACACACACACGCACACACACACACACGCGCACACACACACACACACACACACACACACACACACACAAACACACAAACGCGCAAGCGTGACGTGCCTATTCACCTTTTATAAACGCTTCCCTGGGCGCCGCCATAGCCCTCCTTGGGCTGTGCAAATTGGCGCTTCCCCTCGAAAGTGCACTGACAACGCTTCGCCCTTAGCCTTTGTACTCTCGCGCACAGCCCATCATGGCGGTGTTTTTTTCCTTCCTGTGAAAAGGTGTATAGTAATGCAGTGACTGTGCAGTGTGGCCACTTCCCTCTGCTCAAACGGCGCTCTGCAGTAGTCGAAACGCGTTTTTCACAGACACACAACACACACGCGCGCACATAGTACTATCAGTCACAGAGTTTCCTAATACACACTAGAGGGAACGCTGGCGCTAGTGTCTATGGGAGCTGCCACGCACGGCGCTTTAGTGAGCATGGGAATGATGGGTAGTACACACGTGTCTAATCTTCGTACTTCTGGCCTCCTTCTGACTCCTGTGTGCCTTCGTGTGGCTTGGAGCTGTTTTTTCCCGAAAGAGAAATTAACCAATGTTCAGCGGTTGAGCTTCGCCACCCTATTGTTTTACACTTACCTTTCCAAATTGGGTCGCGAAGTTCAAAGGGGTTTAATCTTTATTTAAAAACAACACCGAAACACAGTAATAAACGAAGCCACAAGTATGATTCGCCGCCCGCAAGTACGAAAACTAGGCAAATGTGTGTACTATACCCATCATTCCCTTGGTCGCCGAACGATCGCAGGGACAGAGTTCCCTCTAGTTAATTTAGGAAACTCTGTGCTATCTGCGTCAAATGAAACCTGAACAGCGGTAAGTCTTTGCGACAGTGTAGTGCATGTCGTCCAGTTATCACCGTTGACAGGCGCGTGCGTTCTGTTCGGCAGCTCTGCACGTATATGCGTGCCTGTTCGCAGTGATAGTGGATGGCGCGCGCTATATATCCTGGAGGCTTGCCGCTGTTCGGGTTTCATTTGGCGCTGATAGTACATACAGGTTTAGGGGCGAAGCTCCTTAAAGCGGCACCCATTCGTCTCTCGTAGTAGTAGTCGTAGTAGTAGTGCGTGACCAGTCTTACGTTTCGACCTGCAAAGTGGTGCCGGTGGGAGGTTTCTCCTGTGCGTCGTTGAACAATGAAAATTTCGCAGCGTGCACGTTAACTAAAAGCCAAATTCTACTGTCTCCTATTTTCCATTAGCAACCACTGGCATGTACATTGAGCACCGTCTCACAAGTAAGGGTTGCTACGTTATACTCGCTAGGCGTAACCTCCTTGGTTTTAGAAAGGTTTAGCGAGCATTGAGCCGCAGTGCCATCAATACAATAAACTAGTATAAACCATGAACTCGAGGTTGTTAAAGGTGGGAAGTAGACACGAAGCGCAAGCGATAAGAAACTGTGCGTGTGCCACCTCTCATTTAGTCCTTGGAATGTCCGCTGGATGGCGGTGCTTCTATATGGGGAATATATGATCAAACGATGCGAGATTGTGGTACTTGGAGTTTAGACTATGTGGATGAACGGACACACAGACAGATGCATGGACGGACGCACGGATGGCTGCACGGACGGATGGACGCATAGACGGACGCAAGGGCGGATGGATGGACGAACAACGCAGAGACGGACGCACAGATGGACGTGCGGAAGCATGAAGAGACGCACGCACGGACGGGCGGATGGACGCATGGACGGTCAAACAGGCGCTTTTTCCTCGATTTTTCGCTCACAGACGAGTTTTCTCTCACAACGAACGGTGATGACACCGACGGCAGATTTTTGCGGCACGAGCTCTCCAACGCTATCGCTTTAATGTGAATAAAACATATGTTGTTTCATATGCCTGGGCCACAGTTTTTTTCCAATCGTTTTCTTTGAAAATTTTAGGAGCGTGCTCTTTTTGCTGGTGGGCTGTCTCTCGTCGTCGCGCCGTTTTTTACGCTAGTGATCATTGCTTCCGCGAAAAGTGAAGCTTAGCTTCTAGTTTCAAGAGCACTCACTAGATGGCGCACCACTACTCAGGTGATGCTTGCTCGCCTGAGCGCAGCGTGCAACACTCCGTACTGGCTCCACGCTGTGGGTGAGCACCACGTAGAGTGCGCGTCGCTATGGGCAGCTAGCAAGGACGGCATGCACGTCCGAAATGCTGGTGGTGGAAGTTGTGTGAACATCATGGTCGAGGACACTTGGTAGCGAGAGCATGCGACGGACGCGAATCACATCGGCTCCGGCTCAGGTTCAATTTCAAGAAGAATTTCTTCCTGGCGACCTGTTGCAACGATAGGAACTTGTTCCTAGCATCACCACTGTCAAGCCTATACCGGACTTCAACCTGTGAGTGCGCTTTTAAACGTTTTAACGCTTTCGAAAGTTCTTGAAGAGGTCCACCTCGCTAACCCTAACAAGCCGGAGACGCGGCTTGGACGGAACGCCGCCCCGCTCTACAGCGGATGGCGAGCGTCTCTAGGAGCGTCGCAGCCGACGAGAAGCACTCATTGCCCTCTCGCTCCACGGACCACATGATGGATACGCAGACCAGTCAAGACGCCGATACGCAGGTGAGCGATGAGCACAACGCAAATCCATGGATCACTGTTACCAAGAGAGCGAACAAACGCCGACAGCTGCAACCCCATACCGTACCGACTCAACAGCTTCCCTGCACGCCGTCTGAGCCCGCTCTACGCCAGAGCCGGCCTAAGACGCGTCTACCAAGACTCCCACCACTCCTTGCCGAGGACTACAAGCTAGCAATCCGTCCCCATGGTGGATTAAATCTCAGCAAGGTTAGCCCCAAGACATTACTTCTCGCCGTAGTTCATGCCGCAAATATACGCAGTGAGAAGCCTGATATCAAGCTTCGAGTTGACGAAAATCAAAATGTGCTAACAATAACCACCTCATCTGAACACATCGTCATGGCACTTGGACAAATCACCAAAATTACAGTGCACGCAGCAACCTACGACATCACCTCTTATGGTATTGCGCCTGATAATTCGTGCAAAGGGGTGGTCAACGGAATAGGCCATGAAATCACACCAGACGACTTCCTGACAGAAGTTGAAGTACCGGGCTACGAGGTCCTTACGTGCAGACGCCTCGGCAACTCCGGAGCAATGGTGCTCACATTTTGTGGCAAGCGAGTCCCTTTCTTCGTGAACGCGTACGGACAGGCTCTCCGCTGCTACCTCTACAAACGGACTATTTCCCACTGTAGAAAGTGCAACAAAACTGGACACCGCGAGGATGTGTGCCCACAGCCTCCTGACACACCGAAATGTCGAGTGTGCGGGGATTCACTATCACCCAACAACCACGAGTGCCGCCCTTCTTGCATGCTTAGTGGTGGCGACCACCCGACGGCTGCCAAACCATGCCCAAAGCGGTTTTTGCCACCTGTCGACCGACGCAAACCACCCCGGTCAGCTACTCCCACCAAGAAGGCCCAGTCACCATCTCCCAGCCCCGGACGGCGGAGCAGTGCGTCTGGGAGTGCAGCCAGGCGAAGGAGCCATTCCAGGGATAAGTCGGGGCCCAAGCGAGGAAACTCGTCATCGCGGAGTGGTTTCGCTGGCCAGCCGGGATCTCAAGGCTGGCACACGCACGGGACAACGCATCATCATGGCCAGCAAAGCGGTTCCCACAAGAAAGCACAAATGGTAAGCTGGGCAGGGCAGTTCCCTCCTCTCCCTCCCTCTCCACACCAGTCCCACCCCCTAACACAAACATCAACGCAGGAAAGAACACCACAACCAACGCCACCTCGACTACCACAACCCATGTCAGTAGACACTCAGCTTCACCCTGACATGTCGTCAACTACGGCACGATCCGACTATTGCACACGAGAGGCGTTGAACGAAATGGCTACTTCTTTAAGGAACGAATTCGCAACTATGATGCAGGTAGAAATGCAGAAAATGAAGGATAGCATTATGGCTGAACTAACAGCTCCACTCCAACAATTGATCCAGTAGGCCCTGCAACCTGCTGTCCAGCAGATTGTAACGGATGTTAAACAGCAGATATCGGCTGCACTTGGCCAACTTGATATTTCGCCATCTGCACCAAAACGCACCACGTCTCCGACACGTGAAACACAGCGACCGCATCCTTACATACGCCCCTCCCGTTTCCTATCGCCGTCCCGAAAAACCATCCCAACAGCCGCAGCTGCTGCAGTCCCGCTTCCCACCACCCTCCACCAAGATTTAGCACAGTCCGAAATGCCTCCGTGTACTACCGAGGCCCCGCTATTGCATGAACATGGCGAGAAACCGTAGGTCGACGCGTGACACCCCTCAACTCCTACGTGTGTGGCAGTGGAATTGCAGGGGGTATCGTAGGAAACGCGGAGCTCTAATGCAATTCATTGCGACGCCGCAGATTACTCCCGATGTCATAGCGTTACAAGAAGTACAATGTACCCCTACGCTTCCGGGTTACACCACATACATGGACGTAACGAACAATACACCACATCGCACAGCTACATTAGTTTCTAAGCATGTCACTGTCATAGAACACACCCTTCAAAGCACCTCCATCTCACACGTACTTCTCGAATTAGTCCCGTGCTCTCGTTCCAGTAGCAGCCTGTACGTGCTTAACGTTTACAGTGCACCTAACGCCAGGAACGATGACTTCGGTAATCTATTCGCACAAATCTGCAAGTTGGGTAAACAAATAGTTATTGTAGGAGATTTCAATGCCCCCCCATCCGGCTTGGGGCTACGCAACAGAAACGCCTAAAGGCCGACGACTCGCACAGGTTCTCGCGATTCATCGCATGACCCTGCTGACAGAACCTGATCAACCCACTCGCCTAGGTAATAGTGTGAGCAAGGACCCATGCCCCGACCTCACGATAGTCAAGGGCGTTAGCCACCATTCCTGGTGCAACCTCATGGTGAATCTAGGCAGTGATCACCATATACTAACTACAGAGCTCCAAGTAGCAGCCACGCGTGCCCCAGAGCGCATCATAAAACTAACGAATTGGGATGCATTTAGGCGTAATCGTACAACTACACATCAGGACTCTCCTTCCCTTGAGGCTTGGATATTACAACGTCACTCCGATTTTCAAAGAGCTACCAAACTCATCGCTGCGACGACAGAAACGCCGGATGTGGACCGGCATCTGCTACATCTCTGGGATGCCCACAGAGGCTTGACACGGCGGTGGCGGCGACAGAAACATAACCGAAAACTTCGTCTCCGAATCGCCAAACTAGCTACTGAGGCACAGGACTATGCGAACATCCTCACTAGCAACAATTGGCATAACTTCTGTGATCGACTCAACGGCTCACTAAGTACACCTCGAACGTGGCGTATACTCCGTGCTCTTTTAAATCCCACGCAGACAAAATCACACACTGCTAACGTAATCCGCACCATTCTCCACAAATCAGGGCTCGACGATAACACTCTGCTGCACACTTTAAAGCAACACTATGTATCCACGGGCCCCCGTCCCGCCTACCGTGATTATCCACACGTACACGATACGCATCTAGATGAGGACATTACAGAATCAGAAGTTAGGGCAGCTTTGCAAAGCATTAAGCGCAACACAGCACCCGGTACAGACAGGATTACGTACACACTTCTGCGTAATTTAGATGACCAGACCATCGAATATTTAACCGCTTTTTACAATGAACATTGGAAAAACGGCACGCTACAACAGGAGTGGCGACACGCAGAAATCATACTTATTCCAAAGCCTGGCAAGCCGCTATCCCTCCAGAATCTTCGCCCTATATCCCTAACTTCATGTGTAGCTAAACTCTTTGAACGCGTTGTTCTCTCTCGACTACAACCATTTCTCGAAGACAATCACTTTTTTCCTGATACACTATTCGGCTACCGTCCTGGTATCTCTACACAGGACGTATTAATACAGCTTAAGGAGGACGTGTTGGATAGCCCCACTTCAAACCAGGTCCGAGCTATTCTGGCCCTGGATCTGAAGGGTGCTTTTGACAACGTCTCCCACGACCTTATTCTTGACAACCTCGCTTCATCTCAGTGTGGCTCACGTATCTACAATTACGTCAGGTCCTTTCTTTCTGACCGCACGGCCACTATTGGGATTGGAGACCTCCGTTCGGACGTCATTCGTCTCGCAGGCAGAGGAACACCACAGGGCTCGGTTCTCTCGCCCACTTTGTTCAACGTAGCTATGGCTAAACTCCCTTCCCTATTACAACAGGTTCCCAACATCCAGCATGCCATCTATGCAGATGACATTACAATTTGGGCGACCAAAGGATCAGACGGAACCATTCAGGACGCCCTACAGGAAGCTGTGCCTGTGGTACAAGACTATGCTGCTGCCGACAGCGTTACGTGCTCAGTGGATAAGTCGGAGTTGTTATTAGTATACAAGCGGAGCCGCAAAACCGCTGATTCTCCTGACATTTCGCTGTTTCTTGATGGCCATCCTATCCCTCTGGTACCACGAATTCGCATTTTAGGCCTATACCTTCAGTCCGACGGCAAGGCCTCGTACACTACACACCTTCTGGCTCAGCAGATAACTCAAATTACACACATGATCCAACGCATCACCAATCGCAGGAAAGGCCTCTGTGAGAAGGATGTTCTCCGCTTAGTACAAGCACTCATAGTTAGTCGGCTCACCTATCATCTTCCCTTTCACAATCTCACTCTAGCTCAAATAAAAAAGATGGACATCCTTCTATGGACAGCTGTGAAGGCGGCTATCGGCTTGCCTCCACACGCATCTACACAACGCCTCCTTCAATTAGGAGTCCACAACACCATAACCGAACTCATCGAGGCCCAGCACAACAGTCAGCTCCAACGGCTCAGGCAGACCCGTCAGGGCTGCGCCATCCTGTCTCGTCTTGGCTACCCGATTCCTCAAAAACCCGCACAAGTACCGCGATATAAACTTGCTTCTACTGTCCGCGCACTCATCAAAGTGCCTCCAATTCCACGCAATATGAATCCCTCCCGCCACGACGGTCGTCGACGTGCCCGAGTTCAGGCTATGACACGCGTCTTTGGTGATGGTACATCGGACTTACAAGTAGTTTACACTGATGCAGCACGCTACCCAGAGAAGTCAGCCATGTGTTTAGCCGTGACAGATGACACAGACGTCCTTGTGGCGTCTGCCACACTTCGCACCACAGACAGTGGTCTGGCAGAGGAGGGAGCTCTCGCTCTGGCAATTGTTCACGCTACGACACTGTCACATGACTCCCCTGTCACTATTGTAACAGATTCACAAGCTGCTTGCCGTGCTTTCGCTCAAGGACTTGTGGCTGCACATACACACAATATCCTCTCTTCCGTCTCACCGTCCGCATTACGTCCTGTGCGTGTCGTCTGGACTCCTGGACACGCCTCTCTCCATGGTAATGAACGCGTTCATGCGGTTGCCCGAGAGCTGACCGACCGGGCTCCATTGGAAGAGCTGTCCAATCCAGACGACGCATCGACAGAACCACTAAACTACAACGCTACGCTGCAGTACTATCGACAGAGCCGTTATACGTATCCTCCCCCTCATCCTTCACTTAACAGAGCAGATGCTGTCGCTTGGCGGCAACTACAGACCAATTCATTTCCTTGCCTTTATATGCTAAATCGCTTTCATCCGACTCTCTACCCCTCCTACTGCCCCTTCTGTGGATCCGTACCGACGGTGTACCACTCCACGTGGGAATGCTCTGCCCCACAGGGCGTGCCTCCCATTCCCAATCCCACCCCTTCCTCTTGGGAGTCTGCACTAATCAGTTTACGCCGGCAGGAACAGCAGCAGCTGGTCCAGCGGGCTCGCAGGGTCGCGCAAGGCAATGGAGCACTGGACTGAGGGCCCCACCCAAAGAAGGCTCAGTGTGCATTTGTTATTAATAAATGTTTATTCTCTCTCTCTCTTTCTCTCTCTCATGGTCGACGCCGCTGCAGGCGCCGCGCGTTGCAGCTTCTTGAGTGCCGACAATGGCGCGTCTGCCGTCAGCCCGATGTGTGGGCTACGCAGACGACGAGTTGCGTGCTGTGCATTAGCTGGTACAGCCCACCATGAAATCGTGACAAGAGGACGGATGCGTAGGGGAATGACTGTCCAAGGCAGTGGATGGTATCATGCTTGTGGGCTGGTAACAAGGCGTGGAGCATGGCTCTTCAAAAAAAAAATAAAAAACCACATTGTGTTCATAACGTGTGTATACAATCACACCACAACAACTTTCGTGTCACATTTTTTTATGATGCCGATTGAGGTTATGTACAAAGGAATCAGTGTTTACCTGATCTAACTTCTGGAGCAGGCTCCTTCATCATCATTTACTTCTTGAACATACAAAAATTTTATTTAAAATGCTACTGAATTTTTCAGTCGAGCTATGTCAGGCATCCGGCGTTGTCCGTGGCGTGCACGTGCCGGCCGGCGTTATCTCTCCACTCTCACTTCCTCTCCCTAGCAACAGCTGCGGACAAGCGCGCTTTCCTCGCCCCTAGCAACCGGAGCTTGTGGAACAAGAGAGCAGGAGAGGGTAGGTAAATCTTCACCGCTCCTTCTCCCCTCGTTTGCTCTCTCTCCTCCCTTCACCTTACTCTCCCGTCCACTCGCGCCTCACTCTCAGCCGTCCACTGGGTGAGAGCCTCTTAAAGACATTCAAAAATGTGTGCTTGAGACAACGTATTCTTGAGACGCTGCTGTGGAACGCAAACGCCAAGCCAACATCGCTGGCGCCCCACTCTCCCATCAACTCGCTTCTCACTCTCGACTGTTCGTTGGCGGGGTGCCAAGGCGATGGCCGAAGTCGATGAAGGCAAAAGTCTGACGGCGATGGTACCATCTCTCGGTGAAAGAAATCCATTGGCAGTTTCTGACGATTTTCATCGGGCAGGTGGGGGCATTCTTGCTTTGTATGACAGTGCACTTAATTTTGGGTTGTCGAACAACATGCATGTTCTGCATGTTGAGATTAAATAAAAATAAAAGTGCAAATATACCTTTTAAAGGAAGCTGCAACCTTTTTCTGCACCGAAAAACAGAAAGTTAGGCTAACGACTTGATTTTGATTTGATTTCCGTACATAATGTTGCTGAATAAAGGCTACTTACAAAAAAATTTTTAAGCTGGACTTCATTATAACTGGTGCCCATACGAATGACAGACATGTTAACGACGAACGCCACAAGTCGACAGCAAAAATGCGGTAATGAATCCAAACAATTCGTTCTTTTCATTGCATATAAGTATTTCGTGAATACTTAGCACTCTTGAAGCAATGCATATGCCAGGTTTTTTTATTTTTCTTAAACCTGCAAGATGATCTTTCTCTAATTTATTCTTCTCTGCAATTGCAGATGTATCAGGACCTAATACCCCTGATATTGTGATATATATGCAGACACGTCTACAAAGCATGGCCTGAATCAAATCCGGGACATGGTCTTGTAGTCTTCGCGCATAAATAAACATAATAAATAGCCATTACGAATATGCCTCATGACAGTGAAAAAAAATTGCCCGCAGCTTCCTTCGGGGAACACTGAGGAGGATGCGGACCATATAATTGGTTAACGGGGTGTTAAAGTGCGACTTACTTGGGTCGATGGCTAAATTGGTTAACGTGGATGTGGAATGGGGTGTTAAATTGCGACTTACTTGGGTCGATGGCTAAATTGGTTAACGTGGTTGTAGGAGGGGGTGTTAAATGAGTGAACACGTACACATGTATGCGAAAGGGCGGCGCTGGTCGAAGGGACGTCGATCATTGTGTTTGTGGATTCGTTGGAATTCATTTCACCGCGACCTTGGACGTCGACGCGCCGTACAAACCAACCGACGAGCGGCAACTGAGCGAGCGAGCGCCGACCTTGAGTATATATACAGCACGACGGCGCATGCACTGTCAGCTGTTGAATGTTCTCGAAGCGCGACGCCACATGCGCGTCCACTGGAGAATCAGGAGAATTGTAGATGTCGAACGCGGTGTGTAGAGGAGGAAGGGTGCACAGATGGTGGAGGAGTGAAGCGCGCGCGGTGTGTAGAGGAGGAAGGGATGCACAGATGGTGGAAGAGTGGGCGACGGCGCGACGGCGCATGCGCGCGCGTCAGCTGTCGAATGTTCGAGAAGCGGTGCGGACGGCGCGGACGGCGCACTACAAGGCGCGAGTATAAGATGCTCCGCATCTAAAAAGTCTCTCATATTGAAGTAAAGTGATAATATTGATTCTCTGTCGACTCGAAGGGCAAGCGTATCAGCGCTAACCAACTGTGGTCCGATAACCAGGGGATGAAGCCTCCAGGACCGTTTCATCGCTGCCCTGAAATATGGTAGTTGTTGGACCTCTGAGCTTTTCTGCTGCGGCGCGGCTCACATCAAGCAAAAACACGTCTTGCCAGACGTAAGGCTTCAATGGAATTAAAGAAAGAAAAAGACAAGGGTGAGCAGGCGCTGCCACGAGGCCAAGCGTCAGCTCGTGAGGAGGCTCATTAATGATGATGACTGATATTCTGCTGCAAGGGATGAATAAAGGAAGTCACAACAGTCTCCCGCGCCGACAGATGACGCTAGGTGGCTTCCAATGGGTAGAGTAGCTGCACAGGACGCTTCAAAACAGTGCCGTTGGGCAAGCGTAGAAAGCAAGTCCTCACGATGCCGTCACGTCCACCGATCAGTTCTTCTATGCGAACCAAGGTCCACAGTTGCCTGGGACAATGTTTTTCTCTGAGTAGAACTACATTGCCTTCCTTCAATATGTGATTTCTTTTTGCTTCATTGAATGTGTAATTCTCGAGTTCATTGATTGATTGATTTGTGGGGTTTAACGTCCCAAAACCACCATTTGATTATGAGAGACGCCGTAGTGGAGGGCTCCGGAAATTTTGACCACCTGGGGTTCTTTAACGTGCACCCAAATCTGAGTACACGGGCCTACAACATTTCCGCCTCCATCGGAAATGCAGCCGCCGCAGCCGGGAATCGAACCCGCGACCTGCGGGTCAGCAGCCGAGTACCTTAGCCACTAGACCACCGCGGCGGGGCCCGAGTTCATTGAGGTACTCCTTTAACCAACGAGACAGAAAGATTGCAGATCCTCTTCTCTCTTGCTCCAAAGTTTCTTCAGTTGATCGTTGGTCGACTCGGTTTTTATTTTGAGGTCGTAAGGTGGTAGCGTTGTCAGTCTTCTTCCAACGAGAAAATCTGCTGGAGATAGGGGGCACAGCTCATCCACATCATTGTACACATATGTTAAAAGCCGAGAATTTAATACTGCTTCCACTTCCGTTAGTAATGTGACCAACTCTGTTTGATTTACCAAACGTCGACCAAGCATTTTCTTCAAGCAGGTCTTCACAGAACGTACGAGTCTCTCGTAAAATCCGCCCCACCAAGGAGCACTAGGGCAAATGAATTTCCACTGAATCTTTGAGGAAGAGAAATATGCAAGTACATCGGGATGCCGAATTGTTCGCCAGAGCTTCTCTAGATCTTTGGACGTTTTGACGAAGGTTCGGGCATTGTTGCTGTACATTGTGTGACAGAGGCCTCGACGTGATACCAATCTCCGAAGTGCACAAAGGAAAGCCACCGTCGTCAAATCTTCAACAAGTTCCAAGTGAACAGCTCTTGTTACAGCACAAGTAAAAAGAGCGATGTAAGAGCGCTGGTGAAGATGCCCTTTGATGTAAAGTGGACCCGCAAAATCTACTCCACCTACAAGAAACGGAGGCGTTTGTTTACAACGATCCTGGGGCATACAAGGTGAAACTTGTTCAACTGGTTTAGACTGTAGGCGTTGGCAGATGACACACCGTCGTATTGTTTTTTTCACCAGCTGTCATAATTGTGGAATCCAGCATTGTTCCCTTATTTGAGTCAGTGTGTCTCGTACTCCTCCGTGGAAGACTTTTTCGTGAGCATGATTGATGATTAAACTAACGAGGTGACAGTCTTTCGGTATTGGGATTGGATGGCGAGAACCGTACGAGTCGTCCGTAATCTGAGCTTTTCCTTGTACCCGAAGCAGCCCGTTGTTGTCGAGGAAAAATCCTAATTGTCCAACTGGACTTTGGGAAGGAATCGGATTCTCGTTTGCGACGCAGTTGGCTTCGTTACCAAACTGAGCTCTCTGTTCTACGCGAACCAAGTAGCACTCCGCCTGTTGAATTTCTTCAGCATACAGCTCCTCGAACCTATCTAGTTCCTTCCTCAACTTTTTAACATAACGGAAAACCCATGCCGTTACTCTTACAAGTTTTGTGAGGCTGCTGAATCGTTCGTTATCAATAGGCGGTGGCATCGATGTTCTCGTGTTAACAGCGTGGATATTGATTTCTGGCCCCGTCTCAGCTGCCTAGAGTTTTCCGTTTTCGAGGTCAAGGTTTCCCCTGAATTCAGGCCAAAATGTATGAGACATGGCAAGCCATCCGGGTCCATACCACCACAACTGTGATTTACTCAGTTTGTGTACAGTCAAACCTCGAGTGAGCAAATCTGCAGGGTTTTCTTTTCCGGGACAAAATCGCCATCGAGAATATTCTGTCAAATTTCTGATCTCCTGCGTCCAGTTCCGTACGAATGCCTTCCAAGAAACGGGGTCCTTGTAAATCCAGCAAAGGGTAATCTGGGAATCTGACCAAAATGTTACTTCACCAATGCCCAGGTCGCAGTTCTTGATGATATAGGCATATAAGTGGGCGGCAAGTAAAGCCGACATTAATTCCAGCCTCGCCAAGGTAACCGTCTTTAACGGTGCAACTCTTGTCTTTGCCATTAATAGTAAAGTGTGGACGGTACCACTTGAGTCGATGGTACGAAGGTAGGCTACAGCACCATATGCTGACTCACTAGCGTCGGAAAAGATGTGCAGTTCTGCCTTTTGATAAGCGCCTTCGCTGCCCGCTGCGAGGAACCTGGGAATACTGATCTCATGTACCATGGCTACCTCCTTGCACCATTTTTTCCAGACAGCTGACAGCTTCATTGGGATGGTGTCATCCCAGCCGAGGTTTTCCCTCCAGAGATCTTGTAGGAGGATCTTCGCCCTTACTATAAAGGGTGACAGAAACCCCAAAGGGTCGTAGATCCTTGCAATAGCTTGGAGCACAATGCGTTTGGTAATTCGACTTCTCCATAAACTGTAGAATATCCTGGGACCTAAACGAAAAGGTATCCGTCTGTTTGTTCTAATCAAGCCCCAAGACTTTCAGAGGTCCAGAAGGTGAGCAAACTGATTTTTCGGAAGACGTGATTCCTTGTACGAAGACGGCAGATACAACGGGGTCGTTCCTGGCCCATTTACGAATGCTCATTGAAGAATCTTTGAAAATTTCAATTATCTCTTTATGCATTTGAATAGCTTGTTCAATGGTGTCAGCGCCAATAAGAAGATCATCCATATATATGGAGTCTTGCAATAGCCGGGCTGTCGAAGGAAAGCGATTTTCTTCGGGCCTGTAGTGGCGCTTTAAGGTTGCAGTCAAAAGGAAAGGACTTGAAGTAGCTCCAAAGGGCACTCTCGTCATTCTCCAAACTTCTGTTTCCGGCAGTGCGCTGTCCACTTGAGGTGAAGTCTTGAACCACAAGAAGCGAAGGGCATCTCTGTCATGTTCTTGCAAGCCAATTTGAAGGAACGCCTGCTCAACATCAGCATTCATTGCTATCTTGTAGGGTCAGAAACGAAGCAGTAGCGTCGCTACGTCGGGATTTAGATTTAGGCCGGCTTCTAGATTGTCGTTTAAGGACTTCATCCCGGATTCGTGAGACGAAGCGTCGAACACGATGCGTACCTTCGTAGTAGATCGGTCCTCTCGTATGACGACTCGGTGTGGCATATAATACCGGGGTCCAATTGGTTGGTCTTGTTTTAAAGGTACTTTTTCAGCATATCTCTCTTCGAGGTACATTAGAATAGTTGCTTCATATTGTTTTAAGAGCTCACTGACTTTGTTAAGCTTCTTCATCAAACTGTGCAGACGTTTGAGTGCAACTGCGTAGTTTTCACCCATCTCAATCCTTTCCTTTCGCGGTAGCGCCACTTCATATCGATTGTTTTTCTTATTGATGTTGTTCTCAAAATTCGCCAGCACCGATTCAGCGACCATCGTTTCTTCAATTTTGGCCTGGATACCGGCGCCTTCTATATCCCAGAAACGAGTCAAAAGTTTCGAGATATCTTGCTCGGTCACTGTGGATCGTAGGACTGCAATACTGGCACTCTGTATAACATCGGCTGCAGTAGACAATGGTCCTTGCACAGTCTATCCCAGTTTCGTCTTGACAGCTTTCAACTTTTCGAACACAGGCTTCACAATACCCGTTACTATATCGCAATAATAGTCTGATCCAATAAGGACCACAATCTGTTTGTCTTCTACTCATTGCAAAGAAAGAGCTCGCGTATCCAAGTGCATTGTGTTCATTTCTCTTATAACGTTTTCTTCTGGTACCGGAATACATTCAGTGCATATCGTGTCCACCACCAGCGCCTCTATTGAAATCGAAAGCTTCTGGTTCGCAGGGAGAATCGATACACGTACCTTCTTCATGGTTTTCCGTATGTTATCACCCCCGAACATGCCGATGGCTAAGGTTTCCTTTTCTATTAGTTCGCATCCAAGTCTTCCATAAGCTTTGGTTGTAATGAAGCTTCGCTGACTTCCGCAATCAAAAAGGACTCGGTAGCGACCGGATGATTTGGTGCCCAATACGGTGGCTGTCAGACTCTGGAGCATTATGACTGACCTTGCCTGCTTGGACACCAGATTGACCGATGCAGATATCGCCTTCTTGTCGTTTTTGATGTCATCGGGTGCGCAAACAGATGTTGCGTGCCTTCTTGCGCACTTGCCGCATTTTAACCGGCTTCTGCAATATTTTGCCATGTGGCCCTGCTTTAGGCAACGAAAGTATAGTTCAGCTTTGATGAGCATCTCCCTTTTCTTTCAGAAATCGATATTCGTCGTATCACAGACTTTGGCAGGATGCTTTTCAGATTGGCAGAACACGCAATGTTGTGGACTTTTTGTTGAACTTTGTAGAGCAGCTGTCGTGGAAACGTCACGTGGATGACTGTGTTTCAGTCCTCCCTTATCTGGGGCTCGACGAGTTTCTGTTACGTCTTGTTCAGCAACAGCTTCCCGACAAGTGAGTTGAAGTTCGAAGAATTCCAGAAGCATTCGAAGATCGTTATCTTCAGGAACAGTTACACGGTTTGAATTGCCTTGCATATTCGAAGTGGATGCAGCCGACGAGGATGCCTTGTGCATCTCGTGAAAACGCAGCACCATGTCCGTCGGTAGAACTCTTAGCAGGATTTCCCAAAGCATGGAGCAATAAGTTGTCGAGTTTGTGTCAAGCGCCTTGAGGCTTCGAATATGAACCTGTACCTTGTCGTAAAGTTGCCTAAGCTTACGAACGTCTGTTGACGACGACACCGGCTTTAGATCCAGAAAACCTTCCAAATGGTCGTGCACTATGATCTGTTCATCTCCCAAACGCTTCTTTAAAATTTCAATAGCGTCTTTATAGCACTCTTCGATAGCTTGTAATCCCAATATGGCCGACGCGGCCACTCCGGTAACCAAATTGTTCAAGTAGTTGAACTTTTCAGCTGTGCTTAACTCGCTGTTGTTGTTGACTGCTGATGCAAACTGCGTCCAAAATCTCGGTGATAGTCTGCGGTTACCATCAAATTTTACGAGTTCTAGTTGAGGAAGCTTGCTTTCGCCAGATGATAACGGGTGAACGTTCGTAAGTAGTGGGGCTGGAGGAGCCAGACATTCATTCAGCTTGACTCGTGGATTCGCTGTGAGAGTAACAACCTTGTCGCGGTATTCTCCTGCGCCTAACGTCTCGCTGTCCAACAGGTCGTCTGGAGTCTCCTCAAAAATTGCCTCATCCACTTTCTCTATCTGACCATAAAATGAACTTATTCGGTCGAGGAATACACTTCCTGCTGCTGCCGTGACGGCTTGATTTACTCGCAAGTGGTCTTCCGCCTCGGACAACAGGACATCCAGCTGGGACCACAGGCTGTGGCGTCGTCTAAGATGTCGTTTCATTCAGCCGCCCGCAGTCGATGCATCTCGCCAAGATCGCAGGCGCCGTCTTCCGAGGTGTTGCGGCTCCTAACGTTGATGATGTTGGTGTCGTCAAAGGTCCCGGGTTTTCGGCACCATGTGTTAGACTTCTGAGCTTTTCTGCTGCGGCGCGGCTCACATCAAGCAAAAACACGTCTTGCCAGATGAAAGGCTTTAATGAAACTAAAGAAAGAAAAAGACCAAGGTGAGCGGGTGGCTGCCACGAGGCCAAGCGTCAGCTCGTGAGGAGGCTCAATAATGAGGATGACTGCTATTCTGCTGCAAGAATGAATAAAGGAAGTCACAACAGTAGTTATTGATGACGAGCTCTTATTCCTGCTACCACAGCCACAGTATAAGAAGATCAAAAAGTGGGAAGGACATGTGGTTCATAACCTAATTTACCCAAGAGGGCCTCTGGCTGATATAAGAAAAAGAGAAACAAAATGACATTAGTTATTATAACGTTAGAGATGTCTGCATTGCGGTGGTATTGCATCGATAAAAAATAAAGAGGATCAAATGTTTCTATTAGCGAATGGCAGAGGAATACGTAAACAAGTAGAATCTTCTTTATGAAAGCGCAGTAGACGTTATCGACGAGGCGAATGAAAGAACTAATACAATTACCAGGGGCAGCTCTCGAAGAAAATTATACAGAATGATGTGTAATCCTGGCAGGATGAAAATAATATGAGTGCATAAGTTCATATCTTACCATAATTAAAAGAAATTTTTCTATAAACTTTTCAAACTCAGGACTTCTGTGCAAAATAATTTACGATCGACTTATTAAGTAAGCAAGAAACTATTTTCGCACGTTAAGAATCATGTAAAACAGCGTGCATTCAGTGGGTATCTTAAAAAGACAAAAGATTTATCTTGTATTTTGGGGTTCTCTTCAGAAGTGAGGCATATAAAGTTGGTTCGCTAACGATGACCATTGTTCACGAAAAAATCATAAACTGCATGTATTGGCATGAACCTGGGTTAGCAAGCTCTCGGCCCTAGAGAGACAATTTATAATTCCTTGAGTCCGGAAAGTTTCATTAGCATACAATGGGTCATGATTAACCGATTGTGAGAACCCTGTAAAGCATCTTCTTCGTTTTCAGGCCATTTTCATGACTGAAAACTCTCAGAGGATATTACGAAAGAAGGCCGCATGAAACTGAATATGAATTTTTTTGTTTCATACTTAAACCGAGAATTTCCAACTTGAGAATCGCACACAATATTACAAGTACTAAACAATACGCAGTTAAACTTTGTTTTCATGTAAATTTCTCTATCATCATCAGCCCTACTATGTCTACTGCAGGGCCGAACCCTCTCTCATATGCCGCCAATCAACCTGATCCTGTGCTTTTTCCTGATAAGTTATACCTGCACACCTATTATTCTCATTTACCCACCAAATTTTCTGTCTCCCTCTCACACGTTTGCCTTCAATTGGAATTCAGTCAGCCAGCCTTATGGCCAGCAGCTAGCCTGCCTAAGAGCTAGGTGCCCGGCCCATTTACTTCATCATTTCAACGATAATATCCCTAATTCACGTTTCTTCTCTGGTGCACTCTGCTGTCTTCCTGTCTCACAAAGTAACACGCATCAAGTTCCCTTTCCTGAATTTCTGTACTTTCCCTCCCGGCGCTACCACAGTATTGGCTTTGTGTGTATCAGTGTATGTTTTCGTTACTCAAGGCTAGGCGAATTCTAGGCCTTACTATTCTATGGAGTCCTTACGGAGAAGCTAAAATGAAAGAAGACCTCGCTGGGTGTACAGTCGTCAGCAAGCTTAACACGAACGAATCGACGCATGACCTGGACTACCTTGACTGATATGAGCCGCGAAGTGCTGGGCGTTGTTGTCAAAATGAATGCCTAGGTTTGCTTGTAAAACATAGGGGCATGCATGGGTAACATCTCGGCAATATAACCCAAAGCTACGCGGCGCTAGCGTTCATAAAACTGTTTTAGTGGCACGCAGCAGAGCGTTCGTGTTAAGCTTGCGTGCAGACGACGGTACATACCAGGGCATCGTACAGGATGCAGAAGTAGTTAACAAAAAGTTTGTTTGATGATAAATCAAACAATTAAGATATTACGACTAACACAGTAGTTGCTGTAGTTCGATGACCAACAGATAGGGGTGTGGAAAGGACCCTATAGGCTCGCAGAAAAAGCGGTGTATCATGTGGTTAAATGCGCCTGAACTATAATACACGTCTATGGCACTGCTGCCTACTGCAAATAGTGAATGTGAACTCGAATGACGAGACCATTCAATTAGGAAGAAGAACGCACTGATCAAGCTTGTTTATAGTTTCACGTACCTCTGCGCTAAATTTTATGTGATATTGCAATACATTATACAAGATTACAGCTGTCCTCGATGTATAGTTTACTCTATGGTACCTATAGCCTTTCCTCGACCACCCAGCAAAGTGCTCATAAACTCGATTTTCTATGTTGTATAAACTTTCTGCGTAAGCCACTAGTCTCTCATTAACAGATCTCTTCATTTAAGGGTCATTCTTATAATTAACAGGAACGTACACCTTCTGTGCGAACAAGAATACTAACAAGGTGTTATTATTGTGGCATTCGGCTGCCTATTGTCTGCTGACTTCTTAGGAGCTTTTCATTAGGATCGTTTGGGGGCTGTCATATATATATTAAAACTATTAGTGAGATTTTTTGGAAAACATCTCCACAGAATCTCCTACTTTCATGGCCGCTATCAAGAAGCAAGAACTGCCTTTAGAGAAACAAACGAACCGCGAACAATTATCGAAAGGTATGGGTACGCGTTTTTTGTTTGTTATATTCTTTGATACGGGAGGCCGAAAAATAGGAAGATTATCTAATCTAACAACCATGGTATTTAGGTAGAGCTGTTGGGATTTTTGCTTTGTACAATAATGACGCAAATTAATGTCTTATGTGAGCAAGGTACCTTATGATAAGGGGACATGATAATAGCTTGGTGGTTCAATCCACCGTGGTGCAGCCAGCAGCTTTCTCATCTGTGCTTCGGTTCTGCTTGTGCTGTGTTGGCCATGGTGTTTATGTCATTCCAACAGGAATAAAGGAGAACCATCAACTAAGCATAGCTCTGCCATCTTCAGTAAAATGTCGGTGTTCTTTATTTCTTACCCGCCTTCTCGTCTAAGCTTCCTCGTAAAAGTAGCTGTTAGTTCCACGTACTTTCTTGTGTATGCCAACGTTTCTAATCCACTTGTTCTTTCCCAATAAGAAGTAACTAGTCGTATACATGAGGATCCGCTGTTACTTAGATGTTCCGAAGACTGAAACCACTTCATTGTTAAGGAGGTTTATTTGATTCTACTGAGTCGTTGAAGGAGTGCATAGAAATTCGGCGGGCTTCAATTTATTTTGGTGATTGATTGATTGATTGATTGATATATGCAGTTTAACGTCGAAAAACTACCATAAGATTACCATAAGGTTACCTGGGGTTCTCTAACGTGCACCCAAAACTGAGCACACAAGCTTACAGCATTTTCACCTCCATCGAAAATGCAGCTGTCGCAGCTGCGATTCAACCCCGCAACCTGCCGGTCAGCAGCCGAGTACCTTGGCAACTAGACGACCACTGCGGGGCAATTTATTTTCGTGAGTACTTGGGCAACAGAACGATATGGTAATTTCTTTGCAGACCTGCTTCTTTTCTTACAAATATTGGACGCGTCTAGACAGCACTTGCCTAGTGTCTCAAGAAGGCTCGCCCACAGCCACGTCGTCTTTTATTCGATGAGCCAAAATAAAAAATACAGGATAACAGCACAAGGATGAAATGATGACCTAGTTGGCTGATACTGAAGCCTTGGCCTCAGGTAGGCAACAAGAAGGAACAACAAGAATAGACAAACACTATTTGATGACCTGCCAAAATAACAAATACGGAAGAAAAAAAACACACATACGAGACGATCACTGACTGTCCGCGTTGATAGTGAGAACTTGTGTCTTGTTTACGTTTTCCTACTTCCGTTGTGAATGTTGTTATTAGGCGTCAAGCAACATCAACTTGAATTCATGCCATCGCCTTCCTAGTCAACATCCGAGGGCAGAAGACAAAACACGGAAGCGGCCGAGCAATCCTCAGCCAGAACTTGTCTGAGGATCACTCAGCAGCTACCGCCTAGCACAGCAGAGGAGGTGGCCCCTCTTGCAAGGCAAATAGGCACATTTACATTGAAGCCGCCGACGTTGCATAAGTGTTCGGTGATATTCACAGCCGCCGTAGCCTTTCTAATTTGCTAGTATTCTCTCGTTAGACATACCAGGGCAGCACGTCGTACAGAAGTTTTAGTGAAGGGGAAACGTGTGGCCATGGTGCTTATCACTGTAGTCAGTCCCGATGGCTTATTAGTGCTTCTCTAAAAACTGGTTATGTCTTTTTAGAAATCAGTATTGGTGGTTGCCACCAGTCCCCTGTCATCATATTTAGTGGACCAGTGGTGAGTAACAAGTTCAGCCCGGTTTCTGTTGCACATAATCACGATAGATTTACAGTGAAAGCAGAATCCTGAGTTGGGCTAGTTGGTGGATGTTCATCGTGGAATATTTTCTTTATTTTTCCATATAATAAAATCCTTTCTCTTTCCAAAGAAATTTCAGTTGAGAGTTCAGCGCTGTGTCCCTTCTGTGTCCGTATCTAACCCGTCGCGCTGTAAAATATTCCACGATGTACAGCGAAAGCTGTTATGAGATCACAACTCGGGTCATGCGCAGCGCTGTAGTTGTCCGCGGCCTCCGTCTTCGCCAGCTTCCGTAACCACATCGCACGAAATTAGAAGAAAAACCCTAGTATTAATGACACACTGGGGCTCGAACCTGGGTCCACTGGGTGCCAGCCCTGCCCACTGAGCTACGACAGTGGTTGGGACTTGTTGGCGAACTTGCCTTAAGCAGGCTACATGTCGGGAAAGCCATCGTGTTAATACGACTTATTAGGCGAACAGCGAAAAAAGAAGCAGTCATCGCACAATGCGAATAGCGTAACGAGTGGTAGTCGAGTGCAATAACCCATTTCAAAAGCTTGTTTTTGTTCAGCTATTAACTGTGGCGCATAGCCACTTCAGGGCCCCGCAGCGGTGTTCTAGTGGCTAAGGTACTCGGTTGCTGACCCGCAGGCCACAAGATCGAATCCCGGCTGCGGCGGCTGCATTTTCGACGGAGGCGGAAATGCTGTAGGAGCATGTCCTCAGATTTGGGCGCACCTTAAAGAACCCCAGGTGGTAGAAATTTTCCGAGCCGTCCACTACAGCGTCTCTAATAATCATATGGTGGTTTTTAGACGTTAAAACCACCTTGCCTGCCCATCTAGCCACTTTAGACATAATTCCTCATCGCCGTCAGCCACTGCATGAAGAATTGGCACATAATTCCTCGCAATAGTTCAGCGGATACAACGCTTCTCGGAAGAATGATGAAAAATAGCATAGCGAATGCCAGCCTACTACCCTAAAGTTTTAATTATTAATGCCGTAGTGGGAATCAAGCAAGTGTGCCAGCAGCAGTTACTCAAGCAGTGTTTAAAAAGGGCTCTGAAAGGCTGATCTTCTAGCTTTCGCTGTGACTGGTGCGCCGTCCACACAGGCCTGGCGTTTTAACGCTATACTGCTAGAGAGCTTGTGTCACAGAAATTTCACCGTCGGCGTCGGCACCGTTGGATGTGAGCGAAAAGTCAACCATGAGCGAAAAATCGAGAAAGAAGGAAATAAAATTTTTGATACCATTGAGGATCGAACCCGGGCCGTTCGCGTGGAAAGCACATGACTTACCACAAAGCCACGATGTTACTTGCAGCTGCATCGAAAAAAAGAAAATTACATAAATGCCATGAAGTGGAAGGAGTCTCCTTAACGCATTTTGTTTTACAGGTGTCGCGACGAAAATGAGCCCATTCGGCGATTTGTAAGTGCATTTGGGAGACCATCAAACTACTTTGAAAAAGGCCGAGATAGTGCAACCATCGCCACTAAAACGCATAGTAACTTTCAAACAGCTCTAACAATGGGCGACTTTGTCCATCTAGCGGAAAACATATCATGCCTCTCCATAGCCGGTGATCAAGCAAACAGCAAACGCTAGATAATCTGCTGCCATCTGTGACGCATTCTCAGACTCTTTACGGCCTCTGAGATGGCAAGTGCGCGGCGTGTATCTTGGAGGCCATGCGACTCTTGCTTTAGATAAAAAATCTGTGTGTACCATTCGAGCGTGCACTGGTACAATTTACTGTGTGTGTGTGTGTGTGTGTGTGTGTGTGTGTGTGTGTGTGTGTGCGTGCGTGCGTGTGTGTGTGTGTGTGTGTGTGTGTGTGTGTGTGTGTGTGTGTGTAAAAAACATAATAATATTTTATTATTAAGTATGCACTTAGCATTTCAAGGGCGCACTAGGGGCCGGATTTCACTATCACGCTCAACACTTAAAGGCGAAGCTTAAGGGTTCTCCCATTTTCTTTATTGCGATAGCAATTATATGGACACTCTGGGCTGTATTTCGCCGCCGGCGTCAATGACATGCACCGTATATGTATACGTATCTTTATATATGAAAATGCAAGAAAGAAAAAAATAGAGAAAAAGACTCTGGCGCGCGAAGTCGAACGTGGAACCTCCGCGTCGTGAATGCGAGGCGGTGCACTGATCCACCGAGGATGTTCTTTTTCTCCATTACCATCCACCGAAGATCACGTCCTTCACCGTTCAAACGGCAAGCAATTAAATGCGAAGCATTTCTCAGCGAACTTCGGTGACCTTAATGGTATCTATCTATCTATCTATCTATCTATCTATCTATCTATCTATCTATCTATCTATCTATCTATCTATCTATCTATCTATCTATCTATCTATCTATCTATCTATCTATCTATCTATCTATCTATCTATCTATCTATCTATCTATCTATCTATCTATCTATCTATCTATCTATCTATCTATCTATCTATCTATCTATCTATCTATCTATCTATCTATCTATCTATCTATCTATCTATCTATCTATCTATCTAGCCGCCTACAACTTCTAGCTCTCCTGTCCATTTCGATAATGGTATCGATAGCAAACTTGGTACGGCATGGCATGACTATATGGCGAGCTTAAGTGACTAGACATAACATGAAAATCATGACATGTATGTCATTAATGTCATAATTTACATTATATGGTCTTGTTGCTCTTGTGGTGGTCTCGTTCACATGACATGTTGCAAAACTGGTATGTTATGACATAAATGCAAGGCGAACACAAGGGACAGACCCTAACATAAAAATAGTGACATGTGTGCCATGTACCAACATGACTACATGCCACGCTCATGATGCGCTCGCGGCCGTTTCGCTTGTGGTCACCTATACCAAATTTGGTATTACGGCACGTGAATGGATGGCGAAGGTATGCGACTGGTGAAAACATGATACTCATGAGGTGCGTGTCATAGAACAACATGACTACATGCAACGCTCATGATGCGCGGCCGTTTCGCTAGGTTCACATGTACCGAATTCGGTATTACGGGACGTGAAAGGACGACATAGGTAAATGACACATCCAACATGGATAATCACGGCATGCATGTTATGTAACATGGCTACATGCCGCACTCATGATGCGCTCATGGCCGTTTCGCTAGCTTCACATATGCCAAGTTTGGTATTACGTGACGTCAATGAACGACAAAGGTATGGACTGGGGAAAAATATGATAATCATGAGGTGCGTGTCTTGTAGAACATGACTACATGCCACAGTCAAGGCGCCAATACATTTCGAAGTGCCACGGTGCGCCTGATTGCCGACGTTCATTTCGTCGCGTCACGCCGGCGTTGCCACGCCAAGCGCCAGTCCTGCCATATACTCGCAGGCAAGCGCCGTGCTGCGTTGCTTTGACGCATGCGCGTTCCAGCGCGTCCGGCGTCCCTCAGTCACGAAGAGAGGCAGACGCAGTGTTGTGTGGGTAAAGCATAGGCTCAAATTGCAGCATGTCACAGCTCGGGCCGGTTGCCGTCGGGGCACGCCTGGTGTCAGACTATACAGTGCTCGTGTTTTGCTAACGTAGCGTCGCTGTGCCCAGCGTGCGCACCCGTCAACGCTACAATGAAGTATATTGGGCCCTCCATGGTGCGCTCGGGGCTGTTTTGCTAGCTCCACATATACCAAAATTGGTGTTACGTGACGTCAATGGATGACGAAATATATGACTGGTGCAAACATGATAATCCTGACACGCGTGTCATGTAAGAACATGACAACATACCACGCTCATAGCGTGCTCGCGGCCGTTTCGCTAGCTCCAGATAAACTAAACTTTGTAGCACATGACGTGAATAGAAGAAAAAGGTAAACGACACATTCAAACATGATAATCATGACACGAAAGACATGTATGACATCATTTACCTCCACCCCGTAACGTTGTGCCGATTTCAAAGTGACATACTAACATTTTTTATTCGCGCTTCCCATATCATCGATTCTCACTGTACGTGAGATCTGCCTTTTTTTTCAGTCAGTATTCATACAACGATTCAGACAGTCGATGATTAAAAATAGCTTCTCAAAGGAACATCTTTTAAAGAAAGAAATATGATAAAGTTTTTGGGAAGCAGGCAGTTTGGCACTGGCTGAGAAAATTCTAGTTATACGACTCGGCTTGGCTTGACGAGATGGCAGGAACAACCCGGAACAGAAATGTTTCACTAAAACACTCTATAAAGCCCCCTGCAGTCCATGATGATGATGATGACGATGATTCCTGGAAGAATGACACTACCCACCACGGGGGATCGGCCATGAGGCGTACGGCAGCACACTTTGTGAAAAAAATTAACTTAAAAAATTAATAATAAACGGGAAAGAAAGAGAGTGGTAGTATACGCGAAAAAAGATATTTCAAATAGAGAAAATATTCGTGATAATTTTAGTATCTTTCAATGCAGTGCTGCCAAAATTTAAAAATGTAAACTAATAACTTGATATAGTTAATGTGAAAGGACAGGTGAGCCCTGATAAATTTAACATGCATTCTGTTTGATTATTTAAAAAGGTTAAATATAGCCTCGTAAATGATCCCGTTACAGTGTCCTATAGCCGATGATCCCAGGGAGAGCAATGCTGATGTAGAGAGCTCAAGGCCCCTTTTTTGAAAAGGTACAGGGTGGCTGGCTCGTACATGCCACACACAAAATTGCAGGGATTCGGACAGAGCTAAGACAAAACCATAGGAAATTGATGGAAACAATGACTTAATTAGGAACACTGGCTGGCTTGGAGATTAGGCAGTAGAATTAAGAGAATTCAGAGTGAACAAGAAAAAAATTATTGTGTTTAACAAAAATTATGAGAAGGCTTGGACCGGAAAAAGTGTTTTTGCATGTGAGTACAAAAGTGTTGAGAGAGTACAAAGAATATTTCAGCAAATACAGGCTTATGATCATTGAAGACCTGTTCACACAGAAGATAGTCGTCATCTTGCTTATAAGCACATGTCTATGCTTACCTAGTTACAAGATGAGGAGTCTTTTTCTCACACAACGTGCAGGAGAAGTTACACTTGCACTAAAAATTAAAAGAATACATTGTTTAAATAGAGGCTCCCAATAAACTCCTTCATTTCCGGACTACAAGCTGATCACATTTTCGTTATTGTAAAAAAGGTATGAATCAAATGCTCATGCTAATTTTAATACGAGTAAAAGCAAGGTAGAAAGAGAGAGAGGTGAAATAACCGCCAGTGTTTAATATAGCGCGTCAGAAATGACTTCACATAACAACCTCCTTTTCTATTCATACAAAAACAATCAATTTCGCTCAAGGAAGCTTGCATTCTCTCACGTCGGAATATTATTTGCTTCTTGATGTGACGCACGAGCAGCGTTTTCTGCAGAATCATTTCAGCTGATACCCCATTGCTCAGGTAACCACTGAAAGACTGAAAAATTTCCGCTTTTAAGAACAGACACTGTGAAGCAGGTTTGTCGACTGGCCAGCAGTCTTCTACTGAGTGAGTGGAACGCACCAAGTATATGACGTATATCCGACTACATGAAGTTGACCCTTCACTGCAACTCCGGCCTCCACCTGGCCTACATCGACGTGAAGCTTCGCTTCTCTATCGCCTTTGGCTGGGAGTTGCTTTGACGAAAGCATATACCTCGTTAGTCGGAATGACTGGCAGTGCGGCATGCGATGTTTGCGGCAGCGACGAAAATATTGAACACCTGCTATGTCACTATACTCCATTTGCCTCAGAGGGACAAATATTCGCGTACGCTATTCGGCGAAGGTTTGGTGGGTCACTTTCCATGTAGGTGCTATCACAGCACCGTCCACATCTCTCGACAGCCCGCAAGACAGTGAAAGCAGCCTTGTGCTTTTTGAAGACGATGGGTCTGTGTGAATGCCTCTGACTTGCGGTGGAGGTCTACACGCTTCACTGAATTTACTGTCTATCTCTTCCTTTTTTTTCGTTTCTTTCTCCTCCCTCTTTCTCATCTTTCTGGTCCAATTACCTGATCCCCCTCTGTAAGGAAGCCAACCGGATGTTTTTATGGTTAACCTCCCTGGCTTCCTCCTTTCATTTTGCTTCCTTCCTTACGTTGTAACGATTCTAGGTAGGCGTACGACGAGGATTTTTGAGAAAATTTTCGAGATTAGTTAGGCAGTGTAGCAAACAAAAGAACCGAGTTGAAAAGGCTACATGGTGTTCATAAAAGTCAAATGCGTAATTCTAGCATACTGTATTGTGTGTATTCTCCTGCATAACTCGAAATGGCATGGCATTATATGAAATATTTTTTTACGCCAGAGAAGTGCGATATGATATTGGTAAACACCGTATTGTAGGGCTCCAGAAAGGTAGAAAGGTAGGGCTCCAGAAAGGTCACCTGGTGTTCTTTAACGTGCCCTCACGCTAGGCTTCTGTCATTTAGTCGACATCTGAATGCTGACGTTGTAGCTGTGATGTAACCAGCAAGTTTTGCGGTCAGAGCTGACAAGCGTAGCCATTATACCACTGCGGCGGACATATGAAGCTAACTGGTGGAATCATGCACTGAAATCATTCGAGCGTACGCAAACCCTTCACCGAAACAGTGTTAATTTGACTCCCTTAAGGTGTGTTGGTCCACTGCATAGATTTATCTCACGTCGAAAGCACCAGATCCTTCACATTGCCCCATGTCGTGTCATCTTCCACGTAACGCAAGAAAACTAGTGTAGCTCTCAATAAGCCAGTGTCACTGGAGAGCTGCTGCGATATTAGGTTGTCCTGTCTAATTGTCTACGCTTTTATCATCTCATTTGTCTCTTTCCCTAATTCATATCACACTATACTATACCATACCATACTACGCTTTAGACCGCTATGCCTAGTCTCTGCTACAGCGCGTATGTTCCACAGAAATTTCGCAAATACCACCATTCCTCACACTCGTGCATTAAAAGCCAAGATATCACAGGGGCCGCTAACACCGATTAGGGGCCACGAGTTTTGTTAACAGTCTGTACAGGATGCTTAAGCAGCGATTTAGCGACAGCTGGTTCATGATTACGATAATTTCCTATCTACGGCACACGGCAAACCTCTACCGCATCATCCCTGCTAATTAACAGGAGAGTGCCTTGATTTATAAAGTGCTGTCTTATCATTCCATAGTTTCATATCCAGTTTCACGATTATCTCGACATGACACGAGTTCCATGACAGCTGCCTCACTCGAAGTTGGTCAATGCAGTATGGTGGTAGTTGCTCGGGAGTCACGCACAAGATCATTTCTACCATTTTTCATTTTCTCCCAATCAAGATTTTCATTGCACACTCACGCTTCTGCTCTCTATTTTTCTTTATTCACCTCTTTGTGCAGGGCAGGAAAGCAAAAGTTTGTTCCCGTTAACCTATTGAGCTTTCCCTTATTCATCTGTATCGCTCTTGCTTTCCTGTATCTCGTTTGTGTGATCCGAACAGGGCTAACAGGCGACACTGACTGCACCAAGCTTTCTTTTTTTCGTGAGGCCTCGATGGTACCGCTTGTTGGCTCCATGTCCTTTCTTCGCCTTCAAAAATTTTGCTATAAGCTACTCTAAAACAAATCTCCCCTGTCATAAGGCCGAAATAAATTGCCGTCTTCTATAGAGGGACGTTTTCGAAGCGGGCTTTCCACTTCATATACGCCCGTCAAAAACTCTCGAATTCAAAATAACTCATCAGAACTGTTAACGACCGTTACACACCTCATCAACTTTGTAATTTTCACGGTCGTCAAAGCGTAACCTTGACAGCAGTTACGAAAATCCTTGAGCTATACTTAGCAGGTGCGCGAACCATTTCGACGAGGGCCATAGCACAGACGAGTGCTTCTACGCCCTGGATTACTCAACGACCGAGTGAGTAACGAGCAGTAGTCGATTCGGCAGTATCTGCGCCGAGCACATGTAGCCACTGACGTCAAACTAATTTCCGTTGTGTCAGACCAAAATAGATGAAAATCTACGGCACGGTTTGGGTTTTTGACATTCAAATCGGGACCTTTCGCTGACCTGTTATCTCAGTTATTGGGCTTTCATACAACTGCAAATAACAAAAAAAGAAAGGCAATGTTCTATAAATTTCAGAGAAGGAACAGGATACGAAATCACATTTGCAGTACGTCATACGGCAAATAAAAGAATCAGAGTTAGAGTTTGAATCAGCCTATTTTTTGTGCTGCTCTAAACTGCCTGAACGGATTTGCTTTAACCGCCAAGAAGATATTGGGACCCTGGGGCTCCCCATCACAGTTCTGAAGGGCAACGAAAGTGCTGCTGTGTTTTTTAAAGCATATTGGACTGACTTACAATCTGCGATAGCAAAAGCTGAACTGTTACGTCGGCTGCCACAGTGATTTTTCTCTCCCTTTCTCTAACCTTTCTTGCTCTACCCCATTATAAGGTGGACTAAACTAGACACAGACGCAGCTAATCTCCCTGCCTTTTTTCTAGCATCATTCTCCTTCACCTTCAGAATTTGTGACTGAAAAGTTCATCAAACCCAAACACCACACACCAAAATGCGAAACCAAGTCTCTTTAAAAAATAAAAAAAAAGGCATACGAAAAGTAATACTGCGTGAAAAAAAATGTTGGTTCTGAAAGCTTTTCCGTAAATCGTAACAAAAATTCTCATGCTTCCTTGCAGTAACCCGCAACCCTGAACTAGTCATGTTCATTCACAGAAAAAAAAAAGCACTAAAAAGGCTGTGAACACTGGTAACCCTGAAACAACCGACCTTACTCCTAATGTCTCACTTCCCACGTGGTTGCGACGCTACGAACGTGAGGAAACTGCCAACACCTAGTCGCTAGGGACGTGAAACGTCCGCGCTGGGGTGCCTAGCAATAGCAAATATCCTCACGTCTTTGCTCCAGGTGTTTTCGCTTACTATTTTCTTAACACGTGGTCAACAACTACACATACAAAAGGAAAATAGATGGCTGCTGAAAGGTTGTTTTTGCGGGTAGAGGCGCCATAAGAATGGCTCTAGAATAAATTACCGGTTGAATATACGCTACTCCTCTGACCAATCGAGGAGATGCTTCCGATGTTTGCTAAGCTTTCAAATTATTTAGGATAAAGATCGGGATAGTTTCTTCAAACCAAGTTCTTATTTTAGTTATTGACTTATTTTTCATTTTCTCCTTCTTTGCAGCAGCACACAATCCACGGCTTGACGGAGGAAGCCTTCTCTGCTTTCCTCACGAGCCACGACTGGTTTGACCAACTCCGGGCTGTCCAGAAGGCCCACGGTGCGGCGGTGAGGCTTCGCCTCCCTGTACCAACGGGGGAGCGGCTCGCAGTCTTGCCCCTATAAAAACGGGGTGAAGATTCTTCCGGACCCGAATAAAGTTATCTATCTATCTATCTATCTATCTATCTGTCTATCTATCTATCTATCTATCTATCTATCTATCTATCTATCTATCTATCTATCTATCTATCTATCTATCTATCTATCTATCTATCTATCTATCTATCTATCTATCTATCTATCTATCTATCTATCTATCTATCTATCTATCTATCTATCTATCTGTCTGTCTGTCTGTCTGTCTGTCTGTCTGTCTATCTATCTATCTATCTATCTATCTATCTATCTATCTATCTATCTATCTATCTATCTATCTATCTATCTATCTATCTATCTATCTATCTATCTATCTATCTATCTATCTATCTATCTATCTATTTATCTATCTGTCTGTCTGTCTGTCTGTCTGTCTTTTTATCTATCTATCTATCTATCTATCTATCTATCTGTCTATCTATCTATCTATCTATCTATCTATCTATCTATCTATCTATCTATCTATCTATCTATCTATCTATCTGGTCACTTCTCATTCTGTTTACGAAACCTAGGGTTGCAAACCTAATAGAATCACTGTTCACCTCCATGGCTTTCTTTTATTCGCTCGGGCATCCTATAGTGCACAAAGCACTGACATGGTGAATGTTAGTCACATTTCTTCGAAACACACCGGAGTGCTTTAAAAATGGGTGCACAGGTGCTTTGCAAACTCCGATGCGCACCTGACGAGGACAGACATGGAGAATACAGGAAGGGCACTGTCAGTGCACGCTGTTCTCGCCTTGGCATGATCAACCAACTAGCTCGAGATCTTATATTACTTCCATAACCAAGTATTTCAGAAGAATAGCGTGCATGGGCATTGGTGAACAGCTAAGAAATTGCGTACGCGAAGCCTTGGGCTCCCTCCTCTGAAACTTTAACGTTATCGAGACTTCTTCAGTTGAAACCGTCGACTCAACAGACTTCTATAGGTAGGAAAACGTAATTGCATATAACAACAATGAGAACCTATTCAAACACCATGAATTAAAGTTATCCTGAACTTTCAGCACCAATTCAAACGCACTGGTTCTGGTTGCTGAAAAAGAGTATTCGAATCGAACTGACGAATCTGAAAAAAAAAAAAAAACTGGGATCAGGTTTTCGAGAGTTTAACGCTGCTCTTTGCCCCTAACAGCCTATTGTGGCTCACACCATTGTGCAGTGACACCACTGACAGGAGATTGTATAACTTCTTTGTCTGCAGAACTAACATCTAACACGTACTGCTCAGCTACGCAACTTATAAGCATACTGTTCGTCGTATAAATATCGGAGCTGAATTAAAAGATTTCGTTTAAAGTATTACTTTAAGGAAAGTTGCTTTTATCAAATATTGAGGAAGTCTCTGTCTAGTGAAGGTCATCACTTTTTTCTTCATTAAGGACGGTGAGGAAAACTTCCAAAACATAAAAGTGTTAATAAAAAATCAATTAAAAAGTTGGTCAAAAATTTTTCATGTTCGTATGTGCAAATTTGATACAAGTGTCCTGTAGATAAGCTACTTTGAATGTCTGGCAACATATGGTCCCGACTCAAAGTGATTTGCTGCTGTTTATGGCGCTAAATTGAAGTTAAAAATTTTCAAGAGTTCTGTGGTGCATGGACTGCATTATTTACTCTCCAAGCGTTTCTGTGCTAGTCGAGTTGCATTATCAGCTGACACCAGCTGTTTTGACTTCACCCCTTTTCTAACGACAAGCGCAGTGCGGCATCTTCTTCATTCGCGAATTTCACGCTTAGAGGGAGAATAACGCCATGGTACAGAAGTTCGCGAAGAATAATTTTACCAAGCATGGGCTGCTGCGGCTGCCAAAGTTCCCTTTCAAGGCTTTGTTTTCATTGTATAAATTGCTGCTTATTAACTGATCACTTCAGCTGGCCCGCTGGGAAGACGAGTCGTTCAAAACAAAAGCAAGGGTTGCTTTGTGTTTGAATTCCTGCGACGTCTTTCAGACTATGTTCTTGTGTCACAGATTGACTTGACCACGTGCAGAGCAACTCCTGCTACGCTTAACATCAATGCCCAGAAGCTGTTCACTGGGTTCTTCGAAACGCTTGATTGCTCAGTACCACCGATTGTAAATACAGGGTGTCCCACATAACTCGAGCCAAGAATTTGAAAATGAGCGACACTTTAGTGGCGAACTGAACCAAACGCGTACTATTCTCATTAGCCCGTAGGTACTCAGGCTATTTTTATTGCTCCCCAGAATACTTATTTATTCATTTTAATGAGCTATTTCTAATTATGGGCTGGAAACCCAAAATATGAACACTGAGACATACTTTCAGAAACCATCGACTGAATTGTTTCCTGTACAATACGTTTAGCGCTGTTATTTTTTCCGTGTTGTAAAGAAAGCATACACCAGCACTGTCAGTGCACTCGTGGTTTGTCACACGGCTTTTTTTCCCTATTTCATGGCTTTAAATGTTGCAATGAATGTTGCAATGATGAATGTTGCAATTGATGACCAGGCGTTTTCTCTGCGACATTCGATCTCTCAAACAATTTGCAGTGATTCATTGTTTTTGTTTCCGCAGATTATGGACCCGCGTCACGCACTTCTGATATAAAAAAAAGAAATATTTTGCTCAATTGATGGCTTCTTTGTGCTGAAACTTGTTGCAAGTTTATACGACAGATTTCTCGTGGCAACGAATATTTGATGCAGCATTTTATAGTATGGGAAATGTTGCCTTAACATTGCGTCAACGTTATGGCTATAACACGTGTTATTTTCGCTACACTGCTTTTGATTCAATGCGATTTCTTGCGTCATCGTGAACACAAATATTCCGAGTGCTGCTCATGTGTTACTCAATTGCAATTCTTCATGGGATGCCTAAATATTCTCCGCTGTACCCACATGGAACCGTCATTGCTAAGATGAAAGTATGCTTTTGTTCATTTTGTCCATAAGGACAATCTGTCATGCGAAAAATAGACCTTAAACGCAATTTATTGCGGTGGAATACGCATGAGCTGTTGGGAGCACATGACTACATCACGTATCATAAATGGCGTGTAAAAGTTGCACGCTAGATAAATATTGCTAAGAAAAGAAGCAGATATAGAAGCGGAGAATGTCAGTGAAGGTCATGAGCGAAAACATCTATACGGTCCTTCGCTGCACCGCGCATCGATCAAAATCATTGCGCAAGAAGCGAGGGCTCATTTTCAACGATCCGTGCACAAGTGAGTGGCGTGCAACTAGCCAAGTTCAGACGGAGCAATCGATTCACCGCGCCGTGATCCCGTGTGACCCATCGAGCATTGTCTCACGGAAATATGTTGAGTGAATTTTGGGTTTCTTTCAGCATCAAACGTCGTCCTAAATACGAAAAACCTCAGTTATCATTAAAGTTTCATGCGCGTTCGCTTTAGCCATTTAGCGAAAGGCTGTGACAGCGCCCCCTCTTCTTTTATGTTTTTTTGTGCTGGAGGTAACTTTTGTTTATCTTGAATCCGTAAGTCGATAGCATTCATTCTTTTTCTCCCGCGTTCTCTGATATCTCGATCGTCATTGCACTTATCTGCTCTTCCTCCACTCAATATATGAATATTCTTTATTTATTTATTCATAGCGTGCACTCTTGTTACACTTTATATACTGCTTGAATGATTCGCATATATTCAAAGAATCAGGACCTCACAAGCTTTCGCAACGTATTGTCTTGGCCTATTACTTGAACTTTATTAGTTCAGTATAACTATTAAAGGGAAAAGCATCATTACGCTGTTGCCGATTCTTTAGCGAAGTTCCCGTTGCTACGTAGGTATTTGACTTGAAGTAAATAGCTAACGAGACAGTTCTTCTTGCCTGCGTCATGTGCTCTACCTTCAAATTAATATTTAACAGATACCTACTCCTGGATATCGTTCACATTTGTTTAAGGACATTTCCCATTAGCTGCACAAAATGATTTTGAATATTGATCCACATATTGTTGGAGAAAACAGCCACGAATATATTATTTTATCTTGACATACAAAAACATCGGCTTAAATGAAATTAGCTGAGGCAGAGGCTAACTGCTTTTCAGTCACAGCGTGAAAGAAGTAACCCCTTTTGTTTTTGATTTTCGTCGTCTTGCACCAACAGCATCCTCTTTGAAGGAGGTACCACAACGTTTGTAGACTGTTTAGCATAAAGCACGGAAATAATTTTTTGTAACGCGATTGGAATTGTCTGAGTACTCTCGGCTGGATTTCGCCGCTGTCGTCGGCGTTGACATTAGCGAACACCATCATTGACTTTATATATATATATATATATATATGGAAATGTAAGAAAGAAAAATATAATCTAGAAAAATTCTGGCGCGTGGAATCGAACGTCCGACCTCTTCCTTTTGTGAGTGTGGGGCCTTAGCTACTGAGCCAGAAAGGAGCACCATCTTCAACGTTGAAATGGCAAGCTATAAATACCTACCACTTACCGCTGGCGAATACGATCTCGAAAAAAACCATTGTGTTATCATCATTACCAGTGAGATGGCACGGTGGGCGCGCATTGCCAAATCGTTACGACGCAACGTACGCGGCGTCGCCGCGTACGTTGCTCCGGCGAGAGTGGGGGGTAGACGGTCACGCATGCGCGCGCTTATCTCGCGGTGGGGAGAATTGCACGCCTTGGGCTTTCACCGGAATGATTCTCTTGTAGTTACCAGGTGTACAAAGGTCGCTGCACTCGCTCACGGCGTTCGTTTGCGAAAAAGACGCGCTTTTCAGACAAAGCGAAGTAACAACTGAGACGCTTGTTCACGTTCATCTGTACCTATGAGTACAGTCGAGTGCATAATTTTAGAGACCACGGGAGCACGTGCCGAGGCGCATCGCTACGCCTTCTGGCGGCTGCACAGCTCTGTCCGGGAGTGCGTACTGCGCACGCTCGTCCCATATCACCCGGCAGCCTGCCCTTTCGCTCGTTTCAATGGCGTGCATCTCGAAACGATGCGGACGGTGCAAGGTGTCACTTCTGTAGTCACTGTGAGGACAATGAAACAAGCCGAGCGCTAATGTGACGACAGCACATCATTTGCGGGTTTCGGCGTGCTGCACATAGTGCACGTTACTCCTACGCGATCCGCGGCGTGATCACATTTTGAATGTCGAGTAAGGCAATCAATGAGCTCAGCCAGCAGCGTTGCCTTTTGCGCTCTCATTCGCCGAACTAACGCACGTAGTAATACTCGGTCCAAATAATATGTGTCTATGAACATGCATGAAACCACCAAACGTCCACCAGCTGCAAAAAAAAAGCCGAGGAACAAAGGTGAAAATAAACTCGGTTTATTAAGGATAAATCCTTTATTAAGACCGCAGCGGGGGTGCAGTGGTTTCGATGCTCGGCTGCTTACCCAAAAGACGCATCTTCAAGTCTAGTCGCGCATGCCGTATTTCGAAAGAGGAGAGATACTTGAAACTAGTATACTGAGTGGACGACGTTAAAGAACCCCGAATGAGCAAACATTCCCGAAACGTTACTTTGGTGGAGCTCTATGTCATATCTATATAATAAAATGTATTTCTCTCTCTATATCGTGGTTCTGTCACGTCGAGAACTATCACTTATTATTGGTAGGAGTCGAGCCTCGACCGAAGAGTTTCTAGGATTCGAATTTCACATATTCATGTGTCGTCTTCTACTACTCGAACCATAAACCCCGATTGAAGTCAACCCATTAATTGAATGCATTATAGTAAATTAAGACAAGTAAGCGTGAATTAATGCGGATTGAGACGTGCAAGAGGTGTCATAGGCTTTCACTTTCGAGTCTTTTCATATTTGGGGGTATCTAGGAATGTTTTTTTCCGAAAACCAGAGAAAATCGCGAAGGTTGAAAGGGGCGTCACCACTTTCAGTATTTCAATAAAACTCTACCTATGACATATGCACAGAACATTCCCGAAGGCGAAGTAGTCGGGAATTGAGACTGCCTCTATTAACATCCGTCGCTCGAGCATCAGCGTGTATTCTGGTATTCTGGTCACGTTGTTTTGTAAAATACTGCAGTGAATTACAGGCGAACACATTTCAGTTCAAAGTGCTCAAATGTTCCTTAAGCTGTTCCTTAAGCTGTTCGACCAAGTACCTCGCACGGCGGCACACCGCTCCTTTTGTACACATTACTTTTTGCGTGGAAATGTGATTCTTTATTATAACTCTCTGAGAAAAATTGGGCACTCAGAAGGTTCACGCGTGCTTGCGACGTAGGCGCAGTACCATTTTGTCATTTTTGTCAATTCTTTGCCTTGTTTCGTGGTCTTTCGGGTTTGGTGACGATAAGAAATTATCTCGTACAGCAAATGTTGAATGGCAGCATATCGCAGCACAGCCCAGCTATTAGACAGCTATTGGACAGTGCCATTCTCGAAAGAGTATAAGATCGGGGGTTTCAAGGCCCCCACATTCGCCATTAAAATGTCGCAATGAGTATCAGCTGATGGGAGGAGACGCATCGTAGCGTTAAGCATCCAAGGATTTTCTCAGCAGGTCAACTGTCGGCTCCTTCAAAGGTCATGAGATGCGGTGAGTCGTGCCATCCAAGCGTACCGACAAACAGGGGGGGATCAGTGACAGAGACCGTGCTGGAAGGTCAAGATGCACAGATGACGAAGTGGACAGGTTAATTATCGCCGCCGTAGTAGCTGATCCCCATATAACAGTGAAAGGCATAAAAGATACATTGCATCTCAACGCGTCCGTCTGGACTATCCGTAGGAGGTTGACAGAAGCAGGGCTTGCCAACTGCGTCACGGCCCAGAAGCCCTACATCATTGACAGGCAGAGATCCATGCGACTGCAGTTTGCGCGCTCTGTGCAGACATGGGGATCAAAAGAGTGGGGAGAAGTTGTGTTCAGTGATGAATCAACGTTTTGAAGTCGCTGGGAACAGGAATGGCGAGTATGGCGTCCAATGAACTCGAGGTAACATTTGCGATTTGTCTTCTACATTAATGTCATCCTTGTACTATTTACCATTGAATGTGTAGAAAGAGTAGGGCACAGGGTAAGTAACCACAGCTGGTAAAAAATAATGGCAGGTCACCCACTACCATGCGCCTTAATTACGTTGTGGTTAAGGCAAGTAAAGCTCAGCACTTTATTGTCTTCGAACTTGCTGTAGAACATTGATTAGTTTTGAGTCTATTTAAGCTGTGTTACTTCTTATCGTGAGCAGCTCTCCAAACTTAAGCACCTTAGCCAATGTTTGTATATTGTACCTCATTAACTTAGAAAAATACGGTTGAGTTTGCGAGGCCTTCTGGAACGCACTGAGGGTGCCTAACCAACATGCCGAATATTTCGCACCATCTCGGCAATCTCGCATAATTAAAATTTCATTATATGGATCTTCAAGTAAGACGAAATTGTTCGAGGATAAAGTGACTATGTGCCATTGTCGTTCTTATAAATCCGTGTAACCAATCCAGCATTTCCTTTCTCGCCAGGTATTCACAACAGTACACGCAGTCGGTTTTTGCCAGTGGCCGATGCTCTGTGAGTGTCTGGGCCGCCATGACCAGGGAAGGAGTTGCGCCACTGGCTCTTATCGACGGGAACCTTTCAGCCTCCACGTACTCCCTCATAATAGGGAGAGAATTGCTTCCTTATGTCTCGAATGGGCCGTTCAAGGATGGTTGTTTCGTGCACCAGCATGACAGGAGCCCGATTCACACTGCCCGCGGTGTGAAATCTTTGTTTGAAGGCCTTGGTGTTCGCACATTGGAATGACCACCTGTAGGAGCGGACCTGAACCCCATTGAAAACGTCTGGGGTCTCGTGAAACGCCGACTTGCGGCGCGGAATCTTGGAAGTTCAACGAAGGAGACCCTATTCGCAGCCATACAGGAGGAGTGGGACGCACTTTGTTCACGCCCCGAGATCATGGCCGCGCTTTACAATTCGATGCCATCTCTTGTGGCGCAAGTGATTGCCGCCGATGGGCGTTTGAATAAATACTGAAAGTGGTCATCTTTCCTGTATAGCAGTTATAGCTATCGTTTATTTTCCGGCTTATAAGAATAAACTGTTTATTTATCGCATTTTTTGGCTATTTATTCTGGACGCGCGATATTCAGTGGTTCACTGCGTACCACTGCACGCGCGATATTCGCACCAAGAAATAGAGCTGGCACAACGTCTCCGAGACAGACCACAAAATTCATTACTGCAAGATGAGCATATCACGCAACTCCATTTGAGAAAAGCTGAGAAAGTGCATGTTTTCCGCGCTGCATCAAGGAAGAAATTGTATTGTATGGCACGCTCGAGCCATGCATTACATTAGAGGCATACATTAGAGGCATTTTTGCTGTTATATTATCGCTCGGGAGTACCGGTGCTTGCACAGCGACTGCAGAAGTGGCACCTTGCACCGTCCGCATCGTTTCGAGATGCGCGCCGTTGAAACGAGCGAAAGGGCAAGCTGCCGGGTGATATGGAACGAGCGTGCGCAGTAAGCGCTCCCGGACAGAGCCGTGCAGCCGCCAGAAGGCGCAGCGACGCGCCTTGGCACGCGCTCCCGTTGTCTCTAAAATTGTGCACTCGACTGTACCTTTCGACCGTCATTTGTGCCTGACCAAAGCGGGGCACATTTTGTTGCTTTGACATTCATTGCTTCACCTTTGCGATAAAGCTGTGTGCTTCTATATGTTTTCAGACTTGCATCTTGATTTTCTAACCACAATCACTACCCATTCAGTGACTCTAGTGTACTGAGTTCATGAACACATTGCCATAAATACTACAGCCCACGCAGATTTTGTTTTCAATTATCGAACCTGAAATGCTTTTTGTCATCAAATTTTATATTATATTTTCTTGGAAACTTTGGGGCATATTTGGCATTGGTATATATTGTGATTGAATCAGCCCTGCCACACTTAAGAATGTGATACTCGAACGACTTGATTCAAAGAGTCTGTTTCTTCCCCAATCAACAAGGATGAACATTTTTGGAGTCAATGAAGTATAGAGCAGTTTTGTACATTTTTCGCACACTTTAAGTGCTTTCTTTTTCCTTTCGTACCAGCGAGTGCATTTAAAGTTGTGCAGGAGGGTGACAAAACGGGGCGAAGAAAGTCCTTTTTTTTCGCTTTATTGCCTGTCCTGGATATAATGTACATGAACAATCACATAGAAGCAATAACAGTAAGTAGTGGCAGTCTCACTAGACAGACACCTACTTTAAAATTTCTTGGGGGCTGCCAGACGTTTTAATGAGCACCTGTTCTCAGCGACACGTAAAAATTTGTGCTGAAATGTGTGTTATACAATGTTAGTTGTTCAAATGCACAAGGCCATTTACAGGGCAGGCCAAGGGCAGGACGCGTTAAAAAGTGTTAAAGTAATGAAAGTGGCTTCTGTCACATAGTCTTTATATAGGCTACAAATACGTACAATTCATTTCAAGGCATTCCTAAAAGAGCGGTGTTTTATTTTCTTGGTGGGGGGGGGGGGGGGCGACTATCTTGTTCGTAACAAGCCAGAAACCATTGATTGCGTTTTTTTATATTGCTGGGAGGGAGTGTACTTTTTTGGATGTACTGCCGAGGACAAACAAGAAGGAATTTTCGTATGATATCATATTTCTCCAAAATGATTATCTGAAACAATCTAATGAATTCCGCCCACAAGAGTGCATGATAACCTTGACATATTCTTTCTCTTTGTTTCTTAAAACACCTGACTTTATTTCAGGCGGGATCGCGAGCTTGCGCGTGACCACGTAGTGGTATCCCGTGGTGGCCACGGTAATTATGAAGCTCACGCTCCTCAAAGAGCCAATCGCAGTAGGCTTTGAATTTACGACAACGCTTGTTGAGAGAACGATGAGTGATTTCTAGCTCAATCGAATAATTGTTTTATTCTGCAGGCTCCATACTGCGCTATAATGATTTGACCACGTCTTATGAGGAACCTTGGTTACGAATCGAAAGTGTTTCTATCACGTCAAAAGGGCTTACAGGCCTCTTCAAAAGCGAAAATATTGTAAATAAGTCGTTCACTGCCAAAGCGAAGCGTATAAACAATAAAAATGTCCCGAGATGTGCGAAAACGCACGAGCGCAGGAATCCCTCTCTTTCCGCGCACCTTCCCTTAGCCTTCCTGCTTTCAGTGCACCCTCTCAAGCTCTCAAGTAGATCAGATAACTCGACATTGTCTAGTTTGCCTCTGTCTAGGTAATGTTTTTGAAGCTCATAAGGTTAGAGTCAACAACTCGTAGATACGGTTCATCATTACTTGATGCAGGGAAGGAACGAAAGAACGAACAGCAACAAAAGGAAAACCAGGAAAATTAAGCAGAAGCAGAGAAAACTTTATGGTTCTAATGATAAAAGTCAGCCTTATATTGCAATCAGCCATATATTGCACGGTAAGCTTCAACAAAGGAAGAAATTTGGACTTCTTGGCCAAAAGCGAACCCATCGCATCAAGCAGTCGTCACCAATATAGTATGAGATGATCCTGTGAGAAAATGGTCGAAGTATTCAATCCCTAATTAAGTCGTCAGAAATAAATTCCCACCACAAAAATGTAGCGCAGAAAACGAATGAAAAAATCACATCACTAAAAAAGCTACCAAGCAAGACGGTGCAACTGCTTAATTTACAAAACTGGCGCAGTTCTCAGAATCATTGTTCATGATTAGAGAATACGCCAAGGATGCTTTCGATGTTCCCGCATGAAATCTAGGCAGAATAAACGTTTTATAAAAAAGCGGTGGACCAAGGGTTCGAAGCTGCACCCTTTCTTAGCAAGCTGTGCAGCTTTAAGTACGATCAGTTCCTTGGAGACAGAAAGGTCAAAAGAGGTGATGTTGTAATTTTGATTTATGTTCTGTTCTGTTCTAACTGTTTTGCTGCGGAGAGGTTGAGGTCCATATCGCCTCGGATACTCTATATCAATAAGTTCTGCACTGAAAAAAAAGAATAACACTGAAGGGCACGCAAAAATGAACAATCTAAAAAAAAAACATAATAGCACACTGAAACCAGTTGAAATATGAAGCCAATGCACAATTTGCTTGCAGCAATTCACACTGTCATAAACTGTTCACACGCACACCTTCCTTTTCGACTGTCAGCATATGCACTAACACAATTAATATTTATCGATCCCTGGCTGTCTATCACAAGCGCTTATATCCAGTCCGGTCTCCACTAAAAAGACTGTCAGGAAGATGTTCGCCTTTTTTCTGAAGATACATTTCCGGCTACAGTCTGAGTTAAACGTGGTCTGAGTTGTTTCCTTAATGTGAGGAAACAATGTGAGGAAACAGTCTGATTTCCTTAATGTGAGGAAACAGTCTGAGTTGTTTCCTTAATGTGAGGGGCCGTCTGTCCAAATTTGCTAATTTCTTTCTTAATTTTTCTATTTCATTCGAGCATTTGACGCAGTCAAAAAGAATATGGCGAACATTTTCTTTTGCACGATCACCTTGGCATTCCGGGGAGTTGGATCGATGTATTTTATACACGAATCTGTTTGTGTATGCCACTTCCAATCGAAGTCAGTGAATTAATGTACCTAAGTGTCGTAGGAGACCTGTCGCAGTGAAAAATTTTCTGTATGAATCAAAAACGTAAAGTACTGATTCCTTTGATTTAGGGCTATCAAACCACTGTTCCATCGAACAATGGTTTGCTCCTCGCGTTTTAAAATGTCGAATATCCATCCAAGACATAGGTATTGCGCAATCATGTCCTTAGTTCAATGCTTTCTTGGCGAGGCTGTGAGCCTCTTTATGTCCCTTTATTTGAATGTGACTGGGTATACATTGAAATACGATGTTGTGACCCTGCGTTGAGGCATATTCCACAGTTTCTGAAATTCATTGTGCTATTTTACCATTTTTGTCAAGTGATCTCACATTTTCCATAAGCTGAAGGGCAGGTTTGCTATCCGTGCATATCAACCATTTTGGTTGCTTAGAATTTTCGCAGATAAGCTTGACTGCTTCGAAGATAAATACCAATTCTGCTGCCGTTGACGAAGATTTGTGCGAGAATTTGTACATTATTTTCTTATAAATTTCGGGTATAGTGACCACACAGGCTGACGCTTCTTTAGTGCATGATCCATCTGCATATATCTTCATTTTTTTCCATTTTGGTTTGATGTCGCTCCTAATAAATCTGGCGTAAGAGGTTTGGTCCTTCTGAATTTTCTAGAATAGTTACCCTGGTTCACTCTTCTGAAATATGATGCATTTCACTCCTATTCTTGAGTGTCACATTGTATAAGTGCAAAATCTTCTTAGGTAGATATTTTACAAATTCTCCAGAAAAAAAAAAAACGGAACGGTATCTTTTTTATACTGCTCCTAGGAGCTCACCAACAAGCGTTGAATAATCTAGAGGCTAATTTTTCTTTTTGCTTCACTGCTAACTCGCGAAGTTCAAAAAGGGTTATTCGAATTCTTCATTGCGCCATGCCCGCTAAGTTGCAGGCATTTCGAGGTTTCGAGGTTCACAGGATGAGCGTCGTTCAGTAATCGATCACGCCTCAACTTGGACGCCTAAACACGTGCCGACATAGCCAGAAAGCATCCAACCTTCAGTCAATAAATGGCTCGTTTCATTGCTATAAAACCACGGACCTTTCATCTTCGATGACTGAAGCGTCTACTTCGAGTGCTCTTCATTCTTCATTAGGAAGATTAAGGTGTTTCGCAAGCTTCCTCCGAGAAGCAGCTCAAAATAATGCAGCGTTGCCAAATGAACAGAAGAACGGGTTTATCGGCGCTCTAAAGACAACGTTAAGAGTGCTTCACTGCATGGAGTTATAAGAAAAGCAATGAATCACATAGTTACGAAGATGATATCACAAAGTTATCTTTTCGTTGTTCGTTACGTGGAAATTCTCGCAATTTTTTTTTTGTGTGTGTGAGCTCCTTCCTTTTTTTTCTTAAATATAAAAAGGAACTTTATTTTGATAGCACACTGCCTCAGACAGAACGCGCTTATTTTAATACTGGCTGATTCCACGACTTTGCAGTATGTCGTCAGCATCTTGCGTACCTCAATACTTCTGAAGAGCATTACGCACTGATTGCCTAAGGTTAAGATTCGTGGCTTGCTCTTGCGTGAGTTAAGGGCATGCGTTAAAGCGCATGCACCCATCACACCGCAGAACTAATGTCCACGTATCTCTTGCAATCTGCTACAAGCGTATGATGAGTTGTTTACACGAGGAAATGTAGGTTTTATTATTCAGACATCACGTAGAATATGGCCTATAAGTATGCAGTGATTATGCGATTTGTGAGAACCGGAAAAGCCATCTAGATGCAAGTACCGAGTGAACGCTGTGCAATGCAATGCAGGTAACATCAAACTTACATTAGGTGTAGATTCGGGTTTTGCCGCTTCGGGTCTTAGGAATGCATGACGGCATACCTCTCTAGCACTGACGCATTCATGTTTCATTACGAGTGCGTCAAACGTTCTCATGAGAAAGGTATATAAAAATGTACGTTTTATTTATCAAACATTTCATAGACTATATATAACATATGGTTTTGCAGCGACATTGCGCTGTGTTGAAAACGGAAAAGTGATCATGACGCGAGCACTGCGCGCACGCTACGAGAGCCAATACAGGCAAAATGAAATCGAGTGTCAGAAGGCGGTATAGCGCTAATGCTATTATAAGGTGTTCTTAGTTCAATGTTATTATGACAAATGAATGAACTGGTATATGTTTTACCGAGAGAGCTTAAATTTTTTTGCTTGAAACAAATTCGCATAACGCAATAACTGTAGTGGTTTCAACGCTCAATTCTCACAAACTAATAGCTGCGGATTTAAAATAGGAACTAATCAAGTATTTACAGCGCTACGCGAATTTTCTTCAGAATTTCTTATTAGTAGAGCGGGCACGGGTACGTAACCTCCATGGGCTTCAGACAGAATACTTTATTTTCACAAAAAAAAAACGCTGAAGAAATTTTATATTCTCTCGTAATGACTCTGTTAATGTAACCCAGCCATTTCCTTACATCAGTAAACTTAATAAGTTGTGCTCTTGAAGGGAGCCTTTAAAATCTTAAATGGGTTCTCGATTACGTACATCTCTGTGACAATGAATTTCTGCGAAGTTCATGCTCGAACAGCCTCGTGTTCATAGTTGAGTGAATTAAGCACGTCCAAAAGTGAATGAGTTGACGTGGCAGCCACAAAGCTCTGTGGTCTTATCCCTCAAACCTAAAGTGATTTTAACGAGCGCCTAGAACAAGCAAACTATTTTACGTAGTCAAGGGGAGCGTGCATTGGTCCTTTTTTGTTGCTTCATACATATCAAAAATGGTACATGTTTTTTTCAAGTTATTCGAATGCTTGAAACATGTGGATATATGAAGTCGAACAGGCTCTAGTTTTTTAATGAAATTTCGTAACATGTATAGATTTTAGTTAGAGTATGGATTTCTAACATAAAAATTGTGTAAAATTTCAATAGATATTTTGTGTTAGTTGCACCACCATTTATTCTTTTTAGTTATATTGTCCTTTCTAGTACTAATTTTTTTCTCTGTTCTTTTATTTATTTCTTGTTCACAAAACGGCTCAATAAAAGATTTTCATATGGTAGAAAAACGTATAAAAAGGTGCCTTAAACAGAACAGTTTTCCTTTAACAGAATAATATGAATGAGAACAGTGCGTAAGGGGGAAAAAATGTGCAAGACGAGCTCGGAAATACATACGGATTAGAAAAATGTCTTCCACTAGCTTTCTTTTAACACAGTTATTTCACGGAGTTACTCTTGTACTCAAAATTTTTAGAAGCTACAATGCATCTGTATATAGCTAACCGAAATTGATTCTTGCATTTTTGAAATTCGTTAAACAAAACCACCGCTTGCTAAAAGGGTAATGACACGTACGGGCACGTAAAATTAGTTTTTTTCAGTAAAAAAATAGAAGTGCAGCGTATGTTATATTTATACATACATGAAAAATGCAGTGTACAACAATATTTAGGCACAAAATAGGCTCGAAAAGCCTATTTTGTGCACACAAACACAAGCACGCACACAAGCTCGCACACAGTAGATTCGACCAGCCCGAGCTATTATCGCCGAATGGGCTCGTTTTCGTCGTGAGACCTCTCGAACAAAATACGTTAAAGGGGCCCTGAAACAATTCATCAAGTAACTATTGAATGAATTCACCAGAAGAGCTTATTGCCGCACTAATTCAAAGGTCACAAAAATTTTAAGAATCTATCCAGTGCGAGTGGAGTTACAAAGGTTTGTCGCATGCTAAAATCGCATTCTCTCTTCTCTCGTCCAGACGAAAGCGCTGGAAGCTAAGCAGAGAGGGGTGGCAGGGCAAAAAAACTACCGTGCTTCGTGACCTTGAGCATTGTTTTTTTTTTTAGAATGAGCGGCTTTTTCAGTGTGATCGCGCGCGCACGTGTGTATAAGTAGCGTACTCCCGTGGCTATCTCGGTAACTTGATTTTTTCGGTCACAGACGCACAAACGATCTTTCGCTCACATCAGACGGGGCCGACGCCAGCGGCGGGTTTTCTGCGACACGAGCTCTTTGACGCTATTGCGTTAAAATTCACCCATTCCGTAGCGACAACAATTTTTCGTGGGGTGTGTGACGTCCCGTGTGGCATAAAGCGCTGCTGTCACCTAGTATCGAAGTTTTACTCACGGCGCATTGCTTAATTTAAATACCACGCTGAAGAGAGCTGGAAATGTTCTATCGCACACCCCGCTGTCAGCAAAATCGTTCCCTGTAATGCAGGCACTCACACAGCAATAAGCTTGTTACGTCACGAATTATCGGCATCAATGTTGCCCAAATCTTAGTCTGCTCACATGTTTGTAGAAATATTCAGTGATAAAGAAAGTGCATGGTCGACCCAACACGCTGAAATTTCTCAAGCTTCTTTGCGAACGCACAAGCATGTTGATGATTGATTTGTGGGGTTTAACGTCCCGAAACCACTATTTAATTATGAGAGACGCCTTAGTAGAGGGCTCCGGAAATTTCGACCACCTGGGGTTCTTTAACTTGCACCCAAATCTGAGCAGACGGGCCTACAACATTTCCGCCTCCATTGGAAATGCCGCCGCCACAGCCGGGATTTGATCCCGTGACCTGCGGGTCAGCAGCCGAGTACCTTAGCCACTAGACCACCGTGGCGGGGCAACGCACAAGAATGTACCCTCATAGGATGGATAATTGAAAAAAAAAGGTGTCAAAGCCATCTAAGCAAAGGAAGTATACCAGTATATAATGTGCAGAATCCGGGCGTAATGCGCTTTCGAGAGAGAAAGAGAGAGAGAGTAGATATTGAGAGAAAGGCAGTTAGGTCAACCAGAATTGCAGCACCCAGTTTGCTACCCTGCCACAAGGGTAAGTGGAAGTATTCACTAGTCGACATAGAATTTTTTATCGGGCACTAAAAATTCAAGATCAGTTCACTATAATGCAGGCACGCAGAAGTTGCAGTGTCGTGGTAAATCGCACACCTCCGGCATAGTCGTGTCTCGCGCATCTCGAATTTCTCGTGAGCATTGCTTGGAACACTCGAAGCAAACAGCTGCCACCATGGAAAAGCTTTATTTATTGAGACTCCTATAGCACGTCTGAAGAGATCTAAGTTAAGAGCGTGTGTCTTGCTTCATCGCAACCACAACAGTCCTGCGCCGTTCGAGTGGCCCCTCATCCTTATATAAACTGTCAGTCGTTGCTTTTATTCAGACGCACGGGCGGGACGAGAATAAACTGTTGCTATAGCGTTAGCTCCCACGTCTCCTGCCCACGTGAATAGTGTTATTTGAGTGATGAAAGTTTCTCTGTTTACCTACTTCTTGTGTAAATAAAAACTACGGAACAAACAAAGCAATATTTGGAGGTAATCATGGGCTATTTGCGGATGAAGGCCAGCAGGCCACCCTTCTGCAAGAGCGGCAAAAGCTAGAGAAATGCAATACTCAAAAGAAAACCAATGAAGTATTGTCGGCACCAGTGTCATGCAATTAGGTGCAGTAGTCACACTTGCCAAGAATATGAGCTACTTGATCTACCGCAGGCTTGCAGAAACAAAAAATACTTTTGCAGAATATGCTTACAAGAGCAAGCGAAAATTACCAGGATGAAAATTAAACGAAACCTCAAAAATAACGTACGCTTTTTTGAAGTGTATTGAAAGCACTAACCAGAAATAATAATAATTTTTATCAAGAAGACAACAAGAAAACACCAATATTGCTCATGCTAGGGCGTTGCCATACGGCTCCTGTTTTCATGTTCTTTGTTAGGGGAATGGGGCAACGACTAAACAGCCAGGTAAGTTACAACATTTTAGATCTTCGGGTGACCTTTCGTGAACGCCACGTCACGAAGCATGACCTCGCAGTACAGAGAAATCCTTGATTGATATGTGGAGTTTAACGTCCCAAAGCTACCTTATGATTATGAGAGACGCCGTAGTAGAGGGATCCAAAAATTTCGACCACCTGGAGTTCTTTAACATACACCCAAATCTGAGCACACGAGCCTACAGCGTTTCCGCCTCCATCGGAAATGCAGCTGACGCAACCGGGATTCGATCCCGCGACCTGCGGGTCAGCAGCCGAGTGCCTTACCCACTAGACCACCACGGCGGGGCTACAGAAAATTCCCTATCGACGCAGTAAAGACACCGTCCCATAAAATACGTTTTACCAACATTTCAAGGCCTTAGCAAGACCTGAGAAGTAAAGATGATTGAGTTAACCCAGCCTCTGCATAGCAGGAAAAAAGTGAAAGCGTTTTATAACCGCTCTTTGAAATAAGCATTTTAGAGACGGAACAGAGTTCTCAAGCATGGTTGCCGTAGCTGCTAGCCAACCTGAAGGCCATTACCGATCGTTGCGAACGCCCTTTTCTCGTGTGGTGTGGTGAGGTGTGTTGTGTGTGTGTGTGTGTGTGTGTGTGTGTGTGTGTGTGTGTGTGTGTGTGTGTGTGTGTGTGTGTGTGTGTCGGGTGCATAAATATATGGTGTCATCCATTGGCAGATTTGGAGCGGCCGACGAAGTCTCCGCCGGTGCACTTCACTCTGGCGGAGTGCAACAGAACGGAATCTACCAATGGAACGCACGCGCTTCCTCTGGAGCAAATGAAAGAGTCAGAATGGAACGCGATGAGCGCTTCTCTCTTCTTGCATGAGTGGGCGTGCTGGCAGAGCGACGCTATAGATGCTAGCAAAACGTGAGCTCCAACGCGAGGCGCAACTACCTTGACCGGTGTCCGTTGGCGATCCTAAAGTTGGCACTGTTTCAAGACACAGGGCGCTTGTGACTTCCAGTCCAATTCGCCGATTTTCGTGGAGTAGGAAAATTTGCTCGTGGACCTCGCGACGAAGCTGCTTCAGGTCTGTGATTTTAACATACAGGGAGCACTCTCAACCTGCCACAGCAATAGATTTGCTCCTATTGAGCAGAAGAAAGTATTACCCGAAGTGCTCCGAATGTGCTATAAGATTCATACATTTGGAAGATCGACATCGTGTGCTGAAGCGTACATCGTTATACTAACGAGATGAAAACCTATGGGCACAGCGTGGTCACTGCATCGCTAAAGCAGAAACCGCGCATATTTGGCTATCAATATTAACATTAGCACCCGCAATGAACCAAGGACGTACAGAGAAACCTAATCTACGTGAGAATTTTGATAAAATACTTCTCAATAATACATTTAACACACAATCTAATGCGCCATCGTGCGAAAGCTTCATGCGTTTCATGAGTCCGTGAAAGTCTTGGGGTCAAATCCTGGCTGTGGCGGTTGCATACTGTCAATGGAGGCAAATATGTTTGAGGTCCGTGTTTTTGGATTTAGGTGCATGTTGAAGAACCCCAGGTTATCGAAATTTATGGAGCCCTTCACTACGGTGTCTCTCATAACCATGTAAGGTTTTTCGGTCGTTAAACCTCGCATATAATTAAAAGCGAAGCATTTCTTAGCGCACTGCAAGCACAAAGCAGTATTTTACCATGTACAGAGCTACGCCAGGTCTCGAAACTACTTTTCAAATAGAGCCCAATGTTCTTAAAAACCAGTCGGGGTTGACGTGCTGGCTATCCAATTTTATAAGCATTACGTAGGTACTCCTGTCACGCAGCTGTCACTTCGGGTCAACCTCAATCGTAAGTAAGCACTATCCGCTGCAGTTGATTCACGCAACAGAGCCCTGGCGACCATCCTCGCGAGCGCCAGCGCTTCATATCAGCTTACCACTTCTGGTGTTGCCAATATTTATGTTGTCCTTCGAATCGTTAGACAACTGTAAACAACTGGTTATATAAAACGTATGCGGCAGTTTCACGTATAAATGTCTGTGCGTTCATTTTTACACATCTTTACCGCCCCTACGGAACGTTTCGTTCAATGAAAAAATTGTGACAGAGTCCCCTTCCATTCGCATGCTTGACGTAACATTGATTCGAAAACGTAGTGCGATCTGCCGATTTTATTTGAGGGGGGAGGGCACATACAACCACACTTCGTATAGGCGAGCACTTGTACTGGTACAGACAAGCAAAATCAGTGAAGTCTCGTTCCTTTCCATCACGTTAAAGCAAAGGGTTTTAATTCAGTATGATTTTCCAGGCCACTTTATTATGGTAAGCGGTCACAGTAGATTTCGCTGCGAAAAAGCAACGTGCGCCGTTGCCGAAGATGAAGTGCAGCACTGAACACTTTGCTTGTCAATTGCATAATTCAGCTAGAAACTTCAGGTCAATGACTTCTGGAGTTCATAATAGCTTAAACAGCTATCGGCAGCGCTGGCCGTCTCTAGTTGCCTCCTCTAATTCCCGTAAGTCGAGAATGCATTGTGGCCCATCTATCAATACGCAAAAGCAGTTCTTGTGACAGGTACTATATCAAAACGGTACCGAGCGGCCTAAATAGCGAGATACATCACTATCAGGGTCATATAGTTCAAGTCACACGCGTTGGGCTCAGCCGCTCATTCATAAAGTGTAACTATAATGAAAAGCCAAGACATTTTTGAGAGACCCGAAGCTTTATAAATCCGACGATAAACAGGTCGCGCACACGGGATAAGGCTAAAGTGCTGTGCGACACTAAAGTTTGCTTCTGAGGCTCCAGTTACAAGCCTTCATTTCCAGTGGCCTAATACTTTTTTGTTTCTAAATGAGCTGTGCTGTGTCAACGTGCTGACCTCCATACCAATTAAGCAGTGACATTTCTTGGTGCCATAAGCACGTTTTTTGAAAATGAATGAACCGAAATGTTTATTGCCGCTGCGTCCATTTTTTTCGTATTTTTTTCAGACTGCTTGAAATAAGGGCACTGAACGATACTGACAGTGATCGCAAAAGGAAGCTGTGGGGTCAGGCTTTCGTCGGGAGAAGTTGTGTCACTCTTGCATAACCAGCGAAGGAATTGTATGAGGTTTGTACGATGTTGTAGCTCTACACACACTGCTTTCGTTTATGTTTAAAGTATATGGTGGTGATTTCTGTATGAAGTCGAGGAGGAATACGGGGGTATTTTATTATTCACGGAGCGAACGCTCCCCAAGATTTTCTTCGGCAGAAGTCGCGTTCTCACTGCACCTGAATGCTCTACAGTACTAGGGCTTTTCTTTTTTCATTTCTTTTTTTCCATACCTTCAAAGCAGCACTTCGGGTGAATCTCTGTGTGTTATGAAAGATTTCTTCAGAGTATCAGAAAGGCAGCATTATAAATAAATCACATACATGGCGACCACTCTCGCCGCCTATTTCTCACTTTTGTCTTGACCTCATTTTCCTTCTCTTCGCACTACTATGCTCAAGAAAGAGGCAAACCTCGCAGCGTCAGCGCCGAAATCGCCATGGCAGTGATTTTCGGAGATATGGGAGTCCCTTGGCGCCGTTGGCTGTGACATCACTTGTTACGGCTTGTCATATGAATAATCCATGTTGATCAAACGATCACACAGCTAGACTGACTATAACTATGATCTGTTCAAAAACTTACGTGGCTTCGCCCTGCCCACCTAAATTACAGAATTTACTATCGTCATTCGAAGCTGAATTGTAGGCAGTAAAGAAAAAATTTCCGGGGCACCATAGTTACTCAGTAAAGATGTAAAAGCGGTGACGCGTTACGAAAGGCTGTTTTCCTGGGGGCGCTTTCCTGTTACAGAGGAGACGATTCCCTTTCTTTTATGAAATTTTCACCAATTTATTAGTTGCTTTCGACCCATTGGTAACTTGCGTCATCGCCTCATGATGGAGTAAGTCGCTCAGTACATAAAACATACATGAAGAACGTTACGACAAAGGTCACCGTAGCTCAAGGATAAAGAAACAGCGCACATGATGGGCAACTTTAAATGGGTAGTGTCAAGGAAGTACGGAACAGGGTGGCCTTTACTGTTTTCCTTTAGCTTTCTTTTTCTTTCAGTCTTCTCCCTATTTTTCTGTGTTTTTTCTCCCCGTATACTGCTGTGTTTTTTCCTGCCTCCCTTTTTCTCTCTTTCTAATTCCATTTCTTTCTTTCACTTTTCTCTTTTCTTTGTCTAATACTCCATCTATTTCTCACTTCCTTCAACTTTTTTTTCTTGTCCGCTTTTTATTTAACCCCTTCCTTTCTATGCTTCCACTTTATACTAGACGAGGTGCTGCTATATGGTGTCAACGTGTCGGATAGCCAAGTGTTTAAGACTGTCGCTTTCGGATCGTGAAAACGTGGGCTTGGATCCCGGTGCTTCCTGAATGAGTGGCACAACTTCATTAGGACCACAACAGACGCGACTAAACTCGGTGTTGCGTGCTAGGCCAGCTTTAGGACCTCAGGCTCGCGCTGGCCTTCTGGACGGCCACTATTTAGAGGTGGCGTCGTTGGCCTTAAGGTGCATCTTCATTTCCTCTTGGATAAAAAGGGACTGGTAGAGGTGGAGCCGCACAAGGCAAGCTCCGAACCCGCATAACCATAATCCAGGGGTAGCTTCCATAGGAGTCTTCTTTGCCTCGACTTTCTTTCTTTCTTTCTTTCTTTCTTTCTTTCTTTCTTTCTTTCTTTCTTTCTTTCTTTCTTTCTTTCTTTCTTTCTTTCTTTCTTTCTTTCTTTCTTTCCTTCTTTCTTTCTTTCTTTCTTTTTTTCTTTTTGATAGATGGATATCTGGGGTTTAACGTGCCAAAACCACCATATGATTATGAGAAACGCCGTAGTGAAGGGCTCCGGAAATTTCGACCACCTGGGGTTCATTAACGTGCACCCAAATCTGAGCACATGGGCCTACAACATTTCCGCCTCCATCAGAATCGGAGCCGCTGCCGCCGGGATTCGATTCTGCGACCTGCGGGTCAGCAGCCGAGTACCTTAGCCACTAGACCACCGCGGCGGGGCTTCTTTTTACTTTTTTTCTTTCTTCTTTCTTTCGTTCTTTCTTTCTTGAGCTGTCCACTGGAAAAATCGGCGTTTATGTTATTGCAGCAAAAACGACGACGAACGAAATGACGGAGAGAGCATGGGCCGTCCTAATCAGGCATCAACGAGCCCACTTAGGTGCTGTCCTGCCGGTTGATGATAATAGCTTTAGGGGCGAAGTTCTTTATAGCGGCACCTGTTCATCCCTCGTAGCCGTTGTAGTGTGTAACAAGTATAATATTTTAACCACCAAGGTGGTGCCGGTGAGAGATTACTTCTGTGCATTGTTGAACAATAAAAAATGGTGCTCAATGTACATGCCAATGGCTGCTAATGGAGAATGAGAGACAGGAGCATTCGGCTTTTAGATAACGGGCACGCTGCGATCCCCGTTAGCAGCCATTGGCATGTACATTTAGCACTATCTCACAAGAAAGGGTTGCTACGTTATACTCGCTGGGTGTAACCTCCTAAGTTTTAGAAAGGTTTAGCGAGCGTTGAGCCGCAGTGCCATGAATACAATGAACTAGTATATACCATGATCTCGAGGTGGTTAAAGGTGGGAAGTAGATACGAACCGCAAGCCCTAAGAAAGTAAAGGCCGAATTATCCTGTCTCTCATTTCCCATTAGCAGCCATTGGCATGTACATTGAGCACTATCTGACAGGAAAAGGTTGCTACGTTATACTGGCTGGGCGTAACCTCCTTGGTTTTTGAAGGTTTAGCGAGCGTTGGGCCGCAGTGCCATGAATACAGTGAACTAGTATATACCATGAATTCGAGGTGATTAAAGGTGGGAAGTAGACCCGAAGCGCAAGCCGTAAGAAAGTGTGCGTGTGCCACCTCTCGTTTAGTCCTTGTTGTCCGCTGAATGGCGGTGCTTCTATATGGGGAATACATGATGAAAAGATGCGAGATGGTGGTACTTGGAGTGCTGAATAGATGGACGAACGAACACACAGATAGATGCATGGATGGACGCATGAACGGACGCAGGGGTGGATGCATAGATGAACGCAGGGACGGACAAAACGACAGACGCAAGCATGGACGGGCAGATGGACGCATGGACGGTCACACAGATGGACGCATGGACGGATGGAAGCAAGAACGAATGAACGGATGAATACTTCGCCCCACTATTCATCATTCACTCCGTGGATATGCTGCCAATTTTTTTGGTCACGACCAACATTTTACGCCGAGCTAGAATGGTCTCGCTGCGGAAAATTACGATGGCTTCACACTAATACTGCCAAGCCTCATTGACTACTTATTTATTAATCGTTCAATAATTATTTATTGATTGATTGAGTGAGTGGTCGAGTGAGTGAGCGAGTGAAAACCGTATTGTCGTTCAAAAGGCACAGAAGCTGGACGGGACTGGATCGAGACGTGTATTTTCATGACATTTCGAGACGTGGCTTTTCTATTTTCTCTCCTTTTTTTCTTTTTTATACCTTGTTGGATGTTATTACTCTCTTCTTTTTTCTTTCGATGCTATGCTTCACTTCATTACTATGCAGATTTGCACGCTCTTCACCCTCACACTCTCCCCCTTACTCTCACTTCCCTTTCCAACCCCATTACTGTGCTGACTTTGCTATCCTCAGATAGGCTGCCCTCTTCTTCGGATCAAGTGAGCTAGGGTTCGAATCTCGCCTCACGAGAAATTTTGTGCCAATACTTTTAAATACGAAGCATTTCTAAGAGAACGTTGGTGACTTTGAGCGTGTCTATCTATCTAGCCACCTACGACTTTTAGTTCTTCTGGCCGTTTCGATAATCGCATCGACACCAAACTTTGTATGACTTAACGTGACTGTATGAAGAACATATTTGACTAGTTATAACATGACAATCACTACATGTATTTCATGAATGTTATGACTCACGTTTCATGTCCTGCAGTTCTTGCGTTGGTTTCGTTCACATGGCATGTTGCAAAATGGTATAGTATGGCATGATTACATGGCAAACACAAGAGCATGACCCTAACATGAAAATCATGATATGAGTGCCATGTAACAACATGATTACATGTCATGCTCATGATGCGCTCGTGGCCGTTTCACTAGCGTCTCATATACCAAATTTAGTACAGTACGCGAATAGATGACGAAGGTATGCGACTGGTGCAAACATGATAATCATGAGATGAGTGTCATGAAGCAACATGACTACATGCCACGCTCATGATGCGATGGTGGCCGTTTCACTAGCTTCACTTATACCACATTTGGTATTACGAGACGTGAATGAATGATGAAGGTGTGTGCAAACATGATAAACATAAGATGCGTTTCATGTGACAACATGATTACACGCTACGCTCATGGTGCGCTCGTGGCCGTTTTGCTAGCTTAACATGTACCAAACTCGGTATTACTTGACGCCAATGGATAACGAAGGTACTTGACTGGTGCAAACATTGTAATCATAAGATGCGTGTTATGTGAGAACATGACTACATGCCACAGTCAAGGCACCAATACATTTCGATGTGACAAGGAGCGCGTGCTCACCGGCGTTCATTCCGTCGCGTCACGCCGGCGTTGCACCGCCGGCGTCGGTCCTGCCATATTCTCGCAGGCACGCACCGCGCTGCGTTGCTTTCACGCATGCGCGTTTCAGCGCGTCCGGCGTCCCCCCGTCACGAAAAGAGGAAGACGCAGTGTTGTCTGGGTAACGCATTGGCGCGAAATCCAGCATGTCGAATTTCGTGCCGGTTGCCGAAGGGCCGCGCATACGGATGCCGATCGCACTTGGCGTCCGACTATATAGAGTGCTCGCGTTTTGCTAACGCAGCGTCGCTGAGCCCAACGTGCGCGCGCGTCAGCGCTACATTGGAGTATATTGGGCCCTTCATGACGCGCTTGCGGCCATTTTGCTAGCTCCACATATACTAAATTTGCTGTTGTGTGACGTCAATGGATGACGAAATAGATGACTGGTGCAAACATGAATCCTCACGCACGTGTCATGTGAGAACATGATAATATATCACGCTCACAGCATGCTCGCGGCCGTTTCGATAGCTGCACATATACTAAATATGGTATCACGTGACGTGAATAGATGACGAAGGTAAACGAACCATCCCAGCATGATAGTTTTGACCCGGAAGTCATGTATGACATCCTTTACCTTCACCTCGTAACGTCTTGCTGATTTTAAAGTGACATATAAACATTTCTCATTCGTGCTTCCCATATCATTGATTCCTACTGTACGTGGGATCTGCAAATTTCTTTGCTTTTTTTTCTATATATCTTTCTTTACTCCAGTCTTTATTTTGTTCATTTTATTTCTTTGCTCTTGCTCTCTAAATAATTAGGTTATACAGTCAACAAAAGTGTTTTTAGAGTGAAGGATAACACGAAGAAGACCTCGATGGAAGCAATGCGTGCTATTTCGTGATAATGATCATTTCTATTTCTGAACGAGAAACAGACGCCAGTATCGCCAGACCCACTGGTAAAGGCCAGCATACTTCTCACCTGTTGTGAACTCTGAATCAATAAATGCTAGAATGTAAACTTAAGCGACACGCATGCCTTGCCACTGATGCAATGAATGACTCAATATTCATTCCAAAGATGACAGGCTTCTCGACCCACATTAAGTAGCGTATTATACTGTTTCATTGTGAAATAAATGAGATATTCAACAGTGGCTCTAGATTTACATTCTGTAAGGTAGGAAGCTGCTGGGTGAAAATGATAAAGAGAATAACTCGAAGAAAAACTTCACAAAATATCCACGGAGTGGTTGATGATGAGTGGATCGAAGTGTCTGTCTGTCCGTACGTCTGTCTATCTGTGTGTCTGCCTGTGTGTCTGTCTGTGTGTCTGTCTGTGTGTCTGTGTGTCTTTCTGTGTATGTTTCTGTGTATCTTTCTGCCTGCCTGCCTGCCTGCCTGCCTGCCTGCCCGTTCGCCCGCCCGCCTGTTTGCCTGCCTGGCTGCCTGCCTGCCTGCCTGCCTTCCTGCCTGCCGGCCGGCCTGTCTGTCTGTCTGTCTGTCTGTCTGTCTGTCTGTCTGTCTGTCTGTCTGTCTGTCTGTCTGTCTGTCTGTCTGTCTGTCTGTGTCTGTCTGTCTGTCTGTCTGTCTGTCTGTCTGTCTGTCTGTCTGTCTGTCTGTCTGTCTCTTCGTCCGTCCGTCCGTTCAGTCGTCCACCCATTGCTATCACACTAGAGCCTGCATCGAACGGACGGACTTACGCTTAGCCCCACTCATCATCATTCGTTCTGTGGACATGTTTTGAATTTATTGTATAACAACGCTATCTATCTTCTTTAATCATCAACTACACAAAAACCACTGACACCATCTAGAGTGATATTATTTTCCAGGACATATGCACACAACGCCATCTAATCAGCAATTCATAAACTAGAGGTGGCTGCATTCGTACTACATAATCCATACTACATAGAACCAGAAGATGGAACGACCCACACCCTATGGAGCTTCCCCCCCCCCCCCCCGAAAACGCGATGATCACACTCTGCTATGCGATGCTGCTTTATTTCTGGTAACTATACCACGATCAGAGACATCAGCGAAATTCTAGGAATTTTCAAGACATGTTAATGTGCCTTCCAACGCGTAAATACCGAAACAAGTGTCTACTTTGCTGCATTGTAAACAAATAATCTGAGCCTTCTATTTATCCCGTTTTTTTTTCTGTGTATCCATTTCCATCACTGAATTTTGTCGTGGTTCAGAAGGCGATGCTTTTCATACGTCTGCTATATACAGTGTCTTCTTTCCTTATTTCACAACGTAGAAGATACAAGGTTAAGACTCGAGGCCTCTCACAGGCGGTTTAATAAATTATGTAGCTTTGTCTGTTTTGTTTGTCGCGATTTCTTCCTCAATATAGCTGTTTACTGTTCCCAAAGAAATGATTTCATAGATAATATGTTGCAATATACCAACTAGAATCATTTCATACGAGTTAAACATATTGCCACTTGCCTATAGGTACGTGGAGCGCGAGCCATGGCTGCCCGCTAGAATGGAAGATGTTCTGAGGCAGCGCGCACTCTGCCTAGTTGTAGTAGTTATTGAGTCAGCCATCTTGCCAGATTTTTTGTGCGTCTGCCCACCGGCTCAGTTCTTCCGAGTTAAAGACCTTTTGGAGCACGTGACAGCATGAGGTCCACCTCTACACTTCATCTTCACTTGCTCTATCAAATGACATTCATTACACTATATAAGGAATGTCGGTTTCTGTATCAAAAGTTTTTGCCAGGTGCCACTTTTTTCTGTTCTTCACTTAGTTTGGTTGCAATGTTTGTTCTCTTCATTCCAGTTTCGACACACTCTTGACAGAAGCTGTCGTCGTAATGCCCAAAGATTGCAAAACTATTTAATGGCATGCTTACTGCTTTAAAGGGCACCGAAATTGATGTCAACACTGCAATATCGCATGTTTTGTCAAACTCTTGACAGCAATGGGCTCCTGTGCCAAAATTCGTGAACGTGTCATGATGGCTTCAATAAGGCAACTGCCCCGCATAAAGCGAAAGTAATGTATAAACAAAACTACAGAGTATGCACTGAACACCCAGCTTACAAACTTCGAGTATTTTGGCATCTACATATCGGAAGCATAAAAAGAGCAGTACAGCACTGATGACGTTTTCGTGGCAAGAGTGCCACGGATATTGCTTCCTATGCGTGGTGTGTCCATATACACTTACGATCTTACACTGCAGACCCTGAGGCAGCAAGCAGAGCAAATGCAGAGAAATGGCGGTGACTTTCAGGCGTCTGACGTTTTGTCGTATAAAAAATGCAATACCAACATGCAATACCAGACAGTCGTCAGCACGTTTGATATTTCTTGTATATAGTGTTCGCATGGGGAATCGTGTCGTTACCCTTGCATTATACGCTGCATCTGGCTTGCGACGCATAACTAAATTATCTTTGTGTTTCTGGCTGGCGTTAGAATGAGCTCTTATGTGTCGAAATGCCGAGCTACTTCTTTGTTACTTTTCTTCGATAAAATGCACTTTTCTGTGTTTTCAAGCAGGGTTTCACAACGCCAACATCTACATGCTTAGATCTACGACAAAACTTGATTTTGAAGAGATCTAGTGATGCTCATAAACCAGACTGTGAACTTCAACCAAAAGGTCTTTTTTTTTTATGGCAGAATGTAAAGTTTTTTTTTTTGCCAGTCTTTTCCACGGCCCGAATGTTGAATAGTTAAAGAACTTTGCGGAGGTTGTTTACCGTGTGTTAGTATTGGAGAATGTGCTGTTGCAACCTACTTCTCAGACACATTTTTATTAATTTTTTGCATTTATGAATCTGTTGCTCGTCCACTTGGTTCAAATTATTGTCTGTTTTTTTATCGCTCCCTTACTTGGGTCTGATGCATGATTTAGTTCAACGCTTCCTGTCTTTTTTTTCAACCGATTCACCTCAGGGACTCGAATGTAACTAGAGGCTGTGTGCACAGCCAACTGTAAAGCTGCATCAACGCAAATCATGTTTATGTCGGATGTGCACGCACTCAGAAGCATGGTTAAAATAAATGATACATGCAGAGAATCCACAGATTTCAATTGCGTAGAAAAATGGAGGTGTTTGTCACAATTTCGGTTCTCCCTCATAAAATAACGAAAGACGATGCGGTGAAGTAGACTTAGGCATTATTGAAACAACTGGTGTAGGAGGTAGATAGGAAAGCAGGAAGGTTAACCAAACGATCATCCGGTTTGCTAATATACGCTGGAGTAAGGGGAATAAAATAATAAAAGGCAGAGAGACAAAACTAACGTACAAAAGTACACGTGAACTTGATCTACACTGATGTTTTCGATAGTACTGGACGCAGTTCCACGGGCGTATCAGGTTTCATTGTAGATCGTCGGGTCATGGTGAATGCTTAAGGCTTGCAAACACTGGACATGAAACATACAGTATACCAGTTGCACAGACTCAGCGTGGGGTCATTTCAGTCTGCCGCGAATATTTGAAGTGTACTGAACAGTGATCAAGAAATTGTAAGGACTCATTTTTCTTCTGGCAGCTTGTCACTCGAAGACTGAGGGCCCACTCGTGCTGAGTTGCACTGTGAATACGCATGTCGTTGACACTTTTTCAATGAAAGACAAGCTGAGGCAGTCGTATCCACACCTTGCATGGTGTTCTGGTCCGTACCCACCATTACTAATCCTTGTAGCTGCGGCTTCGGCAATGTAGTCCAAGTGGAATCCACATAATCATGTTTTTCGTTGCATTCTGGTTCATACCTGCCACGTGGAGTCCACGTGGGAAAAGGGGTAGTTAAGCAGGACGTCAAATGGGAGTTTCGGATGCAGAGGCACACGTGGAATTTGCATGAATGCGACTGTCCATTCTTTTTTGTAATTTTCATACCGAAACCCAACAAACCACTTACACTCCAAAATATTCAGCCAATTTCACTAACTTCATGTATGTGCAAGGTTTTCGAGCACGTTGTTTGGTGAACCGCCCACAGCATATAACCGACTATGACTTATGCCCTCATAGCATGGTTGGCTTTCGCCCCCATTTGTCCATAGAAGATGCTATGCAAACAAAACACCCCCTAGGGATCTTTGACCTTCTCATTCAGGGCCACTGCAATACAGTCCTAGCTCTGGACTTATTTATTTATTTATTTATTTATTTATTTAGTATACCTCAAAGGCCCCAGTCGTGGTGTTACATGAGGGATGGGCATAATTAGCAACATATTAACGATTCAAGCACGGTCTTGAATACATGTGGGTTGGAGTGGTGCATGGCGAAGGCAGGCAAGTTGTTCCAGTCCCGGGCGGTTGCAACAAAAAAGGAGCGAAGGTGGGCAGTAGTTTGTGCTGGAGGTGGATAAACGGCTCGGGGATGGTTTGTACGGCTGGATAATCGATGAGCAGGCAAGATGGCTGGAACGTTGAAAGGAGCGTGATAAAATTTATGAAAAAGACAAAGCCGAGATATATGACGACATGATTCTAGGTTGTTGAGGTGGCCACGAGTTACCAAAGCATTTACTTATCCAAAGCATTTGATTGCCTTGAGCATCATGCTATTTTAACAGCTCTTTCTCCACTGCGTGTGGGTACACGTGATCACGTATACATTGAGAGCTTTCTCACAGCACGCACCACCGAATTCCAGTTCGGCCCACTAACATGCCCAACATAAACTCAAGTGTCGGCACACCTCAAGGGTCCTTATTCTCACCTTTCTCATTTAATGCTACTCTCATCCCTCTAGCCACAAGTGTCAACTGTTTCTTGTTTAAAACACAACCTATACACAGACAACATCCCCCTATAGGCAGTGATGGGGACACACAGGGCACCGTTCAAACCACCACCAAACTAAAACAAAACTACAGCTAGTGTATGACTTACTTGTTCTCCGGAGAAGTCAGAGCTGCTCCGCATCGGTCCTAAATGCTGCAACTCTCTTTTCTTCCCTAACGTAATGAAAATTGATGGCAAACCGATTCCTGAGGTCAACACCCTCCGGATATTGAGCATGTATATCGAAAGGGATGGGAAGAACACTAACACAATCCGGAAATCAACCAGGTTGTACCTCATACACCGGGTCATGGGCTGCCACAGCGGCATCAAGAAGGGTGACCTATGTCACCTTATTCATGCATTCGTACTCAGCCGCGTGCTCTACTCCCCTTCTTACATACAAATATTTTGCCAATACACCGACGGCCTCGATGTCTTAATTCGTCGGGCATACAAAGTAGCCCTCCACCTCCACACCCACCGATTGACCTCTCAAACTAAGCCTTCACAACACTATCGTGGATCTCATAGACGCGCGCCGCCAAGCAAAGTAGCTTTACCTCATACAAACCGACACCAGAGGGCATATTCTGCCTTTCCTTGGAGTTCAGATACCACTCAATAATCCGACATTACTCGCCATACCAAGACCCCTGTACCGTGAACTCCTCATTACACCACTTCCCCGTAACATGCACCACAGTCAGCATGATAAACGCCACCGAGCTCGAGCTAGAACTCTACATCTATGTTACGGCTTCAAACAGCACGCCGTACGGGTGAACGCAGCTTGCGTGGGTGATGAAGCGGTCACTGCTATGCTGTATCAGGAACTCTCCCGAATAGCTACACACTTTTTCTCCGGACACCTCCTTCGAAGCTGCAAAGGAACCTGTCATTGATTGATTGATATGTGGGGTTTAACATCCCAAAACCACCATTTGATTATGAGAGACGCCGTAGTGGAGGGCTCCGGAAATTTGACAACCTAGGGTTCTTTAACGTGCACCCAAATCTGAGCACACGGGCCTACAACATTTCCGCCTCCATCGGAAATTCAGCCGCCGCAGCCGGGAATCAATTCCGTGACCTGCATGTTAGCAGCCGAGTACCTTAGCCACTAGACCACCTCGGCGGGGCAAGGAAGCTGTCATTGCCTTAGTATTTAACTATAAAGCATGGTATGTTTTATCGAATTCCAAAGCCTTAATTCAAAATTTCGTGTGAGACCCAGTTAACATCCTTGCTTTTTGCACTGCTTCACCGCCGCGTCGTCATGTGGAGTCGATCTGGGTGCCCGTGCACTCCGGGATTCCTGAAAAAGAGGCTGCCAACCACTTAGCTCAGGTACTCTGAACCAGGCACTGGTGGCCTCCAATCCAGGATTCACGAAGGAACGCGCGCACACTTTCAACGAGCTGACTCAAGCCTGTAGGGCAGAGCGTCAGCTCAATCAACCATCGCACACGTCCCTCAGCAACCGACATGCCATTCTTTCATGCCACCTGCTGACTCACACTCGTCTCCTTCTCTAATTCTATGACACTATCATCCCTTTTTCCTAACACCAGCCTGTACTCTCTGTCCTGAATCTTGTGCTTCTGCTATACAGATCTTTTCTCGCTGCTCAGAGGATTCTACCCCACGGGCTCTGAAACACCTCAAGACTTCGGAGGACTGAGAGACCCTACTGCGCTCAGAGGACCCGGTTGAACAGGCAATGGCTGCCGAGTGACCTGATAACGTCATGGACGACCATTAAATGAACGCTTGAGCGCCACGACACGTGCGTGGGCCAAGAAGCCAGCGTGTTCCAAGCATTCTCTTTTGAAATAAAGTCCTCCTCCTCCTCCTCCTCCTCCGCTTTGTAAATACTTGTAAACAAACAGGCGCGGATGCACACTCTTGTCTAACGTCCGCAGTTTTGAAAACAGGTGTACCCCAGCCTCACAGTCTGCCGCAACAATGCTGCTTTGAGCGGAAGCCACATCGGGAGTGTTCATAATGTTAGCAGGTGTTTAGAAAGTTTGCAAGCTTACCACTAAATGGCCCACGGGTTTTTTTCAGCGGCAAGGAGGACCGTAAAAACATTTTTTGGTAACGCTCATTTCTCCTAAGGCTCTCCAAGGTTACCTTGATTTCGACGCTAACTGCGCCTTCGAAACAAAGGATATTTTGGTAGCCATCAAAATTGTCCGGTGAAGCGTAGTTTCGTAAACAGTACCATGAATCCCTGATGCCACGCGGTGTTCTTGAGCACGCAAACGTGCCTGGAAGCCGCTGGTGACGACGCGGTCACCTGAGCTTCCCAATTCGCGGAAGCGAAAGTAAACCCGCATGCCAACGTGGAATGTGGAGGACGCTGTGTGTTAACGCCCGCAGTGAGCTTCACGCCTGAGTTCACCTCTCTGTGCGCAAAACCCCCGCTAATGAATATTCATATCTTTATATTTTAGTGACTTTTGCAATGATTCCCTTTCAGACTTTTGAGATCGTGCCCCGCGTATTGTGATGATTATCTTCTCAAAGTCGTTATCGCATCGCTGCCAACAAATGCATCTTGAAAGAGAATGTGTGATTTCCTAGATTCTGATAGTAATATATTGGGTTTGTGTGCTAATATATGTATATAAATATGAAACCCGCAGCAACGAAAGATTCCTAATATAATACCTGCTGGTGTTCTTCAAGGTCCGCTGACATCACACTGTGGATAAAACTCAAGTATTTCTCCTTCATCGGGATTCGACTGTCACAACCGTGATCAATCGCGCGACACTGGGCTAATTTGACCGGTCGCTCAGATTTAGACTTCGATCTAGGATTGTAGTCCGAGTTTGAAAACGTAAAAGCAATGTTCAGTTGTATTCTCACTATACTTCTGAAAATACAACTTATTCTGACCCCATCTCTCTATTTTGTTTTTCTCAAATTGCATCTCGTCTGATCTCTTTCCCTACATTTCGAAAAAACAAAATGAGTCAAATGCTACTGCCCATGTCCCCGTTTGTCTGGGCATCTTTAAGGACCGCCCGGGGCGTTCTAATGAGAAAACAATAACAAGACACTGGAAGCATCAACAATCGACAAAAAAAACAGGACAGCATCATTACCTTCTCTAGAAGACGTCAATAATTGCACTCCACAGCCTCCCGATGATCTCCAGAGAATCGAGAAGATCAAGTCATCCAAGAAAGTTGTCACCTTCGAAGTCGCCAAGTAACCCAAGGAGACTCCAGTCACTGAAATAACAGAACATTCTTCATTCCTTTAACTTCATTCTTCATTTACCTTCCTTTCTTTTCGTTTTACCTTTCGGCATCTGCCCCATTAACTTTTTTGTTTGTTAAAGCCCATTAGACTTGCGGTACGGGCGGGAGTACATTGATTTACTTTTTATTCTTTTTTGTCCTCTAATGTATGTATGTATGTATGTACGTATGTATGTATGTATGTATGTATGTATGTATGTATGTATGTATGTATGTATGCATGTATGTATGTATGTATGTATGTATGTATGTATGTATGTATGTATGTATGTATGTATGTATGTATGTATGTATGTATGTATGTATGTATGTATGTATGAATGCTGTTGTATGACGCCATTGTATGTTTGGTTTTTCCTACCCGTGAACTTCCCTTTTTCTCGGCGATACTTGACGCGTGATATCAAGCATCAGTGCGATTTTGAGCTGAGGGAAAGGTGACGAAGGATTCCCGAGACTTCTCACCCAATGTGATCAGGTAGTGTCCTACACCGTTATGCTTTTTGTTCATGACACTCAATTTGACACTTGACTGTATAAACAAACTATGTCAAGTGCCCTACTTGCGCACACCTCGCTTCTACATTAACGTAAGTAGCTGATCCCCCTTCCCCATCTGCTTTATGCAGATGGGGAAGGGGGATTATGCTGCAGCCTAAGCTAAACCCAGCTCATTTCAACCTACTCGCGTTTTGGTAAGTATACACTTACACCTATACTGGCTAAATTTATATATGCGAAGTAAATTAGGTCGTTACACTAACGTTGTCTGCCGTTAAATGCTTGGCATATCACAATAATTTTTACATGTAACCAACCGTGGCAGTGCAACTAAATACATGCCTGTTTGTTTTTTTTTTGAAGTAACAGCGAGCTATATAGCATATGAACTTTTTTTTTTTGGAGGGGGGGGGGGTTCAGTATGTGTTAAAGCATTCATTTTCTAAGCTCAAGCAGAAGTACACATTTAGTAACAATGACTACACTGGAAATAGGAAAAAACAGCTTCTCGCGTATGGATTTTTTTATTTCAATATGGACAAACATCGCCTGGGTAAGTGGGTAACGTGTTGGCAAGTACTTTATCAGCACCAGCAGATGATACTTCACGGGGTGTCCTCCTTCAACACATCATCTGTGGTCTTTAACCTTCCTTCCGGGAATGCCTCTTCAGGCATGACAGCGTTCTGTCCATGAAGTTCCTATAGTGCGTCCGATCAAATTAAGCTGCCATTGTGTTTTCCGTATACCAAGTCTCGTGAGAAGCTTACTTGATGACGGCTAAGAGCGTCATATCGATGGGTGACGTGAAGCTCTACTGTAGTCTTCCTTGAGGGCCCGCATTTCCTGATCCCTCCTTACGGTCTTTGATTGCACAAGCAATATTGTGAATTGAACGGGCGCCGAGGTTTAGGAGGCTTCACAGCAGAGTATGGGTGGGTCTCTGTTGGCAGTGAATACGAGGTAGGATGCATTGCGGCGTGCAGACGGGATATTTGTTGTGCCACCGTATTAGCGATTTAGTGCGCGTGTTCTATTTCACGCGTCATTCAGTCGATACGCGTATTTGCGGTCTTTGCACATGATAGTGCTCACCCGTACATGCCGCAATAAGGATTGATATAAATAAAGCCCGAGTGTCGCAAACGTCATTGATATATGCCTATTTCCGGCCTACATCATCAGCCTTCGTGTGTTAATCATGTGTACTGAGCACTAAGAGATAGCGAATAAAAAAATGTTACAAACCATTCGCGTTTTGGTGAAGTTCACTGAGACATGTCTATAATTTTCTGATCTCTCTCTCGAAAGGGCGGTTACTTTAAACGGAGGGCTGTAAGGTCTCTTTGAAAAAAAAAAAAACACCATTTCCACAGGAATCAGACTGAGTAGATAAGCATAAAGACTTTTTCATATGCAAAAAGACTTCTTCAATATACAGCTGAAGCCACAAATTTAAGTCACCTTTGGAGTCCTCCATAGCTGTTAGCATCCATGAATACCCCTAAGAGTTTGAAGGGAACATTAAGTGCTAGCAAAAAAAAAAAAGAACATAATGAAAGGGAAAAAATCACCCCAAGAAAGCCTAAATCTCATATATTGTAATTGTGCCATTTCTGTGGTGAGAAATAGAGGACTGGTGAGAACAGGAAATGAAACGTCAAACATGGGCAGAAAAACAGTAAATAGCACTTCTGTGCTGTTCTAATTGGCTTTTTGTGGAGAGTATTAGGTTTTGTTCACCACGGATACTTCATTTTTACAAGCCCTGCAGCATAAAAAGCAAACGCTTAGGAAAGCGAAAGTAAATGGGTTTAAGAAGGCAAATATAGAAAAATGAACCCAATAAAAGTATAACAACGCAATGAACGGTTCTCTTGAAGGAGCTGCTCGATGCATTTTTTGTGTGGTCCCTAAGTAATGTCTAAGAAATTGGCACTAGTGATTCTGTAACCATGCACCCTACAAATATAACACAGTGTTAATTATTTTTCTTTGTGGTGTATGTCAGTCGGTACATATACGCTCCCTGTCATACTCAAGAAGAACGACAGCCAAGTCAACTTTCCTTTTTCTCTTTTTGACAAATAAGGCGTGCTCAACAGCGCTAAGCCAAACATAAAAAAAGGTGTTTTTGTTCGAAAAATTGGTTGATTAGAGGTTGGCTTCATTCTGGTGCAGAACCTGACGAGACGAAAACAAATTTAAAAAAAAACAGAGACATAGCACGAGCCATCAAAAATTGGCCATTTAGCCAAACAAATATCTATGTCCCCAAATTACGAGCTCGATCATAGAAATTAAGCATTGAACATATTAAGCCCATGTCAGTCAAGATAATAAAATAAGAAATCTTATTTCTAGAATATTTGTAGCAAATAGTAAAGAGGAAGATGCAGCAGACGACGTTAGCTCAATTCCAAAACTTCGATTTTTTTTATGTCAGACACAATGGAAGGTGGTGAAGCAGTTTTGTCTGAGAAATATACAAAGCTGAGTGTCTTGTTGCTCATCAAAGAATCATGTAATTGTGCATAAAACTATTCGTTACGTTCCTTATCTAGTTTTATATGTTAAAGAGATCAAGGTACTTCAAAAGAAGGAGTGTTAGTAGGCTGCGGTGGCAAATTTTCATAGGCTGGAAGCCTGATATGAATGACTTCTATAGTGCGTTTCAAATGTTTCAAGTAATTTTATTTTTTCATTCTTTTCGAATGCAACATTTCATCATTTGAACGCTTTGAAAAGTCGTATGCTTGTTCGGAGATTCCGGTTGGAAAGTCAGTGCTCAGTGCTTTCCTTGGAGGTCCGAAATGGTGAAATGTGAAGCCGACCATTTTTTATGAACCTTAAGCCGGACAAAACGATTTGAAACTTTATGACTGACCCTTAGCAGTCGTTGAAAGTTATAGTCCAATCAAGCCTCTGAAATTTCTGGCACACTTGGAAGATTGCGCCTGGAAAGGCAGGTTAGTTAATATTATTTGTTGGAATTTGAAGTTCAAAAAACATCATATCACTATGAGAAACACCGTCGTGGAGAGCTCCGGGTGACCTGGAGGTCTTGAACATGCCCCTATATCTGGGCTTCAAACATTTTCACCTTCATCGAAAATCCAGCTGCCATGGCAGGGATTGCATCCAATGACCTGCGGGGCAGCAATACAGCACCATAACAAATAGATTACCGCTTGACTGAGCGGTCAACCACTTATTCGAGGTGGAAAGTTTTTTTTAGAAAGTTGGCCATTTCCTTCTTTCATGCCACAGTTACAGGCGCAGACGCGCGCACACAATGAAAAAAATAATGGTGTTCATGAACTGCATATGATTAAAATTGCATGCAGAAAGAAGTGGCCTCAACTAAAACACTCCGCTCGATGCGCACCGAAGATTCGATGGCAGAAACAAAGGACCATGCGTGATCACAGAATGTGGTGTGGTTCACAATAACGTGCTTGCTATTCCTAATTGAAAAGCCCCCTTTTTCTTTCTCGCTCCTCCCTCGTTTTGCACCAGAGCTACGAACCAATAACATAGGCCATTAAAATAAAAGAGTTATGCAGTCTTATTAACTCGTCCAGTTTAACCTATATAATCCCGCTCTGGATTGCACAATTCCCGACAAAATGTATGCGCTGCGTGAAGAAATAGGCAATTTAAAAACGTATTGAGAGTTTCTTTTTTATTGTAAGACCTTATTCGATTCAAATTGTTTTAAATAGAACTTCACTATTTAAACACCTCAAAAATACCGATTCGTCGACGCATATTAAATCACGTAGATAATGAGCTCAACTGCAGAAGTGGCGTTACATACAAACGCTGCGTAAACTGCATAGTTCTGGTACACACCACGAGCTTACTAGATCTCTCATGCTGCTCTAGCGAGCAGGTATGCTAGGGACGTCTCATGGTTGACTCAACTATCTTGCGCCAGGCGGCAGCGACAAAGAAGCATGGTCTTATTGGCTCTTCTCACATGCTTGCCTCAGGCTCTTTCTTGTTAGGTTACTTCACTTGGCTTGGAACAAAAGTGGTCCTTGTAGGGAAACCCTGTCCTGAGAACCGACCTGATGACCGGTATAGCGTTCCTACGCCGATATCAGTAATCTGTCTGCTTAACTCAACTGTAGTCTGCCTCTAATCAATACACCATCAATCCAACGTACTTATATAAAACATCCACTAAAAAAAAAAACTCCAGGCCTGCGCGGGAGGCGCTACACCGTCACAGCGAAAGCTACAAGAGGCCGTTCAGAGTCTTTTCTGAGCAGTCATTGGATCTGCTGCAAGCACAGTTGCTTGATACCCACCACGGCATTAATGAAAAAAAATTTATGTAGTAGGCTGTCATTCACAATGCTATTTTCGCCATTATTTTGAGAAGCATGGTATCCGCTGAACACTTGCGAGGAAATATGTGCCAATCGTACATGCAGCGGCTGATGACGATGAGGAATTGTGCCTGAAGTGGGTATGTGCCACAGTTAATAAGAGAACAACAACAAGCTTTTGTAATGGGTTGTAGCAATGGACAACCCATTCGTTACTCTGTTCGCATTGTGCGACGACTGGTCCTTCTTTTTCAGTTTTAAAACGCTTTATAAGTCGCATTAACGCGAGTGCTTTCCCGACATCAAACCTGTCTAGGGAAAGTTTGCCGACAAATCTCAAGTGCCGGCGTGACTAAGTGGTAGAATACTGGGCTGACACCCTGCAAACCCGGGTTCTAGCCCCACTATGTCATTGGTACTGAGTTTTTTTTTTCCTGATTACATTCGTTGTGGTTACGGACACCAGTGGTGGTGGCGCGTGACCGGAGTTTTGATCTCAAACCAGCTTTTGCTGTAAGAAAAGGTGCTGCCAAATAATAATAATAATAATAATAATAATAATAATAATAATAATAATAATAATAATAATAATAATAATAATAATAATAATAATAATAATAATAATTTATATTGGGAGTTTGACGCCCAAAACAATCATATGGGTATGAGGAACACCGTAATGGAGGGCTCTAAAAATTTTCATCCCCTGCTGTTCTTTGACGTGCAGCGACATCGGACAGTACATGGGCCTCTACCATTTTTCCTCCAATGAATTACGGTCACAGCGGCCATAATAGAACCTGTGACCTTTAGATCAGAAGCCGAGTACCGTATCCACTGTTCCATCAAGGCTTTATTTTTTTTATTGCATTTTGCGCAATTTGAAAGATAAATTAAATGAAGACGACTTTTACAATGCTCGTGTTGACCGGCCGCCAACCATTACTTGACCAGCGAGCTTTGGTAGAATCCTTTTATGCCGGCGTGTTCATCCAACAGAGCGGTCTGTTACACTAAGGCGATTTTAAAATATTGACGAAAAGACACGAAGAGAGTGAGTAGAAAAAAATCTACAACAAGCGATTTTCTATTGATATTGCGTTGTTTGATTATTGAATATTTATTTCATATCATGAGCTCCGGATCTTAAGTTGCTTAATTAAACTTCGAAGTTCTTATATCACCTGGTTACCTGGTTACAACCGCTGTAAAAATGCCTTTATATGATCGCCTTCTTATCTGCGATCTACGACATTTCTTACGCCAAACTGAACCCTGAGTCAACAACACGGCTCTCATTCAAAAAGTTTGGCCGTAGCATGTTTGAGAAAATTCATAGAACGGGAAAGCAGGAACTTTTAAATAAGTAAGGATGCCGCAAAGACATTGCAAAGTTGTCCGTCATACAGCGGTTGCGCGACAATTTCAGTTGCTATTCAGCATGTCTATTTACCGCAATGATGCATAGGAACGTTCTGAAGTGTATTTTACAGCAAAAGCCCTTATAAGATCCTAACTCCGGTCACGCGCAGTGCCGTAGTTGCCGTCGCCGCCAGTGTCCGTAATTACTATCGCAAGAAATAAGAAAAAAAACTAGTATTAGGGACACAGCGGGGCTCATGAACCTCTGCCTCCATGAATATCAAATTATCAACTGTACATATACCAGATAGTTGTAAGCTTACATATATGTAAGATATATGTAATCTTGAACGCTTCCTATATGTCCTTGGTTGCGACGTAGTTCTTGACTTAGAAAAAGATGCAGCAAATAGCCATGAGCATAGTAACTTACAATGCATTCGTCCTTTCCCGTGATTCTACTTTCGTGTGCTTTATGCAGTATAGAACTCACATTCATGAAGACATCTGTTATCATCAGCTCCCTTTCCAGTACTTCTAACGCCGCTGGGATTTCACTCTAGGATACATATGCAATACTATTCAGAAATATACCAATCGCGCGAGTAACATCGCCTGCACTCTACTTGGCTTCATTTGTGTTGTCTGTAAACATTTGTACAATTTAAAGGCGTTAATTTAGAATTAAGTTTTTCCAAGTTAACACGCTTCAGTGCCCCCGCTTAGACAACAAATCAATTTTATTAAACATATAACGAAAATTGTGGGACCCTTAAGTTTCGCCTTTAGGAGTTGATTTTCTGCCTCTGGAGTTGGGATATCCGTCTCATGTCTGTGACTGTGTTTCGTTTAACGTCTCTACGCTGAGAATCAACGCGAAAACCACCTGGCATCACCTAGATAAAGCCTATAGCCAATAGAACAGAAGCAGCACTGAAACAAACTTTACCACGTTGATAGGTCCTACAAACAACCAATAGGCAACTAGATTAGTTTTCAGAATTGTTCAGTTTCGCTCTTCAAAAGCTTTCGCAGCTTACTGGTTTGTGCAAATATCGCCGATTATTCTCTCATTTAGCAACTTTTCTTGTGTAAAGACATCATTACCAACCGTATTCCAAGCCTCCCTCCCGACTAGGCGTGCGCCGGTAACCAGCACCACAACGACTACCGAGTAGTTAGTGAGAAGCCGAGAAGTCAGACTGAATTTGTATTTTTTTTGCAAAAATAGCGGCTTCAGAAGAATTGGATCTCGTTAGACAGTTACAAACAGTTAAACATTTTTTTCCTTGCTTACTCTCACCCTCCTATCTTCTTCTCCCCATATAACATTATATTATTGATTGCAGATATCTTTAAATACAACACAGTTGATCTACTATGAGCAGAACAGGTTGAACATATTTATATGCATGAGTGGCTCTTAAGCGCTTTAAAATTGTGAAGCTCTGGTCACTTGAAACAACAAGGTATGCGTTCTATACAAGTCTTCCACCCATTGCTGAAGTGTTTATCTGAGAATCGTTTATGAAGACTGAAGTGCATTTCTTCATATGATCTGTGTCGAAGCTGACTCTTGGTAATGCTCGGCTTTGCATAATTTCATTTCACGATTCATTGTTCGGTGTGCCCCGATCCGCTTATGGACGGACAGTCCGGAACTAGCCGGCCGCCCTGTCCTGCGCTTCGTTCAATTTTTTGCCCTTCGTAGAAGGCTAAGCGATCCGTGTGTTAGGCTTTCTATAGATTATAAATTCTCGCAATGTGCTGCTGCGAATTACTACAAAACTTTCGTAATTCTGCTCTTAACAAAGCCCATCAACCTGCGCAAAGAGATGTCGGATAGTCGGAGTAGCCTTTCAGAGACTCAGCCGCCACGAATGGTTTTGTAATTACAAAATCCGGCTAGACAATGAAAAGAAATATCACATTGCTTCTCCCTTGATTACGCGACAAGCGTCGAAGAAACATTCATTACAGAGTCCGATCTTACGTCATTAGTTTGTGCGTGAGAAAGGATCCACTTAACATAGGAGGTTGCCCTTCGAAAAATAAAAAAATAAAACCAGCACAAATTAGGAGGTCTGTTTTTACACTGCTCGGGCTATAAAAATGAACACTTTAGAGCAGTCACATTTTCGCGTTTTTTTTTTGCCAGGCACTGTTATGCCAGTTTCGACGTTACATAACTGCGCGTATAGACTACAAGTTAAATTTTAACTTGTTACGCCAGAAATGTAGTTAGCAGAGGCTGGGGCTGGTGCGATCCAATATTCTGGCTTATGAGCTCAGGTAAGATTGGGCTGGTTAGCTGGGACTGCTGATGAACTTTTGTGACTACTTAAGTGTTCATCAGTCATAATTAGATTTACGCGTCACCTGCAGTCTCTACAAAAAAAAACAATGAATGGTTATCACTATCGAAAATTATTATACTAAGCGTGCCCCCCTCGCACCCTTCATTCTTGTCATCTTTTCATCAGCTTTATACCATCGTAATTTCGGATGCTGCGTCTTTCATTGCAGACATTATTCTTTCTTGAAAGCAGTATAGTCCACGGCTTGGCAAGAGAAAAATAAGGAGAGCATAAAACACTGTATCGAGGAACGGACAGTTCATCCGATGCATATAAAGGCTACTACTTTGTTCTAGTTTGTTATTAGAAGAGAATCGAGGACGGAAACGCGCTAGATTTTAGAATTCACTCGCAGAAGGTAACAAGCTCAATAATGAACGCCATCTGCTTAGTTAAAATACTCCTTCCTTTTCGAACACTCTAACCAATAGAAAAACTATTCACTGCAGAAATGACAGCATGGCGTGCCAGAATTCCTTTATATATCTTTATCTCGAGGGTTGGCCGGAGACACAGGTCAATGCCACTGCGGTACTCGAAAATTTTCACTCCGCTTCTATCAAAGTGATATGCCTAGAAGTCAGATGCTGAAACGTACACATAACTCCCATTCCCGCTGGGAAACCCAGCACGGGGACGCAAGTTGCGTAAATTGCTTCCGCTCTCGCGACGCGTTCCACCAGAGAAGGAAGTGAACCCTGAGACATAAAAATGCACTGTTGAGCAACGTCTCTTTGTCTTTAGGAAATATCCTCTCCTTCTCTTCGGGGAGGTTTTCAAGCTGTCATTTGGATTTCTTCCGTAGATTAGAAGTGAGTTTGTACGTATAAACTTTATTTAATTCGCCCAAGAAAGAAAAAAAGAAACAATTCAGCAGATCCCATGTACCTTGGGAGTCGTTGTCATTCGAAGCGTGTGGATGGAGGCGAAATTGCGCCAAAGTAGAAAAAGACTACACAAATAAGGAACACTAAACGATTAGAGTACAGATGTTGCGCTCAATCAGTTTAGTGTTCTTTCCTTGTGGTGTCTGTTTCTTTTTCAGCGCAATTTCTCCTCCATAGAACGAACCAACTATAGCCCCTCAAGACGTCCAAATGTGGATTGAAGGTGGATGTGTTATATTTTTTCATCGAGCAAGAGCATATGAAGTCGCCCTAAACATATGTGCATTTTCATGCTCACACATACGTTAGACAGTCGCATATCTTTTATATTAGCAGTTGTTTACAGTTGTGTAACGATGCCAACAGCAACATGAATATTAGCAACAGCAGAAGCGGTAAGCTGATCTGAATCACTGGGCCCCGCCGTGGTGGTCTAGTGGCTAAGGTACTCGGCTGCTGACCCGCAGGTCACGGGACCGAATCCCGGCTGCGGTGGCTGCATTCATAATGAAGGCGAAAATGCTGTAGGCCCATGTGCTCAGATTAGGGTGCACGTTAAGGAACCCTGTGTGCTCGAAATTTCCGGAGCCCTCCCCTACGGCGTCTCTCATTATCATATGGTGGTTTTGGAACGTTAAATCCCACATATCAATCAATGTGAAACACTGGTGCTTGCGCTGATGCGCGCGAGGATTGTAGCCCTTAACACTGCTACAAAACCCAACTTCAGTGGATTGTGTCTACCTACAGGTATTGAATACCTGATTTTGGTATTCAATACCTGTATTTTGTATTGAATATCTGACATGATCATGCCACAAGAGATGTATACGGACAACGATCGAGTGGGCTCATAAAGAGCTGTGCACGTATAAGAAAGATCAAGGTAAAAAAAAAACATTCTCACTACAAAGTTAAGGACTGTTTTGTGTGGTTCTATGGTCGCAACATTCCACTAATGGACACAAAATCGCTTGTTCAGTTTGCGACAAACTGTACAAGCACCCCTTCGTTCACATTCTTCAGTAGCATGTGAAGGAAAACAGTACGGTGAAAATAACTCAGAGGTTTCAAATATAAAGTGGTCGTACTTAACAAAATCTTAGCTGAAAAACAACAAATTACAAAATAGGGCACTGAATTTGGGTTTTAACAGACCAAAGGTGACGCTCAGGGAACAAGCAGCAAAATATGTATATCCACGCAATAACACTGTTAAAGACATCACATACTCACCCATGAAATCTAAGCTCTCAATATCTTTAGTAAAAACGCAGTGTTAATTTTGCCTGCATCATTTTAAATACGTATGACACGCTATTTGTATAGGAACCCAGTGCTTTAGCTGCTTCCCGTGGTGTAACTTTCCCCAACCTGCTTTCTTCTGCCCTTTAAGCAACGTGCTTAGCGATGAGAAACAACGTTTAACAAGCAGTATAGTTAATATAGTTGAAGCAGTGGTTCTACTCTACTGAATTGTTGAACTGCAATTTGTTTTTATTTCCCGAAAACCTAAGAGATCCTTCAACCGGGCAAGCGTGTCGACAGTTACGGAAATGATGGATGGGCGCGTCGTAAGAATGGAAAGCGGCGCAGCCTAGAAAACGGAGTGGTGATTTGATGAATTGGCGCGGTTCACATCACAACTGACCCAAATTCAAGAAGGTCGGCAAGAATGACTGCAAGACAATGTGGACAGAACAAAGTCAGAAAAAGCCGTGACAGAATTAGGCCACACCATTTGCTCTGTGTTACAATGTGAGTGTGGTTCTAGAGCTGTACGTCAACAAACGCTCAGTTACCGTGCTACTTTGTTGAATGCGAGGAGACACTTTATTTATTTGCCACTTGCGCTATTTCTTTTTTTGTAAAGAATATATGACTCGTTCTTTGCACAAAACGATATGGTCTCGCCTTTCAAGAATTTAGGTATACAAACACATGAGAGATTTTTTGTACTATTTAGTGTTGCCCACAGTTTCTGGAAGGCAGTGGGGCCGAGTCGTGTTGTAAAGCAGCGTTTTTGTATTTTTTTTTTCAATCTTAACGTAAATCACTATTTTTTGCATAGTTTTATTGTGTAATCATTATGCGCTAATAATAATATTTTTTATGTTTGATTAGAGCAGACGGGTGCTTCATAAAACTTTGTTATAATGGTGTGTGAAACGTGCACAGAAGCCTTACTCGTATCATTCAAACGTAGCGGCTAGCAGAGCTTTCATTTGCCACTGCTATACTTCTTTTACAAAAACTTGAGTACACCTCATGAATGGAAATAACAGATCATATACGCTTTTATTGCATATCTTGCCCGAAGCTTATTGATCTGGAACTTAGGTAGTCTCGATCAGACTCTCAGTTAGGTAACACACTACAGTAAAGCTTACAAAAGCAGTCAACTTTCCATCAGGCTATCTTCCTGTGTAACCATCGTCACGTGTGTAACTAGCTTTAAAAAAAGCTCCTCACATCTGGTTCTGGCCATCCACTCTAAGATTGGTAACAGATAAAATTTTTGCCTTTATAGAGTGTTGCCAACTTCAAAAAGTATGCTCTCTAAACTTGGCAAGCCTAATATAAGCGCCTAACATAGGGTCTATCGGTTAACATGTTTCTTTTTCTTTTTTTTGCCCCACCGCGGTGATCTAGTGGTTCAGGTACTAAGCTGCTGACACGCAGGTCGCAGGATCAAATCTTGGCTGCGGCGGCTGCATTTCGGACGGAGGTAGAAATGTTGTAGGCCCGTGTGCTCAGACTTGGGTGCACGTTAAAGAACCCCAGGTAGTAGAAATTTCCGGAGGCCTCCACTACGGCGTCTCTCAGAATCGTATGGTGATTTATGACGTTAAATTTCACATATCACGGGTTAACATGTTTTCAGAGTATAAATCAAGAGAAACTCCGAAAGCATTGGGCAATTTTCATGCAGACATTGAGGTTAGCTATTTATGTGGCTCTGCGTTATAAACAATAAGCAATAAACAATAAAGCAATATAGGCAATATAAACAATATAAGCAATAAACAATAAATCTGTCCTCTCAAGATACAGGCGTCATGCCACGATAGCATCAATTGTGGTTAGAGCCTTGTATGCTATGCAATAACAAGCGAATAAACATTGCATTTTTAAACCTGTGATTGAACAAACTATGATCAAGTGTTGATCGACCCCACAATAATAAGGCAATAATAGTTAAGTAAGAAATTCACGCCATGGCATTGTAAGAGGAACATAGTATAGATAACACTGACTGACGTGGTCTAACGTGAACGCTGACGTTACGTGACATCATAACTTACCGTTTGAACGCCAGAGTAGTCGATGTTCTTAGAGAACCGTACCTAAGGAGCGGATTGACACGAGACCATGACAAGCCGTTCACCAGTCTCGAGCATCATGTAGGTCTCGAATTTTCTGTCACCCGGAATGTCTATCTTGTTTTTGGAACATACCACATGAGATTACTCTAATAGGACAGGTGTATTGTGGTAGAAATCTTAGATGCCTCATTAAAAACAAAATTTTACCACCGGCGTCATCAGCAAGAGTGAGAGAAAGAGAGAGAGATAAAGAGCAAGGAAAGGCAGGGAGTTGAACCAGACACACATCCGGTTTGCTACCCTGCACTGTGGAAGGGATGAAGGGGATAAAAGAAGTTGCAGAGAGATAAGAAAGGTACACACAATCACGAGCACACTCGGGGGAGCACACACAGTCTACAGGCGATCGCTCAGGTTTGCTGTCTTCAAGTAATTTAGGGGTGCGTTAGTCGCTTTCTTCGCAGTTGAGGCAGACGCCCAAGGTCCCAGAATATTCTGCACAAAAAATGGTCTAGAGTCCAGTTGGTTCAAAACCATCCGGAGCTGGCAACTCTGTGTGTCGTAGCAAGTGCAGCTGCACAGGACATGTTCGATGGTCTCTTCAGTTCCGCAGGAGTCGCATGTAGTAGTTTCTGCCATACCAATGCGAAAGGAGTACACCTTTGTAAATGCAACACCCAACCAAAGGCGGCATAACAGTGTCGCATCGGAGCGGGAAAGTTGTGATGGTAGCTGTATCTTGAGCGAAGGATGCCGTTCATATAAGTGACACTTTTGAAAGCTGGTAGACGACCAGAACGTGCAAGATCTCGATCCAGCAAGTGAAATTGTCTTGCTGCATCAGTCCTTGATGGAGGAATCGGGACCACACGCGTTCCTTCATGGGCTGAGTGGGCTGCATCATCGGCTAATTGATTTCCGGTAATACCGATATGTCCAGGCAGCCATTGATATATAATATCATGCCCTCGAGCTAGAGCTTGATGGTGGCAATGTCTTATTTCATGTACCAATTGTTCATGATCCCTCATACGCATGGCAAACTGCAAACTCTGAATTGCTGCCTTCGAATCACAGAATATGACCCATTTTCCTGAATGCTCTTGAACGAGATATTGTAATAAAGCGGCTCTTATAGCAGCAAGCTCTGATGCCGTAGACGTAGTTGTATGCGACAACTTAAATTTGATTGTCATTGCTGCAGCCGGAATTACAGCGGCACCTGATGAGCTGCTGGACAAGACCGACCCATCATTGTATATCTGCGTTTGGTCCAAGTACAATTCATATAATAATAGCAGTGTTGCTTGCTTCAATGCTACTCTGGAGTGATTGCTTTTGTTTTTTATACCCGAAATTTCTATATTTACCTGCGGCTGGTCAAGGCACCGCAAGGGACGTGCAATTCTCATAGCTGGCATATATCCTGGTGGAATGCTGCTTAGGTGTTTGGGTATCACGTCTGAAAACGTAGCACGTGGTCTTTCGGAGGATAGAAGAGCCAAGTAGTGGTCAGGAACACAGCTAGCATTTCTAATGTGCGCTCTGAGACAATCCACAACTCTATATGTCCTGACCGGATGGTCTTGGCAAGCATGATTGTGGCATAGGTAGGAGCACATTGGGGCAGTCCTAGGCAGATACGCAGTGCCTGACCCTGCAAACTGTCCAAATAATGAGTAATGGATTTGCAAGTGTTCGTCAGTACCGGCAAGCTGTACCGCAATAGACCCAGAAACAGGGTTCTGTACAACTTTAGCATGGAGGCCATAGAAGAGTAATGCAAAAAGTTATCGTGTGATTATGGCATGCTAAGACGTCATCATGGCATCACAGGTCATGTCTTAGACGTTACATATCGCCGCGTCAATTTATGAAGTAAAAAATGGCATCGTCGCTCGGTCAAAGAGGGGCCACTCCCACGGACACCACGTAACTAAGTAAGATGCCCAAAACTACTAATGCCCTCAGTCTAGGTGGCTATTCGGCATAACATTTAGTGCACAAAGGTTGACACGAATAGCGAGGCCTCTCCCAAACATTCATATTTCATCTTGGTCCCATGTCTCCCGGAAATCATCGAGGAACTCTTCAGGGTGTTGGGGAAGGAGGGCATTCAAGTGATGCACAAACCCGTGTCAATAATGGGTGACTATTACCATGGCCAACAGACCGGCTGTATAAAAAGAGATTTTCCGGGCTGGTTTACGGGTTTCCATGCACGGACATTAGCTCCACTTACTTCGGTGACACAAAAAAAGTCACTACTTTGCCGCAAAGGCGAAGCAATGAACGCGATAGCAACAAATCGGAAAGTGACACGTAGAAAGGCAAGGAGATCGAAACGGGCCCACGTTTTACATGAATGAATGACGCATGAAACGTACTCACAGGTACAAATGAACGCAAATGAGCGTCTCAGTTGTTATTTTTCCGTGCCCTGAAAGCGTGCCCTTTTTCGCGAACGGAGACTGTGCAATGATTGTAGTTCTTTTTGTGCACCCAGTAACTGCAACACAATTGTTCTGGTGAAAACCCAAGGCCACACAAGACGTACGATCTTCCCCACCGCGAGATAAGGGCGCGTGAGTGAGCAACCACCCCCTCCTCTCCACGGGGCAAAGTACGCGTGGGAGATGACAGCGCGTGCCGTCGCGTCATGCCGATGTGGCGACGCGCGCTCATTGCACCATCGTGCTGATAATGCTGAAAACACGATTGTTCCCCCCGATATGCACACAACCAGCGGTAAGTGGTAAATATAAATAGCTTGCGGTTTGAATGTCGGAAGAGGTGCTTCTTCGTAGCTCAGTGACTAACACCTCGCACTCATGCTTCAGAGGTCCCACGTTATTCCTCTCACAGTAGTTTTTTTTCTGGATTTGTTTTCTTCCTTGTGTTTTAAAATATAGATACGTATGCTTGTAGGGAGAGTGACAGGGAGGCCGGCACCTGCGGCGAAATCCAGCTGAGGGTGTCAATATATTTGCTAGCGCAATAAAGTTTGTCTAAAAAATACGGCAACATCGAAACGACGTGCCTAGTTGCACAAAATGTTCTCGCTGAATACAGCGAAGATATGGACCATCGCGTCAACTTTGATGACGACCCGGTCATCGACATGGAAGGTAGCCCCGCAAAAAGACAGTCTTGGGACGTCCAAACAGCTCCAAGAAACATCAACTGGACCTTTACCGAGTGTATACGTGCATGGTCTGCGGAATCAGCAAAAAAAAAAAAAAAACACCGCAGTAACAAGACTGACGAAAAGAATGACGATAGATAGGGGGACCTCCTACGAAGAAGTAGTTGTTACCCTTTAGTTTTTAAATTCTAACTTTGGAAACATTGTATTATACATTTTGTACTATATATAGATTATTTTATTCGTAAGAATAAAAAAGAAGTGCTTTTCACCTTCGAGTCGTTTTTGGCGAAATTCATATTGCTTAGACTATTTTGAAGTAGACAACTTCCAAATACTACAGGTATTCAGTAGACAACCCAGTAGCTCAATTATGTATAAATAAATGCGCTCCGGCAATTAAAGCCCACAGCCAACTTTTGCCGCAAAATTGCAGGAATATTCATAATTGGACCAGAAGTGTCACAAGTTTGCTGATGTAGTTACTGTAGTGTGTACTCTTGGTTCCCTCTGGCCCCGTAGAGGAGGTCTAGTGGATAAGGTTCTCGGCTGCTGACCCATAGGTTGCAGGATCGAATCCCGGCTGTGGCGGCTGCATTTCCGATGGAAGTAAAAATGATGCAGGACTGTGTGCTCAGATTTGGGCCCACCTTAAACAACACCATGTGGTCGAAATTTCCGGAGCCCTCCTCTACGGATCCCCTCATAATCATATGGTAGTTTTGGGACGTTAAACCGCACATATCAATCAATCGGTTTTCTCTGATGGATGCTACTTCAGTTTATATTGGGCAGCACCCTAACCTTATTCCGCTTTCTCGTCGGCCCCAAAGACTTTAGAGCGAGCAATCAATTATTCTGCAGTAACTGCTTTTAGTGACTGAGGTGTGGCGCTTCTGAGTTCGAATCGCGAATTTGATTCTGAGCCACGGCCGCCACGTTTTGATCGAAATTAAATGCAAGAATGCCCGTGCGCCTTAACTCAGGTATACGTCGAAGAAGGGAAACCTAAGCTGGCTGTTCTGCCTTGTTTCACTTTACTTCTTTCTTTTCTTTCTTCTCTATCTTTCCCTCTGTTTCTTGTATCTGTGATTGTACCTGTCGCTTTCTATTGCTCTCGTATAGGCTCATAAATGCGAAGCATTTCTTAGCGAACGTCGGCGACATTGAGCGTATCTATCTATCTATCTATCTATCTATCTATCTATCTATCTATCTATCTATCTATCTATCTATCTATCTATCTATCTATCTATCTATCTATCTATCTATCTATCTATCTATCTATCTATCTATCTATCTATCTATCTATCTATCTATCTATCTATCTATCTATCTATCTATCTATCTATCTATCTATCTATCTATCTATCTATCTATCTATCTATCTATCTATCTATATATCTATCTATCTATCTATCTATCTATCTATCTATCTATCTATCTATCTATCTATCTAACTATCTATCTATCTATCTATCTATCTATCTATCCGCCTACGACGTTTAGCTCTCCAGGCCGTTTGCATTATGGCATCGATACCAAACTTGGTATGACATAACATGACTATGAAGGCAATATCTGACTAGTCATAACAAGAAAATCATGCGATGTATGTCATGGATGTCATGAATCACATTTCATTGTCTTGCTGCTCTTGAGGTGGTTTCATTCACATCACTTGTTGCAAAACTGGTATGGTATGACATGATTGCATGGTGAACACAAGCGACAGACCCTAACGCCAAAATCATACATGCCTGTCATGTAACATGACTACATGCCATGCTCATTATGCGCTCGCAGCAATTTCGCTAGCGTCACGTATACCAAATTTGGTATTACGGTACGTGAATGAATGATGAAGGCATGTGACTGGTGCAAACATGATAATCATGAGATGCGTCTCATGTAACATGATTACATGCTACGCTCATGATGCGCTCGCAGCCGGTTCGCGAGCTTCACATATGCCAAATTTGGTATTAGTGACGCCAATGGATAACGAAGATATGTGACTGGTGCAAACATAATAATCATGATATGCGTGTCATGTGAGAACACGACTACATAACTTAGTCAAGGCACCAAAACATTTCGGTGACACGTGGTGTGCGCACTCGCCGGCGTTGCCACGCCAGACGCCGGTTCTGCCATGCACTCGCAGGCGTGCACCGCGCTGCGTTGCTTTGACGCATGCGCATTTCAGCATGTCCGGTGTCCCTCCGTCCCGAAAAGAGGAAACGCAGTGTTGTCTGGGTAACGCATCGGCGCGAAATGCGGCATGTCACATTTCACACCGATTGCCGTCGGGCTGCGCCGATGAACGCAGGTCACGCCGATTGCGCCTGGCGCCAGTCTATAGAGTGCTCGCGTTTTGCTAAAGAAGCATCGCTGTGCCCAGCGAGCGCACGCGTCAACGCTACCTTGCAGTATAGTGGGCCTTTATGATGCGCTCACGGCCGTTTTGGTAGCTCCACATATACCAAATATGGTGTTACGTCACGTCAGTGAATGACAAAAATATCAATAGTGCAAACATGATAATCCTGACACGCGTGTCCTGTAAGAGCATCACAACATACCACGCTCATAGCGTGCTTGCGGGCGTTTCGCTAGCTCCACAAATGATAGCTTGTTTATCATGTTTGTGGAGCTAGCGTTTCGCTAGCTCCACAAACATGATAATCATGACACGGAAGTAGTGTACGGCATAATTTACTTTCCCCTCGCAACATTGTGGTGATGTTAAAGTGACATATCAACCTTCCTCTTTCGTGCTTCGCATATCATCGACTCCCACTGTACGTGGGGTAGGCCCATGTGCTCAGATTTGGGTGCACAATAAAAAACCCCAGTTGGTCGAAATTTCCGGAGCCCTCCACTTCGGCGTCTCTCATATTCATATGGTGGTTTTGGGACGTTCAACCCTACATATCAATCAATCAATCAATAACTCTACGTGAGATCTGCCAAATTTTTCTCTTGGTTTCTTTTATACTCTTTCTCGCTGTCTCTACCTGTAGTGCTTCTTTCCTTCCCATTTCTTTTTTGTTACACTGCTTCTTTTTCTCTTCATTCTTACATTATTCTCTTTCACTTTCAGTCTTGCCCTTTTATTGCTTCTTTTAAGGCCGCTTTCTTTCCATCGCTTTTTTTTGCTCTTTCTATTTCTTCCTCTTCCTTACTGTCTTTTCCTCTCTCTTTTCTGCTTATTTCTCTCTCTCTCTCTCTCTTTGCCTTTCTTTCTTTCTTTCTTTCTTTCTAGTTTCTCTGTTTGCTGTCCTGCTTCCTTGTAGTGTTAGTTTATTAGTTTCATTTTATCTTTCTATCTCTATCAGTTTTCTTGTCTTTTTATTTCTTTATTCCTCACGCTCTCTCTATTTTTTTCTTTTTCCCTATAATTTTTCTTGTTTGTCGCTTTTCTCTTGCTCTCACTTAGTCTATATAGGTCTACTTTGTTTATTTTTCTGTCTAATTTTTTGTTATTTTTTTTCTTGCTCAATTCCCTTCTGTATCTTTAATTTTGACAAGTTTCACGCATTCTACACTTCAGAGCAGAGTTTTACATGAACACTTGGAGCTGCTCTACTCAGTAGGGGCCTTCCCGATTCTCGTGGCACATACTCACCCGTGTTTTTTTTTAGTACATTGAAGTTTTTACGGTGCAGATAAAAAACAACGCTGTTATAACCCCAGGTGGTCAAAGGTAATTCCCATTCTACTTCTGAGGTGTGCTAAATAAGCACACTGCGTTATGGGCCCGTAAGCCACTCAATACAATAATAACGATCATCCCCTCCCATCTTCCCCTTACACAAAATAGTCATGAATATAGTTACAGTGGTGGGTAGTTATTAAGCTCAATGAAGTTACGTGCATCCAACAGTGTTTGTAAGCCTGTGTGCTGAGTTTAAACTTCAGATCACACTACAACACCTTCTTTGAAAGCTTGCTTTTTTGCTAGACAAACGTGCTCTACAGAAAAGCACGCTTTACAAGCGCTTAAAAAAGTAGATTTTTTTTTTTCTATCCACTTTTAAGGTAGGTATGCTTTAAAAAAAACTATCGATTTCGAGCTTTAAAAAGAAATAACAATCCAGTTAGGCACAAAATAAAAGCGCATGCCTCACCATGCCTCTGAGAGCGCCTCGACACATCCACGGAGCATGGTTCTCCTGTGCGCGCGCTTATCAGATCATACTTATGATTTAGGAGAGCACGAAGGTAACTTCGCTCGCTGCCGCGGCCACTTTTACCAAAAAAGCACGCTGCCCAGATACGACGACGTAATAATTGTGACAGTTGTTTACGCTCGTCCTGTGTACCCTTGTACGTTCGTTTCCTGTGTCTTTCATTTTGTTAAAGCGGCGTTTTAGGTTTTGTCTGCTCGTTTTGTGCGTACTTTTTGCATGAGGGGTGCAGTATAAGTTTCGAGCTGCTTGCCTTTCTTCGGATGAAGTTAGAATTTGTTGCTGTAGCATTCGTTTCTTCACCCTTGTGACGAAACAATGGGATATAAACGTTCAACCACCTTTGTGAACCCAGGTTTCACTATCATGTTACACAAATTTGTAAAAAGAAGCATGGGCCATGTTTTGTTTTCAATTTGGGAACACGTTTGCAGTTAATTTTGTCATCATAGGCTCATTGCAACGAGGTTAAAGATTTGGCAGTGATCCTTTACATGTCACTCCCATACATCCCTGCATGAATGGCAGTGTGAAATGTTCAAAGTTTACTTTCTTCTGTTTCGACTTGGCTGCCTTCCAAAAGGTTTGTACAGCTTACTGTCTAGACTTTCAGCTTTTTCGGAAAGTGGTGTAGTTCTTGATGAACAGTTCGCTTGGCCATATAAATATGACAAGTTGTGTAAATAGCTATAATGCCACCAGCACCTACATTATCCTTCGACGTGCTTTGTGGCTTCATTGGATTTCACGCGATAGGAGTGACATTTCCTTTATTTTTGAAACGGTAACTTTGCTGGTACGAGATAAATATTTTTACCTGTTCAGCATCTCGTTACTTACTTCCCTCTTCCGTTTTCGACGCCAAAAATTATTGCTTTTGAAAGCTAATAAAAAATTTCCACGGAACCAAACTACCTAATGAATATCCGTAATCTCAATTTGGTACATTGTTGTTTAGAGCCATGCCTGAGGTGTGTCATTCCACATAGTATATTCTATAAAGGTGAATTTTTTATGCCGGCAAACGGAATGTGATATTTGGAAGTGCGAAAGTTACATTCATTTTTTTCTCCATGTGTTAACCCTTAAGCCCAGTGTGGCTATGTAAGATCACTAAACAAACATTTTTTATTGATGCTTCACGGTTATCAGAGTGGGCACTGTCGGATAAATGAGATTAGATCTTATTGATGTTGCCTTCGTAACAATGACCTGTAGAGCCACACAACTTAACTGACGTATCTGTCACCCTGTGACTGAATTTTCATACCCACACTACTAGCGACTTGGCCCAAACGGCGGAGGAAACGTTCAAACTCAGCAAGCATTTTTTTTTCTTAAGGCATGCGAACATAGAGAAGCGTATAGACGTCAGTCTATCGACCACTCCAGGCAACCATGCACACCATGCTGATGAGAAGTCGGTGCTTTCTTTTTGGGCCAGGAAATGGAGTAGTTGCCGAGGGTCCTTTTCTGAAGCAGATGCTACACGGCACTTCCAAGTACTATAACTGCCTTAATAGATGCCGAATCCTTCTAAAATTGCTTGTCAGGCATTTTTCTCCATGAATACATTATACTGCGGAAGAAGTTTATTGGCTAAGGCAGATGCACTGTTTCGCTACGTAAGTATATAATATATAACCTTTTAAAACGATTAGCTTCACATAAAATGCAGATATATAAATAACTGTAGCGATCTTGTATATTTCTCATTTAATACAGTTTACTATGATAATATGTCTGTCCCAGATTTCACCACAAGATGCTTCAAAATTTTTTCTAGATAAAAGGTGTATTTTGATGCTTACTCACAAATTGTTGAAAAGGTCCCTATAAATGTCACGTACACCTATATGTATGAACAATGTGGCATGCTCGTCTTCTTGAGCGCATACAGAGGCAATTCCACGAAGTGGTTGGATGGTATGCAACAATATGAGACACCTATCTCTTTCTGAACAATGTGACTCTTTGCTTACGTGATGATTTCGCTGTATACATCGTGATTGTTCGGACCTGTGTTAGTGTGTGCTCACGTGTTTGGAAAGGTGCACGTGAAAGCTGCTATAATAACTCAACTTTTTTTATCCGCCTTTGAGGAATTTAACTAAGCACAAACACGTTTACTTAGAATCCAGGGCTTTTTTTTTGTTAATTTGTTCGAGCGATTGGTTTCGAAAAGTGGACTTTCCGTTCCGCGAACCAGCACGTTTTGATTGACAAGCGAGGGTTATGGAGCACGTTTTGCATCGTGATGTTTCTGTGCCTTTGTGTCTTAGAGAACTTGTATAACAGTATTGGCTTCCTTTCTTCACCTTGAGCACGCGACGAACACCCACTGCGTGTCCACTTGTAAAATGACTTCTCTGCTTCATTGAGACTGGAGCATTTGAAAACACAAAAAAGGTAAGACGGGGCTATTGGCTTTATAAAGGAATGTCAACATTTCCAATTTTTTCTCATTAAGCATTCTTCAATATAGTAAGAGAGCAATGCCTTCTTGGCATCTGCACTTGCGTAAGCAAGTAAACAACGTGTTTACAACAAAAGTTGTCCTCACTGCGACACGCAGTGTTGCGTAATTGGAATGTTTATGCAACAACGCACCATTGTTCTTGCACTGCCACTCGCACGCACGGCTTCGTTTTGTCTGTGTTTTTTCTTATGTTCTCACCTCACTAATGTCCTGAAGAGTTTGACAAATGAAAACTACATTGCTATCATGCGCATACCTTTACACACACAACTTATCGCAACGCGTCATTTTAGTGCAATCCAGATAGATATGGATTGTCTTAATTGCGGCATTATTAGATGGAACTGATTTTGCGTTATGATGATATAGTGCTTTTTGGCTAGTTTGCGATTTTAAATGTGATTATAGAATTCTTTCGTAAGATTGTGGCTTTCAAACATTCCCGCGTACTCTCGTTCTATGATTGGTCAACTTCAATCTCTCTTCTTGCTTTAAGGTTACAGACTAAGTTACAAGCCTTTTTTTACCTTCGTGATGCCTGCATAGCATTTATTTTCTATAAATTGCTTTAACCTTAACGTATTCAAGCTTGTTAATATCTGCGAGCGATTTTTTCCGATAGAAAAAAAAATTGCGTTCAACACTAACGAAGTAACCGCAGCGACAATATCTTGAGTGAGTGACCTATCCGCACGCTTTACAGGACGTCCGGAATCAAATAGAAGCAAGAACAATTTCATTGACACAGTCTAAGAACTACTTGTATACCAGTTTATTTTAAAATTAAATATGCACAACCAAACATAAGAACATGGCGCAATTTGAATGGCATGCTGTAATACTGCCCATCGCGCTCTTCTGGTTCAAGAGAGTTTTATCCGCACAAACTAAAAGTATTCTCGTATACAAAACTTTCTCTGAAGAAGCAAAACTTTTTTAACAGCCACATTAGATCATCAGGCAATAAATAAAACGTATAGGACGTCCTGAGGTAGCCATTATCATGTGATGTCTACAAATGTGTCATGTTTACGTTGCATTGTTTCAAGGTACTGAATGTTATATTTTTTTTAAAAAGGCAGCAGTTTGATCGGTGTTGCTTTCAGTCTTTGATGGTAATTAGCACTTAACTGAATATTTTATTATTCTCTTCTCTGTCAAGTTCCCTTTTGTTACAAAAATACAAAAACATAGACACCAAACGTGATCACATTCAGCTTTTGGTTGTATTCATTTCGAGAAAACAAAGGCAATACTTTTCGAGTTGGTTCTACTGTGTGGGATGTCGAACACATATTCGAGCATCCTAGTGCTTTACCTAAAGTGATAGGCTAGTCATACGCAGCACAATGACGTAAGATCAAGACATATTCACTATAGAGAAGGTTCAGTTCATCCAATAGGCAATATATCAGATTCGCTTTTGACGACAAGTTGACACAATCATCATAAGGAAGTTGCATATACAACCGCAGTCACTGTCGTTGAAGAGAATCTGCGTTATAAGAGCAGCTAATTGATACATCAGTGAGCACGATTGATGTGTGAAGTCTAACGTCCCAAAACACCATATGATTATGAGAGACGCTGTAGTGGAGGGTTCCGGAAATTTCGACCACTGGGGTTCTTTAACGTGCACCCAAATCTGAGCACATGGGCCTACAGCATTTCCGCATCCATCGGAAACGCAGCCGCCGCAGCCGGGATGCGATCCCGCGACCTGTGGGTCAGCACAGCAGAGTGAGTACTTTAGCTAATAGACCACCACGGCGGAGAATAGTGTACATGACGAGGCTTCATTCACAGGTTGGTGTCGGTGCCAACTTCTTTGCGGTTTTAGCCATTTTTTTATTTAAAAAACTTTGTCAATACGTTCCATGTGTAACCTATTATCTTTCAGACCACCCTTTGTATTTGATGTAACGGGAATGCTTGTTCGAAACATACTTTGCGAGTGAAAGCGAAGCTTCGCTTGCAATTTTTGATTGATTTGTGGGGTTTAACGTCCCAAAACCACCACAAGATTGTGAGAGACGCCGTAGTGGAGGACTCCGGAAATTTTGACCACCTGGGGTTCTTTAACGTGCACCCAAATCTGAGCGCACGGGCCTACGACATTTCCACCTCCATTGGAAATGCAGCCGCTGCAGCCGGGATTGGAACCCGCGACCTGCGGGTCAGCACCCGAGTACCTTAGCCACTAGACCACCTCGGCGGGGCTTGCTTGCATTTTTCATTTTCGTCACGTGAGTGTGAAGGCCACTTTCGCTTATTGAAACGCTGTCATTATTCTTCCAAATTAAGACGTCAAGCACTCGGACGCGCAAAAAAAATGTTCCTTGCTTTGTTTTTTTTTTTGCATAAACTTTGCATAGTAATACTTTTTCAGACTTAGTTTGTGTCAATCAGTCATCTTTTCAAAGGTAACATGACCGCACCAGAAGACGCGTCCTAATTTCGGTGGACGTTTGAAAGTGGGAAGTGAAATATGGGTCACAGACTTCGGTGCTCTAGTTCGAAGTCTTGTCCTTGATAACACAACGAAGGCGCGTGTTCGTTATAGAAATTTTCACTGCGTGTAGCGTCTGCGGCGAAAATTCGAAAGACCAGAGGGTCATGTTTACAAATGGTATGAGAAAACAACACTCAAGAGAACTGCGCATTGCTGTGGCACCACAACAAAACAGGAAGGCTCTCCAGATAAGACGCGTGCAATACAAAGACGTGGCCCGCAGGAAGTTGCAAAGAAAGGCGAGAAGGGGGACGGTGTATTGAATGCCAGCATGTTTGCAGATCGTTCTAGCTCCCAATTTCTTTAACGGATACAAAAGCACAAAGCCAACATTCAAGACGTATGGGGTTCCAATAAAAAAAAAACAGAACTTGACTATCAGTTTGTGCCGTTACTCTTTTCCGACGCCGTTCGCGTCATTTGCCCATTAAAGGTTCCTGGCTGGTCACTGTCAGTTAACGAAACGCGCAGAGCTACAGCACCATATTGTTTTGCAATGCAGAATGGTTAAGTACACACGTGAGGTAGGAGTGAAAAATACGATGCAGTTTGGCGCGGCTTGTTGGTGACAGCTAAGAGCTTAATTCACCGAGAATACGTGTATCTGCGGCTCGGTATTGAATTTTAGGTAGACCAACTTATCTCGAACCTAACCAGGGCTCTCAGTTGCTGTTTATGACTGCTCAAACCAGTGGTGGCAAAGAACTACCTAAATAGTTTAAATATGGTGTGGAATTTGAAAGTTAATTGGTGAGACATGAGGGTTCACAACTAAAGGAAAGAAATGAATCAGAGGTTAGGGATGAAGAGCATAAACGTTCCATCGTAAAATAGGCAAGCACTGATTTGGAGGTATGGCTAAACATACGGTTAAGGAAATGTAAGCACTAAAGATATTTAAATATAAAATGCTCTGCTTTACAGTAAAACGTTGTGCATAATACGAATTTGAGGAAAACGTTGTGCATAATGCAAAACGACTGCCATCTGGCAGGTGTTTCGGATACTAGCCTGTTTTTTTTTTTATGCACTCCTGAGATGCTGTTGTTTCTCTCACAGAAATTCACGAAAAACAATAGGATGTTTAAAAAGCAATTGAAGCAAAAAATTACACGTAATAATGTGTTAAGCACGTTTCAAATATTAAATGGGGTTTATTGACGGGCTGGTTTTTAATAAAAGGAAAATCTAGAATACAATTCATACGCTCTGAGAGACCAAAAAGAGTACATATTTTTAAACGTATTCCTACTACGCTTTATAAAGCACTCAATGGCACTTATTTAAGGTAATATTGCAAAATGTTCATTTTTCAGCATATATTCTAGATATGCGCGCAGTGGTTCATTTTAACTAGCACAAGGGTTTTCATGCATATATCGCGCAAAACAAAAGAAAGAGGGGCTTTCTGCACCCATCTTGATTCAAGTTCTTGATCATCAACTTTAGGCTATTGATCCATGACATAAGCTTAAGCTTTGTGTTACACTGAAATGGCAGTTGGCTGCTTCTAATGAAATCAAGATGCGCTTGTGTCACATGCAAGAAAGAGCAGTCAATAAATCAAAATGAAATAGATTATCCTGAAACATGAACATGCCTATATATACAAATATATCTGTGACCAATACATTGCCTGTATAAATTTGGCTGGTGCAATCTATACTAATAACAGTACTCATTAGCACTATAACTAACAAAGATTATCGTAGAAACATGCTTTGCAACATTAACTTACTGAACGTTTTCAACCGCTTGAACACAAACCGCCTAATGTACTAAAGCGCTTTTATCTCGCCCTTCATCAGCACTCTGTGACGTACAACGTATTTGACAGTTCGAATTTCAGTATATCATTCGGGTTAGGTTCAGGACACAACCTCAAACAGCAATGCCTTGAAGAGCTCTGCGTGGCAGCACTAGTGATCTCAGGTTAGACCTATAGTACGACGTTACGCTACCGTGACCAGGCGGCCAGCTTGGTCGCACGTCACGGAACGTATTCGGGTCAATGGGGCGTCAGTAAGTTTTATTAGCCAGCCAGTCTGAGAACTGAAATCCTCCCTGACATTCAAGTTTTCGCCTCATTTTTGCTCTAGCTACTAAAAAACCAGCCACTAAACTGCCTTCAGCGAGACGCGTACGAATACTATAAAGAATCATCCGACGCGAGCCAAATGTCTTTGCATCGTCCAATGGCACCCTCCTTTTAGTTAGGCCCTTGATGCAAGACGCTGTGAAACCAAGCTGCAAAGATTGCGTCAGTGTAAACCCATGGAGTCATTCGTAATTGGAAGACAACACGGCCAGAATCACGAGCAAAGAGGCTTGATAAACTGCAACTGTGTACAAAAATGACGTGTTATATACTGAGACTTCTTTGACGATCGCAGCAGTTTTGACCCGATACTAATTCCCGGCCGCCTTTCTGACTGTCTGAGTGACGCCGTGATGCCACAGGTGAACGGGCGCATGGATAACGCGGACCGAATATCGTTTATTGCGAGCGACGCTCGCTGTGAGAGCGACGAGCTGTTTCTCAGCGGGAGGACCAGCAGGAGAGCAACCAGGGACCTGAGCGAAGGCTTTCCATACACCCTGAGGTGCCATAACAAGTAGCCTCGGGGGCTAATATAGAGAACGTCGTCGGCGAGGACGTGTCACTATAGCTCCACGTGCGCTATCACACAGCAGCTGCCTTCACCGGCTAGGAGATTTGGGATGCCCACGTACCGAAGGAACAAATGCATTTGGTCAAATGAGCGTTTTCGCGTTCGCACGTGAGAGGTTGAAACACATAATAATGACGATAAATTTTGGGTATTGTGAATGTAGCATTTAGCAAACGAATGGGAACTGCAATGATGCTATTCGATCGGCTTCGCTTTCTGAGAATGTGGAAGTGTAATAACAATATATGAGAACACACATGCCAAGTACACGATAAATTATGAAGTGCGTGATAATGAATAATTCGTAAAGTTTCGCCACCTGGGGTTCTTCAAAATGCAGTGAGATCACACAGTACAGATTTATTCTCTATTGAAATTCTGCCTCCTCGATTAGTTTGGCCACGGGACGTCATAAGCTCGTCACGGAGGCCATGCTTGAAGATATGAGAGACGCTTGCTCACATAGGGCTCGGAACATAGAATGTACTTTTTACTCCGCTTATGAAGTGAATTGATCAGAGGTGCGTCCAATTTGTTTCTCTGTCGTTTCGCAGCCAAGCTGATCACGTCTTGTGAAAACGCTATCGTTAAAAACGCGAAATCCATGCAGTCACCGGCACTTCCATACTTACACTGTGTCGAGACATTACACCTGCGCTTGGCTGAGTGTAAGCGAAGCTAAGCTAAGCCAAGAACATTGGCTAAACAAGCATAGTGAGCGGCCCAGCCTTATGTCAGAGTGCAGAGCGGCTCTGCGAGAGAAAACAACGACGACGGAGGTTTCACGTTTGAACGCTGTTGCGAAAGACGGACCGATCCCGCCGAAGCCACCACTGTTGCGAAAGACGGCGACGCCAGCACGGTCCCGAAGGCGCCACTGCTTCCAACTCCGCCGGGAAGGTCACCAGCCGTTTGGTAGCGTATGTTTATCAGCTCGCGACTGCTTCTGCGCAGAGCTGATAAGACGAGCGGACGAGACGACGGTCAGTTAAACAAGGTTTATGTACAGCATATATACAGAGGCGTTACAATTTCGGCACTGGGGCCGACAGAGACTCGAAGAGCCGAGCTCTCCTCTCTAACACATAGGTCAGCTTTTCGCCTAAGACCGCCGACTCACACACATGTCGGCTCTCCGACATGGGGACTCCTCTCTCATAGGACCTCCGATCACGACGCACCGCAGGGCTTCTTTTATAGGCACCGGGTCCAACCAAAAATGTCCAATTAGAAGCGCCGCTGGTCGTCAGGGCAGATTCCTCCAATGGGGTCGCCGCGCAATGCGTCAGACCACCAGACACGAGGACGCCGGCTCGCTGTCACGTGCGCCGCTGACTCAATGCACGTGGGCCAGAGAGGCGCCGCGCGTGTTCACGCCGTCGAGTTGTTCCCGTCAGGCGGACTGCGGGCTGGCCTTGACCCAGATTGCCTTTTTCAGAGGCACGGACGTTTGACGAGGACTCGCTGGCATAACAGCACCCCCGCCGCCAGACAATGCACCGGAAAGGCGAGCTGCTTCCACGGGGCTCGGATGTCAGGTGCGCTCGTTCGCCAGGTCCCTCCAGGTTCGCCTCCAGGGCCATGGGGAGAATACAGCTCCAGACTGTTCCGGGAACACATCCCATTTTTGACGACGGATCCCAGCTCCACTGGCTTGTCGCCACAACTTGTCGACCAGCTTCACTCGTCTCTTCTGACCACCTTCGGTTTCAGCACTTGTCGATGGTTCTGCAACTTGCTAAGAACGGTTCGACAACAAACAACACACGACACAAGCAAGTGCCCTCGGTCACCCGACAGAACACCAGACAAAGTGTAGTACAACATATACCTATCTACGTGTCTATCGGAATTTTGTTCCCTCTACATCAAGAGGCACATGTGGGACACAAGACTCTTAAAGTAAGAACTTGAATTTTTCACACTTACAACAACGCAACGAATTAGAATACCACATGAAGTTGGCCCCTTGAGATCACTCTGAACGAGAGCACTCAGCCCAGGTCGTGATGAGGTCAAAATTTTGCCCCGAATCGCCAGCGAGAAACCGAAAGGTTGAGAAGGTACTAGCTAGAACGCACTGCTCAATGCACCTGCATTAGCGTTTAGCTTTCCCCCTTTTTTTTTGATAGCGAACGTCAAAGTTGCGCTGTCGAGCAACATGCTCCACTTCAGTAACCGGCCACTTTTAGGCGACGATACCTATGCGGCACCAAGAGCGGCTCACACTTTCGACGTTGCACAGGGGAACAACGATACGGCTTGCTACGGATTGACTCCTCACCGCTTAGCTCGATATCGTGTTCGATCACCCTCGTGTTTCCGGGGCGGTCCGAAAACACGTCTTCAAACTCGGAACCAATCTTTCTCAGGTCCTCTTTCTCAGGTCCTCCTTCACTTAAGCTAGGCTCTAGGTTTATCTGCTCCCGGATTACTTTCGATCCCCCTTCAATTACCTCACTAGAACTCAAAATTTCTGCTTCCTCTTCCTCTGAAGCACTTAAAAGTAAATTTACGACTGCTTGATGTTGAACGTATGGTTTCATCAAGTTGTAAATTTTGTCCGGCCGCCTTCCTAATTTCACTTCATAATTTGTATCGCAAGGCTTCGATAATACTTCGGCGGGCCCTTTCCAATCAACCTCAAGCTTGTTCTTTTTGAACGGCTGCAGCAGCATTACCTGACTCCCTACTTCAAAAGCACGCTTCTTCACCGATTCCGAGGTAGTGCTCTTTCGACAGCACTTTTGCCGCGTTTTTCTGGCTTTCCACCAGCGCTTCAATTTGGCTTTCCACTGGCGCTTCAATCGAGAGATCCTCACGCTGCTCTCGAATGAGCGTCTCTCGATCAACTCTCGGCAGCTCACTCCAACTTTCCGCTACAGGCGAGAGCGTTGCAACCCTCTCGCTCTGACTCAATGGCGCCATGTCGTCTCCCCTTTCTACGGAAACCGCGCCGATCGGTTCGGCGACGGGCCGCTCGCGTGACTGCTCACATGACTCATGCGGAGACTCTCCTTTCTGGGGTTCCGTCGACCCACCGACAAGGTCACTTGAGAGTTCACCGCATTGAACCAGATCAAGCTGCCGCGATAGCTTCCGCGCTTGCGATCGCGTGAGAGCCATGCACGCTAAGTTGGGGAAGAACGATTTGCCCTGCTCTTTGAGAAGCTGCTCCGAGTTGTTGGAGAAAAGATAAGGAAAACGATCATTTAGCGCAGCAGACACAGCCGCTTCGGTGCGAAGCTCACCGAACGGGCCTTTAATGACAACCGTGGCGATTGGTAAGCGAACACTCTGCTCCTCGGCGACCTGCCAGATCCACGCGCATTCTCCTTTGAAGTCATCCGGAGACACCAATGAAGGATGGACAACGTCCATGGTTGCCGCTGAGTCTCTAAGTGCTCGGCACGTTTTCTCATTCACCCTAATTTCTTGGAGATACGGCTCCAACAACCGCATGTTTCTTTCTGATTCTCGGATCGTTGCGAACGCAAACTTTTCCTGACAGTTTCTCGCGATGTGTCCTTCCTTTTTGCAGTTGTAGCAGATTAGCGGCTTCCGTTTGTTTTCCGATTCAAATGCCTGTGTGGTAGAAACCTCACTCGATTTCTCCGCTTCTGTTTGCCCTTCCCCTACACTGTCCTTCGTAAGAGACGGGTCCTTCTTGAAATTACGGTGCGGAGTGGGTTTCCGTTGATCAGGTTTCTTTGAAAAGCCCTCTTTTCTCTCATCCTTTTCAACGCGCACTGCCCTGCTGTGCAACTTTCGGCGAGTATAATACTCCTCAGCTAACTCTGCTGCCTTGTTTAGCTGTACTTCACCAAGTCTGTCCTGCAGCCAAAGTCTGACATTATCCTCGATGCAGCGGTAGAATTGCTCCAATGCAACGCATTCCACCACTTTATCGCGGTCGTCATAAACACCTTCGCACTTGAGCCATTCAATTAAATCGGCCTTAAGACGAAACGCGAAGTCAACGTGTGACTCATTCCCTTTTTCAGCATACCGGAACCTTTGCCTGAAAGCCTCGGGTGACAACTTATAACGTCTCAAGAACACTTCCTTAACCTCGTCATAGCTCTCAAACGCTTCCCTCGACAAGCAAGTTATCGCGTCGGACACTTCGCCGGGAAGAAGAGCTAACAGGTTCCGCGCCCAAAGAGACTGCTCCAAAGCGTTTCGCTCACAGACGTGTTCGAACTTGACGAGATACTTCGCCATGTCCTCGCCTACTACGAACGGTGGCAGTTGGTCCCGAATTCTAAAACCGCTGACCTGAATCGTCGGAGAAGCTACGCTAGGCGCCTGCGAACACTGTAGGATTGCCAATTCTAATCGTTTCAACTCTAGGCGCTCTTGCCTCTCGGCCTCCTCGCGCTCGCGACGTTCGCGCCTTTCAACTTCTTCACGTTCGCGAGCTTCTCGCCTTTCAGCCTCCTCGCGGCGTGCTTTAATATCCACTTAGGCCTCATCGACTTCCTCAGCCGACACTCCCTCATCCTTCATGATCTCAAGGATCGCTTGCTTTCGTTTCGCACGGCCCAAAGTAATGCCGAGTTCCTCACAAATTTCGATGAGTTCCTTCACTTTAAGGTTCTCCATCGTTCACACTAGCCTCTTGCTGTTTGCCCCTGTTAACAATTTACTTGCCGTACCCACTATAAGTCAACTAGCAAGACGCGCAAGCAATTTTTCACTCTCCCGTGTTTACCCCCTCCGCATTAACTTTGGTTTCAAAGGACTTCCGACTTTGCTTGAAACGATCAAAGCTCACTCGAATGCTTCACACAGCCCTTCTCTAAACTACTACAACCTGAGCTAGAGTAGTCTGGTGAACTGAGGGGAAAACATCAGGCACTCACCGCATCGATGTCGCTGACGCCGGCCGATCCCGCAGCTGCCAACCACTGTTGCGAATGACGGACCGATCCCACCGCTGCCACCACTGTTGCGAAAGACGGACCGATCCCGCCGAAGCCACCACTGTTGCGAAAGACGGCGACGCCAACACGGTCCCGAAGGCGCCACTGCTTCCAACTCCGCCGGGAAGGTCACCAGCCGTTTGGTAGCGTATGTTTATCAGCTCGCGACTGCTTCTGCGCAGAGCTGATAAGACGAGCGGACGAGACGACGGTGAGTTAAACAAGGTTTATGTACAGCATATATACAGAGGCGTTACAATTTCGGCACTGGGGCCGACAGAGACTCGAAGAGCCGAGCTCTCCTCTCTAACACATAGGTCAGCTTTTCGCCTAAGACCGCCGACTCACACACATGTCGGCTCTCCGACATGGGGACTCCTCTCTCATAGGACCTCCGATCGCGACGCACCGCAGGGCTTCTTTTATAGGCACCGGGTCCAACCAAAAATGTCCAATTAGAAGCGCCGCTGGTCGTCAGGGCAGATTCCTCCGATGGGGTCGCCGCGCAATGCGTCAGACCACCAGACACGAGGACGCCGGCTCGATGTCACGTGCGCCGCTGACTCAATGCACGTGGGCCAGAGAGGCGCCGCGCGTGTTCACGCCGTCGAGTTGTTCCCGTCAGGCGGACTGCGGGCTGGCCTTGACCCAGATTGCCTTTTTCAGAGGCACGGACGTTTGACGAGGACTCGCTGGCATAACAACGCTCACACTTTCGGCAAGCTCGTGGGGACGGAGCAAGAAACTTCTCTTTCGCGTATTCTAAAGCTCCTGCTGCTACAACCTCAAAAAATTCATGACATCATTCAGAGTAATGTCAGTCTGTGCTAACCACTAACTTTCCCCTAAATATCAAACATCTCCCGTTTCCAATGCCTTGTGGCTGCTCTAGCTTCTGCAACGCATTCCTCTCACACACGGGCTTAATAAATCGGGTTTTAAAAAGACGTGCGTTGATCGAAGCGTCACTTCCCGTGTGGGATGCTGCAGCAGATTCTTGTAATTTGCCGCTAGGTTTACTGGCACATGTCCAGCCCAAATCAAGTTTTTCAGTTCAGATCTTAGGCATTCGTTCCTGTGTTCGGAAGCGTAGACATCGTCGTAACTAACAGAGCGAATATGCACAAAAAAGAGCGAACGCGAAGCGCAGTGGAGGATGAGAAACAAGGATAGCAAGGAGAGTGGAAGGAGGACATAATGAGTTTGGTGAGGCGATAGGTTCGGCGGAAACCACACCCGGTGCCTCAGTACAGTGCGCGCCGTCGGGTGGTTTCCGATGGCCTCATGAGAGCATGCAGAGAGGGCGTTCGTTGATTAATGTATCAGGAAATAAAGCGCTGCAATCACGAAGGCCTGCCTTCGGCAGTTGTTGTGGAACACGACGATGCACTCCCTTCTGCGTTCTCCTGGGGAACAAAACATTCTCGCCTCCACTTCTCACCAAATCAAAACAACAGCTGCTGTGCGCGAGGTTTATAGCTGATGAATTCTAAATTATACTTTCTACTGAAATATTTTTGAAGGGCGCATTTTTCATAGTTGTTTAAATTCAAAATATTGTCTACTGATGTGTTTCACTGAAAACCTCAAATTGCTGGGAGATTGTGTCGTGGCCCTCTTAATTTATTTCAGGCACTACTAAGTCGACCGCTGCCATCGTGTCTTGTAGCAAGAGATAGAGGCAACTCGAACGCACTCTCTGCTATCCGGGTGGCTTATAGATCGTTGAACAATGTTTTTCAATGGAGGTTCTGAAGTGTTGCTTTACGTATCATTGTAATGGAGCTCAACATTTCAATCCTCTTTAGCGGAACTTGAAGCGATATATTTTAATCAACGAATCGAAGGTCTTAGCGTACGTCGGCATTTGTCTAGAGAAACACTTCTCCGTCGCGTCACTGATTCGAAGCAATGCTTGAACTATCAATGTTTCTGTTTTTCAAGAATGCTATATTGTTATCTGGGTAACAAGAAAACTTAACCCGAAAGTGCGTGAGCTTACATTGTAAGCAAATGTGAAAAACGTCGTTTACTGTTCATTTCGAGCGTTGTTGAAGAAGCGATATGAAAAAAGTAAGTAGAATGTCGCTGCAGTTTCCTTTTTGTTCTTTATTTGTAACTTAATGAATTAGGAAGAGTTCACGCAAGAAGGTTTAATCATTTTTAAACCCTCCTTGAGCTCACGTATTGTATCCAGAGACGTCTTTAAACTAAATTGTTTAAAGGAGAAGAAAATGCACATACCCAGATAGAGATGACTACGTTTACCTTCAAGAAGGCCGTGCAACACCTTTTGGGAATGGTCAGAAAGCGCTGTCGGTAAGTAGTCCAGGCTCCCATGCCAGAGAATACGTGTGCGAAATGTCATTGTTGAATCTACCACGACAAAAGCTTGGCCCGAAACACCATGCTGTGCAGAGGACTCGTGAATGACCGAGTGCAGGGCGGGGCAACGCGTAAGCTCGCAATAAAAAGGAAAATGAAGTTTTCAACCAGGGCAACGCCGGTTTCCGTCTCCACAATTATAGCGCAGCACGTGGCCTGGAACTCTCAATGTCAAATCAAAATCACTTTCTCTTCTCTCGACAAATGATGCTTTAAACTAAAGAAAATATTTCGTCATAAGTTTGTCGAAATATTTCGACAACGCCATTTGGCTCTTGTCGGCATGGCGTGCTTGGGACTGACTGGGGCCGCCGCAAAAGGCCGCGATGTGTCCGCTAGTGCAATCACTCACTCACTCACTCACTCACTCGCTCACTCACACACACACACACACCCACACACACACACACACACACACACACACACACACACACACACACACACACACACACACACACACACACACACACACACACACACACACACACACACTTTCTCTCTCTCACACGCACACACAAACACACACACACACGCACAAAGAGAGAGAGAGAGAAAGTGCTCAAGGTTACGAAGCCCGCAATACGTACCTTCTGCCTCCATGACATTCCTCCCTGTTTAGCTTCTAGTGCTTCTAGTGCTAGTACAAATCTTTGTTGACTCCGCTCGTACTGGACTGAATATACAACTTCTTGTGGGAATTTAATCGTCAGGCATTAGGCAACTTTATTAAATTCATTTCGTGGATAATTGGAATATGGCTGCGGGGTCCCTTTAAAAACTTTGACAGGCTTATGTACATTTGTCATTGTACTGAATTGTAACGTTTACTACGTCACGTAATCTTCCACTTCCGTAATTGTATTCATAGTTAGAATAGACAGAAACCGCCATAGTGGACACTGGTAAAAGCGATGTAACAGATGATGGTTTACTTAGACCTAAAATGTTCTTCGAAGAAACCCTTGTTTTCAATTTTTTTGAAGTCCTCAACAGTGGCGTTTATATTTTTATTTTTATAGCACAATGTATTTTCGGGATGCATAATTGAACGATTTATATCAATATATACGTGAGTCATGATTCTGTCTAAAACAGGAATACCGAAATTAGGTTGCTCACAGTACCATGCATACGTGACAACTTCAGGCATACGTATGCAACTTCAGGCTAATAGTGAGCAGAAAGCAGCACTAGTAAAATTCTGACTCATTTCGTCAATTCCAGAACATTTTTTGTTTCTTATCTAACAGGGATATTTCTAATCAGAAAGAATAAGCATCATTCACATGGCTGAGGTCAGAGTCGAGAAAAGGTCTTTCTTTTCACGACTCTCTTGTGTCAAGGACAATGATAATTTACCGGAGTGTCCTACATCTTACCGTCGAGGTTCGTACACTTATAAGACGGCACTTCCACTCTGGCTTTGCAAAAGGGAAATACTTGGGTAAATAAAAAAAAAGTATTCGTAATTTGTATTAGCGTTGTTCATAACTTGAGATACAGCATTCTACCTTATTATCTTCACTAGGCTTTGCGGCAATTGGCCGATTTGATACTTTCACAGAAGAAAGCCGCCTCCTTCTGTAGTTGCATGTTGAATGGCACGTTCCGAGGTCCCTGATTAACATTAGCTCAGTGCACTGAATTAGCCCGAGCAATTGATCCACCAATTTGTGTCCCGTACATATACTCCCCACGAGCTTCGGTTGCTCCTGTCTGCTGCGTGCATCGTAGAAGTCGATGCCATGGGTTAATTGGAGAGCATAGCTCTTGACCTACATTGCTGCGGGACACAAATGAGACTCTGACACGACTTTTCGTCGTCGTCAAGAGACCCGTTTCAGCCACGAGGGAGTGATTCCTTTAGGTACAACATGCATGGCAGAGCGAAATGACTATGTCTTGCTTGACTGTATGTCTGTTTGATCACCTTACTGCATGCCTTTATGGTGTTTCAGTATTTTATAGCAGCGGTGCCGATCATACTCGCTCTTTCAGTAAAACGATGCTTTATTTATCGCAAATATTCCAGGAAGGCCGCAATTTACTCGACATGGCATTGCACTTTATGCGCCTGCTTCTTTTGAAATAAAACTCGAGCGTAGTTGTAGTGCAGTAATGCATTCTTGTTTTGCACAGACAGCCAGCACTGTTAGACAGTGCCAATGGGAACAACCATAGTTATTAGCGTGTGTCCTTCGGAGCAAAACGACTTTTACGTTGTGCCTCACGAACTCATGATCGTTGGGTCCACACTTGCCGTTGAAACCACTCCTTGGTTTGATTACGAGTTTTTTGTAACCACGTGTTAGGTACTGAAAGACGTTGGTAATTATAAAGAGGCCGAAAAGCTGCATTTCATAGCTTGACTCGGCCTACCACGCTGAAAAATAACACGATAACAGTATTATCGGCCGCGAAAAGCGACCATAGCAAACCAAACATGCATGATGTCCATCACAAGGAAGGGGAAAACTAAGACTAGAGTAAATAAAAGACAAAGCAATAATGGACGTTTCACAAATAATTCTTATCTCAAAAATTCTCTAATATTCACCGGTATTACATTCATCACACTTTGTGTGGTATATGAGTTTGCAGTTTGTGGTATATGAGTTGCAATTCGTCCCCTGAGTTACTCAGCAATGCAATGTCATCGGCGAAGCGCCGGTTACTAAGGTATTCTCCATTAACTCTAAACACTAACTGGTACCAATCTAGGCATCTGAAAACCTTCTGTAAGCACGCAGTAAATAGCGTTGAGGAGATTGTGTCCCCCTGCCTTACACCCTTCTTGATTGGTATTCAGTTGCTTTCTTTATGAAGCACAATGGTAGCAGTTGATCCCCTGTAGATTTCTTCCAGGATGCTTATATATACTTCATCGACGCCCTGATTCCGCAGTGTCTGCATGACGGCTGATATTTCTACTGAATCGAATGCCTTCTCGTTATCTATGGAGGCCATGTATAGTGGTTGATTATATTCTGAGCATTTCTCTATTATCTGATTGATAGTATGAATGTGGTCGATTGTTGAGTAGCCGGTTCGAAATCCTGCTTGTTCGTTTGGTTGATTGAATTCCAATGTTTTCTTTGCTATGTTGACAATTACCTTTGTAAATAGCTTGTATACTACAGAGAGCAAGCTGAGCGGCCTGTAATTCTTCAAGTCCTTGTCATCTCCTTTCTTATGTATTAAGATAATGTTAGCGTTCTTTCAAGACTCTGGTACTCTTCCCGTCAGGAGACACCTCGTAAACAAGGCGGCTAGTTTTTCTAACACAATCTGTCCTCAATCTTTCAGGAGATCTGATGTTACCTGATCCTCACCAGCAGCTTTGCCTCTTTGCATGCTCTCCAAAGCTTTTCTGACTTATTCTATTATTACTGGTGGGGTGTCATCTGGGTTACAGCTAGTTCTTATAGTATTAAATCGTGGTTGTCCCGGCTACTGCACAGATCTTTGTAAAACTCCTCCGCTATTTTAACTATCCTATCCATATTGTTAGTTATTTTGCCTTCTTTGTCCCTTAGTGCATACATCCGATTTTTGTCTATCTCAAGTTTCCTCTTCACTGCTTTAACGCTTCCTCCGTTCTTCAGAACGTGTTCAATTTTCTCCCTGTTATACCTTCTTACATCGCATACATTATGCCTATTAATCAACTTTGAAAGCACTGCCAGTTCTATTTTGTCTGTTGTACTTGAGACTTTCATGATTTGACGCTTCTTATTGAGATTCTTCGTTTCCTGGGAAAGCTTGCCAGTGTCCTGTCTAACTACCCTACCTCCAACTTCCATTGCACACTCTGTAATGATATTTGTCATATTATCATTCACTGTATCTACGCTAAGGTTGCTTTCCTCACTAAGAGCCGAGTACCTGTTCTGAAGCCGAGGACCTCCCACATGCATACGTCAAATAACTCATGGCCCTCAGTCCCCAGCAGCTGCGAAGCAACTGACCACAGCGGCGGTTAGATCTGAAATGCTGCAGAGGGTGCTAAGAATCCCTGGATCCGGACAGGCCGCCATTGGAACCTGAACTTGGCAACGTTTAACGCTAGAAACTTATCTAGTGAAGGAAGTCTAGTTGTACTATTCCAGGAGCTAGAGGGTGTTAAATGGGATATAATAGGGCTCAGTGAGGTTAGGAGGACAGATGAGCCCAATACGGTGCTACAGAATGGACACGTTCTTTGCTATCGGGGCGAGAACTGGGAGTGGGGTTCCTAATTCACAGAAACATAGCTGGAAACATAGAGGAATACTATAGCATTAATGAAAGGGTGGTAGGTATCGTAATTCAACTGAATAAAAGATACGAGAAGAAGGTGGTACAGGCTTACGCGCCTACATCCAGCCATGATGACGCTTCAGTTGAAAGCTTCTATGAAGACGTGGAATCGGCAATGAGTAAGGTAGAGAGAGAGAGAAGGAATGTAGGAAAGGTAGGGAGGTTAACTAGACTATGCGTCCAGTTTGCTACCCTACACATGGGGAGGGGGAGAATGTGAAAACACAGTATACTATACTGATGGGAGGCTTTGATGCTAAGGTAGGGAAGAAGCAGGCTGGAGACCAGGCAGTAGGAGATTATGGCATCGGGACTAGAAACGCCAAAGGAGAGCTACTAGTAGAATTCGCAGAACGCAATAATTGACGGATTTCGAATACCTTTTACCGAAAACGAGGAAACCGCAAGTGGACTTGGAGGAGCCCTAATGGCGAAAATAAGAGCGAAATAGACTTTTTATAATGATGTGGAAGTGGTTTGCAAGGTACCATGCAGTGACCGTAGAATGGTACGGTCTTGAATTCGCCTAGACTTGAAGAAGGATCAACAGAACCTGATACGCAAGAAGCCAATCAATGAGATAGCACTGAGAGGGAAAGTACAGGAGTGAACTCTTTAGCGTTCTTCAAAAATAAGCTGTTGCCTTGGTGAAAGGTTGCCGCCCCATTGGTGTAGTTATTGAACGCGAAAGGCATATCAACACCTAATTGCTGATAGGCTGATTCATTGTGCCTCTCATGGGCTTTGTCAAAGCTTTCAGTCAGAGACAGGCTGATTCATTATGCCTCTCATGTGGTTTGTCAAAGCTCTCAGTCAGAGACAATGTTTTGTCGGAGTTCACCTATTTTATACAGCACATAAATTGCAAATTACCCTACCACCACTTAATGTTTTCTGTTCTGTTCTGTTCTCACTGTTTTGTTGCGGAGAGGTTCAGGTCCATATTGCCTCGGCTACTCCTTATCAGTAAGCTCTGAAGCGAAAAAAGAAAGAATAATGCTGAACGGTGCCTGAATATGAAAATCTCAAATAACACAATAGCACACTTAAACCAGTGGAAATATCAGGCCAATACACAGTTTGCTGGCAGCAGTTCGCATTGTCATAAACTGTTCACACGCACACCTTCCTTTTCTACTGTCAGTATAGGCAATAACACATTTCATTTATATCCATCCGACTGTCCATCACAGGCGCCTTACCAGTCCGGTATTCACTAAGAAGTCTGTCAGGAAGATGTTTGCCTTTTTCTGAAGATGCATCTCAGGCAATGGTCCAAGTAATTTCTGTAATGTGAGGGGCCGTTTCTAAACTTGCTAATTGTTCTTCAATTTTTCTCTTTCATTCGCGTATTTAACGCACTCCAAAAGAATGAACGTTTTGTTCTGCATGATCAGAATGGCATTCCGGGGAATTGGATTGATGTATTTTGTGCAGGAAACTTTTTGTGTATGCTAATCCCAATCGAAGTCTTTAGATAAATGTCTCTAAGTGTCGCAGGCGATCTGTCACTATGAAAAATTTTCTGTGTGGATCAACTCCATAAAGTACTGATTGCTTTGATTTAGCGCTATCAAACCACTTCTCTATCGAGCAATGCGTTACAAAATGTCGAATATCTGCCCAAGACATAGAGATTGCGCAATCCCGTTCGTCTCTCAATTGTTTCTTCGCGAGGCTGTCAGCCTCTTCATTTCCTTTTATTCCAATGTGACTGGGTATCCATTGCAATACGCCGTTGTGACCCTACGCTGAGGCATATTCCACAGTTTCTGCAATACATTGTGCTATTTCATCATTTTTGTAAAGTGATCTCGCATTATTGATTAGGTGAAGGACAGGTTTGCTATCAGCGCATATCACTTACTTTCGTGGCTCAGAATTCTCGCAGATAAGCTTAACTGCTTCAAAGATAGCCACCGATTCTGCTTTCGTCAATGAATATTTGTGCGATAATTTGTACATTCTCTTCTTCTGAATTTCGGGTATAAAGACCACACAGGCTGACGCTTCTTCATTGCATCATCTATTTGTATATATCTTCGTTTTTTCATTACGCATTATATGAAAATGATGAAGCACCATCTGTGCCGCTACTAGAGGCGCCATGTCTGCTTTCTTCCGTATGCCATCTGTTTCACAGATAACATTGAGAAGCGAAAGCGTCCAAGATGGTTTTGATGGTTTCCATTGTTTAAATCCTGTTACTATTGCTTGGAATGATGATACACTACACTGATACCGTCCTCTGTGTTAGTGCACTAGATAAAGAATGACGTTTATGTTGCGTGAAATTTTAAAATCAATTTCGAGATGTTTCTTTAGCTTGAAGTACTGCCAAAAGTGGTTGTCGAGCCTCTGAATACACTAAAGCACTGGAAGTTGACCGTGGCAGCCCCAGACATGCCCTCAAGCTCCTTGCCGATAACAAGTGGAGTCTCTTTTCGGTAGAGATTGGAAGTCCGTGCAGCAGAGGCAGTGAGTAACTTACGATGGGGCGTATCCACGCACCATGTAGGGCTAATAAAGACTCTGTAATACCACCCCATTTAGCACTGCAGAGATGCCGGAGGATTCGAATGGCCTGATTCACGTTTTGTTCAAGGAACTGAACATGAGGCGAACATGTTAGTCTCCTGCCTAAAATGACTCCCAAGAATTTATGAGCTTTTACCTTTGAATAGGCTGGTTTTGCCGAATAATCTGGAAATCTTCAGGTACTTTTCATGTAAACAGTAGTATGGCTGTTTTAGCCAGACTGAGTGCCATGCCTATTTTTCTTAGAAAACGGTCTACATAATCCCGTCCTTCTTGTAAAGCTTGTTGGAGATCCAAAAACGATGAACCAGACGTCTATATACTTATATCACCAACATATACTGAACATCTGATGTTAGGTGGAAGATTATGCGGGAGCTGCACCATGACTGCAATAAAGAGACTGTAAGGTCTTAGCACGCTGCCTTGTGACACTCCGTGATTGGGGACATGTCCTGACGTTGGGCCCTCCTGCGTAACTACAAAAACTTGCCAGTGCTTCGACAAGTCAACGATTCAACGCAGTATTTTGCCCTTAAATCCCCGCAACGCCATGTCTCGTTAAATATAAAAAAATCGCACCAAAAATGACTCTGAAGGTGGCACACATTGATTGCCAAGATGCAGATCATTTAGATGAAGCTTGGTGATATTTGCTTCCTGTGCAACTAAAGAAGTCACCACCCCTTTCTCAAGCATACGCATCACAGACGCTGTCGCTGATGGGCAACCGAGATATTTTCCCGACGAGGAGATTGTGAAGTGTGTGATCAGCATTCAATTCGTAGCTTGTGATCTGCAAACGCCGTTTGCACAGAACTGTCCTTATCACAAGCGAAATTGGTTGAGTGCTCGTCGGCATATACAAGTGACAGAGCACGTTGTTGCAGTGCCGTAGCAAAGGTGTGGCACTCCGGACACGTGCTCCTCCTAAAATGTCTTTCTGAAATGAGACACAGAGCACAAAATGACACTCGACCACACCTGCCTGCCCTGCGCTCCTCCTAAATATGACTAACGTGCCCCTAGTGAAACATGAATCTGCCCATAGGCCCCTGCATCGTTGCGAAATGCCGCATTCGTCACTCGAAACGCGGTTCTTCAAACTGCGCATCCTGTCCTTATAGAAACCATTTCGCAGATTCTTCTGCGCTTTAGGCATTGCGCAGAAAGCTTGGCATCCGTTAACAGCGCAGTAGCTCCTTTGTAAGGCCCATTTGGTGTAGTGGTCTCCAGCCCCCGCTTTCTGACGCCTCCTCGCTTTGACTCCTTGGCCCATTGTGCGCCAATTGTATATGACGGTGCCCGTGCTGCCAGCACGTTCTAAAAACAGGTGTTGAGATTGCTGCGAGAGTATGAACATGGGCCCTAATCAACACGCATGTGCATGCAGACATTGCCGCCATGTCTTGCCTCAGAGGGGCACAATCGAACGTTGTTTTCAGATGCGAGGAACAACTATTATGCGTTGGTATTTCTGCTAAGAGTTGCCCCAGTGGTATTTATGGTGTGCCAGTTATGTGGCACCATGACGATTTTATAAATAATTAGCAGTGCACGACGGCGCGTCGAAGTGGGAAACGTAACACGTTTCGTGTACGTGGCAGCATCAAAGGTCGGCATAAGGAGATTCAATGGTGGACGGCTTCCATATATTCCTCTGACACGGGGTGTTACTGTGCAGCGGCACTACTCTTTGAAACAACTACGCCAAATGCAGAGGCTTTAACAGCGTCATGTAAGATAAGCCATCGACGACTACGCCGCAATTATTTGCTCAGTCACAGTGGTCTCATCAAGCCACACCCCACAAAGCAGCACTTTATGCCTGCTGTTCGTGCATACAAACCTGCATGCTTGGACAATGTTCCTGTATGTGCCTTGAGAATTCCTTTTACAGCGCCTGCCAGTAATTGATACAGCGAATAACGTCGGTGAACTATAATATGATGCCCGATATCCAAAGTCTTGAAGTATAACTAGAACTTAGGTTTTGCTGGGTAGGTGGAGATGATGAGCAAGTACACATTTCTTTTCGTCTGTGTGTGTGCGTCTGTGTGTTTTTAATATGTATTTCAAGTAACCAGAACTGCCACACGTCTCACAAAAGTTAATTTATGTGTAAATATACTTACTCTTCTTCTTTCCTTTTGTTCAAACTTTTTCTACGAAAGCACGTGGGATAACAGAACACGTCTGTATGTTTTGGAAGACAGTGTGGCAGTGTACATAAATGCCTTAACTTACGGCCATGCTCCAGTTCGACGTCACACGTATAAACTCGAGCAAATAATAAATGTGAACTAAGTAGAACCCTCGTATACTTAAAAACTCTCAGCACAGTGATGTGCACTAACGCCAAGACAGCGTCATGTTACGACATTTGTTCCTTCAGCATTTATAGATTATGACATCAGCCCTGAAGTTGTTGAAAACGTCATTTGTGAGATGATTGTTCCTTTATAGTGCAGTGTACCAACAGATCTGCTGCAGAGATAGGCCCAGAGACTTTCACGGCTACCAGTAATACAACAGCAGTTGCGGTGTTGTTTTACTATTTCGTACTCCCTTTAACCAAGCAACTTTCCGTTTGCTGTTCCCTTTTTTTGTATACATTTATACTAAAATGTAGGTATTCTTTTTTATATTTTCCAGACTTGCTTTCCTATAACATAAATGGCACACTGAACCACCTGTACCAAGCGATATGCCGTTTCCGCTCTGTTCATCCAACGACCTCATTTCATGTTACCTTTTTTTGGCCACTGCTCCATCTAGTCTCTGCGGACACTTCAGCAACAAACAACGTTTCCGTGTATCTCGGCGAGAGCTCCCAGCGGCCAAAGCCCGCCTGATTCGCTAACAGTGACACGGCCTCACGACCCTGCACAATCGCACTCGACACAAAAGGGCGCAAAGCGAGAACCAGTTCGCATGACCACCAGCAACGGTGCAGTTCCAGAACAGTTAGTTGCATCAGTTCCGTACAAAAGAGTCCAAATGAGGCCTCTTATTGCCTTCAATACAGCGATTCATGCTCGCTTTACTTCAATGGTAGTTGATGCGTCTTCGTTCGTCCGTTTCTCTTTGCAGTCTATCATTTTCTTAGCGCTGTATTGGCCCCCGGCAGCCAGTTGCACGTTTGTTTATTGCTTTGTTTCTACAATATTTTGTACACACTCCAGTGCGTTTATATTTGTGCTTTTGTCTCCGTGGTTCTGCGAACTTATTGGCCCAGTTTCGCAATCCGTTGGGCTTAGCCTGCGGCGCGGTCAGTATAACTGAACTTCGGTTCTTTTTGCTCACTAATACCTATTCGACTCGTCACTCTCTCTCAACGGATTGGTTTCTCTTTGGCACACTGCTCAGAATCGCATCCGAACTTCCAGACAGAGACGAACTTCTTGGGCACTGTCCCTGTTCTTGCGACGCTCTTTGTACACAGACGTGAGTGCCTGTCACGTTCAGTGTACATTGCTGCCTGAAAACTCTTCGATCAGGTCGAAGAGGCTTGTACTGGCCGCTTCCTCACTCAGTGTGGTATTGTTGACAGCCCGGTTCATATGAGAAGTTTTGGTTGCATTGGGCTGCTAGTTCCACAATAAGAGCCATGTGAATTAGTCTGTCCACAGGCGTGCATCCTTTTGTCGTTATGAACATGTCCCCAAGGCAAACTTTTCTTTCTGAAACGTATTATCCTAAGAAATAAAAGAAGGTGCTGGTTCAAATGTTCTTGAGAAGAAAGTATTCGACACCGTGGCTTAGCGTATACCTTGGTTTAATGCTTATAACGTTGCTCAAAACGGGAATTCTCGAATATCTTCGCATATATTTTGAGGCTAGCTTTCAACTGATTCTTGTAGAGCGCGGAACATTTCTGGATAATTTTGAGCAGAAGATGGCTACAGTTCTGATCAATCTGAATCTATAAGCACGTGATCTCACTCACGAAGTTTGATATGAACTCTTTTTATGTACATTCTACAGCGATAGTACATGATTAACAACCAGCTTGGAGAGAAGAACAGCAATAGCAGCAACATTCCTTCGTAAATTTCTTGGTAATCTTTGACGTACCATGGGTGTACATTAAACTGATAAAATTTCTGAAAAAACTTCGATAATTAGTCTTGCGCTACACACACACACACACACACACAGATATATATATATATATATATATATATATATATATATATATATATATATATATATATAACATACATATATATACTGAAAAGTTATGCTGGGTCTGGGTACCATTGTTCGCACTGAAGTAGACGAACGTGCAAAGTAAATTTATTGACGTTTCAACCATTGCTCTAGCCTTCTTTTGAATACAGTGCATGGCCTGAGTGCTGGTCATATAATACAGGTGCAGATGAAGGTAAGATGCAAATATGAAACAGGTAAGTTGAAGATATGAAAAATCACATGAAAGGCGATGTGTGAGAATAGATAAATGCATGTTAATCGATGTGAAGGGCACCTGATACACGCGTGAAAAAGATATTGTTTCAAGGGGCGAGCACGTTGTTTACAAATAAAGGGCATAAACGCCTAAAATTATATGTAGACTGACCAGAAGTAGGAAGTGCAAAAAAAAAAGAACAAGAAAGAGTTATATAAAAAAATTATAAAGATTCTACGTAAGCAACCAATATAGACAATATAAAGCGACTTGCTGAGCACTGTTGAGAACAGATAAACAGAGTGATACAGGTTACACAGGTAGGCAACCGAGATTTCATACGTTTTCATTCAGGCCAAACGCGATGTTGTCAAACCTATAGATTAGGAATGACTGACGGAATTTTTTATCATAATTCGTGCGGAAAGCATATTCGAGTAGTGTGACCTCACGATTTTCAAAATAGTATTCAGGCCCCGCCGCGGTGGTCTAGTGGCTAAGGTACTCGGCTGCTGACCCGCACGTTGCGGGATCGAATCCCGGCTGCGGTGGCTGCATTTCCGATGGAGGTGGAAATGATGTAGGCCCGTGTACTCAGATTTGGGTGCACGTTAAAGAACCCCAGGTAGTCAAAATTTCCGGAGCCCTCCACTACGGCGTCTCTCATAATCATATAGTGGTTTTGGGACGTTGAACCCCTCATATCAATCAAAAGAGTATTCAGGGAGGTGTACGTATCTTAAAATGGACAAGTGGAGCAATGTGTTAGCATGAAATTTATCATTCTTAAAACGCTCCCTATAATGTCCTTCTGTTTACCCAATGTACTGTTGTTGTTTTCTTTTTTTGCATAGTACACGTTCTATCATGTATATTACGTTATTAGAGTCTCAGTCAAGATTGCCTTTGATTTTTAAGGCAACGTTAGAATCAGTACTGGTGACTTCGTGGAATGCGTGCACGTACGGACACACTTTGCATCAACAAGGATGGCATCCATCCTTGGGCATCAGGGCAGTCTGTTTGCGAGGGTGATGATGAGAGTATGTCTGGAAAATTTTTGGCCTTGCGATACATTCTTTTAGGCGGTTCTGCAAAAATGGTTCTGAGGCATTGGCTTTGCATAGGAATATTATGGTGCTTTTTTAGCACATCGGAAACACGCGAACCTGACGCGGAATGGGTGATTTGTCTGCGGTGAGGGAGTCAAGTTCTAGCAGCGCACAATAGCGTTCTTCGATTATGCATATCGGCACGTTTTATTGCGTCATCTTATAATTGTGATGGATATTTTTCTGTAACTAGAACATTCTTTATTGTCCTGCAATTTTTGAAACTCTGATTGATGTGAACAGATTCCTTAAAGCTTAATACTTGACTAAAAGGGATGCTAGTAGCATCCCTTACAGTGAGATGATGTGTGGTGCTCAATGGCACAAGGACCAGTCGTTGGCCAAAGAGCGCCTCCCTTACAGTAAATCCTTGCGCTTGTTTCTCGCTGATTGCACGTGCAGAAAAAAAAATATTTCAAGACGCACCACTATCTTCGTTTCTTTCTGCTGATTTATGCATATGTGGGGGTTAACGCCCCACAATCACCAGATGGTTATGAAAAATGCCGTGGTGGAGGGTTCCGGGAATTTCGACTACGTGAGGTTTTTTAACGTGCACCCTAATCTGAGCACACGGGCCTACAGCATTTTCGCCTTCATCGAAACGGCAGCCACCGCAGCAGGGATTCGATCCCACGACAAGCGGGTCAGCAGCCGAGTACCTTAGCCACTAGATCACCGCGGAGGTTGGTTTCTTCTTGCTTGATGAACACAGATCACCCAACGAACACACAGTCATGCTCGCTCACAAGCTTCGGTGTGAACATGCTGCAACCGAGGAACGCCATCGTTGTTTACCGGGGCAGGAAAAAGGTGAAATAACACCAGAAGACTCGAAAACTAGAAACAGTAAAGAAGGAAAATCCTGCACAGTGTAAGCTTCCTAATAACAATGGGGACAACCTTGATCATGATATTGGTGTCTTGTTTTTATATTTTCATTTATGCCACACAGTAAATAGAAGTTAGCGTTCGTGGACTACACTCAGAAGCGTAGTAAAAAAGGTTGTGCTTGCGTTTCGTAGCCTTGACTGTGCTGCCACGTAATTTGGCGCCGAGTAAAGAATCATCGTCAGTATTGGCGCACGAGTAGGCTTGTCACGTAGCATGTTTTGTTTATATTTTGTGGACAGTTGTTATCAGTGTAAAAACACTAAAGCTTAACAAATTTAAACTCTCTACTGTCTAAGCGGACGTTTTGCAAACTCATGAGCGACTTTTTTATTGAAATTTCTGGCTCAGTTTCTCTGCATAAAAGTTATTTAATAAAAGTGGTCTAATTAAACGAATAATTAGAACACAACAACTAGTCTGACTAACTGCAGGTAACCGTCAACAACATGCATTTGATGTAGTAGTCATTCAATATGTCGGAATATTTTTCAACTCAGGCTAATGATAAGCGGGGCACCCTGTATGGATTGTCTCAGTTACTCATGTGCTCTACGCAAATAACCATTCGCGTTCTGGTTGCCACGCCCACTTGTGGAGTTCTTGAAGTCATCGAGATTAGTCCAACTTACTGCCTGTCGGAGTCGTATTTTATGTCTTCCATGTGGGGCTATTTATGGCGCAACTTCAGGAGAACACGCCGTGCCTACAAGTATCTATAAATAGCTCAGGTACCACAGTCGGCATCTGAACTTCGACAACAGTGCCACGCGTCATAGTCGATCCCGTGCTTCTATTTAAGTGAAGTTGCTTTGGAGAGTATAATGGCGAAAAAGAAATTATTCTCTTCCAAACACTGAATTTTTTCAATATCGATGATGTACGCCCTGTGTTAAGGGCGTTTATAATTCACCGACCGTCTTCAGGCCGGCTGTCAGTTTAGTTTTTACAATAAGTACGCAGAAAGAATGAACTATGCTTGTTTGAAACGGTAAAAAAAATTATGAGCAAAAGATCAACATTGAAGTCAGGCTCGGGGTGAAAAAAAAACAAAACAAAACAGATGGAAGCATTCTTTCCACGCTTACTCATGCCTACGTCAGCAGGATAGTTCACTTGTTTTTGTACCTTGCTCATAGCTCCTTGCTCCACTGTTTACCCAGGATGCTCTGCGCACGTGGCAGCCACTCAGTGTCGGTTGCTTGCAAATGAGCAGGAATAAAGTGTGCATACAAAAAAACACGTGGCCCCGTACTCCGCTTTCAGCCAATGCATGTCAGGAGCTCATTAGGCTGTCTTCTTCCCCAGATATTTTTCTAGCTCATTGCGTGGCTTATTTGTTTCCCAAATCAACTGGTTCGCAAGTGGCTTTCTTGATCCAGGGCGTAGCATGAAAGCAACTATCAATGCCGTAGAAATAAAAAGGAACACCTGTTACACCGGTGACCCAGATTTCCCTTCCTTCTAATTGATTCCCGGGAACACGTTGATTTGCGCTTGCGTGAGCCCAAAATTTCACTATCTGAAATTTCGACTTACACCATTGGGTGTTCCCTTTGGTTTCCTAATCTCAAGAAAGCAGGTGAGCATGTCATTCACAATATGTGCCACCTTTCCTCACTTCTAACAATGCTGGTTTAACGTTACGTTTGCTATAAAAGAAGGCCGATAATGCATCACCGTAGAAGTATCTTCTGTTACTCAATAAAGAAGTAATATTTGTACAATTTTATGAAAACAATCAAGCTTAGTAAATTCGTTTTTTTTACATTTTACAAGCGTGTGTGTGTGTGTGTGTGAATTGTGTGCACAGGAGACGCTTTCGGCGGCGCTTGTGGCTTGGAATGGCCTTTACACATAACTGCTGAATGCAGCTAGGAGTGGCCCACAGCCCGAAAGGCGATAACTGCATACCTAAAAGCAAAGAACCACCTTCCGTATGAGTCTCACTGTTCCAGCGAGCCTAAAAAACGTTCAGAAATGCTAGAGGGACATGACACACGCTCTCTGTCGGAGCAGATTATTCGTACACTGGCTGCAACCATCCGCAGCACAGAATGCTGCAAAGCCGTTGTCGCACTTTTAGTAAACAGCTGGTCATACATACATAAATTAAGCAATGCCATAATACGTTTTTTTGCATTTTTCTTTTCTTTATTGGTTTTCCTTTTTTGTAACATGTAACAAAGCTACGTTATATTTCATTTTTCTGGCATCATCCCCCAGCACAGAGTCGGCCTCAGATGTGGCTCACGTTCTTTCCTTTCAACTATATTTCCCCAATCTCGCACATGCTAGCAAATAAACAGGTCATTTAATTTTTTCAGCGTCTCTCTCTCTCTCTCGCTTTCGTAATATCCCTCTCCCAATTCCCTGCGTAGGGGAGACAGCCAGATGCTTCTCTGAATAACCTCCCATCGTCTCACCCCTTTGTTGCTTTCACTCCATCCAGACACGTCTCTGCGCTTCGTTGATCAAGGGTAGTGACATAGCGCGAGTACCAAGGAGGAGCCTGCTTTTTCAACGCGTATGAAATGCGCTCTCTGTTTTTTTTCCTTTGGCACTCCCGAGCGCCCTTTCATTTTCTCTTCTTCCTTGTTTATCTTTCCTTCGTGCTATCATTTTTATCCTGGCATGTGTGCGAATTTCAGCCTGGTTCCAAAGTTCAACCACCAGACACGACAGGGGTCAATGCCACATGCCAAGAAGGGTGATATCGGGCAAAGATGCTGCCTCGCCACGGATGAGTGAGTGGTCGCAGTCGTCCGTGGCCACTCATCCGTGGCCAGGCTTCTCAGCCCGATATGCGATGAAAAACAATCGTGCCGATGACCCTACCTTATCGCAGGCAGTTTCTAGAAGTAGTCATCAAAGTGCGTCTATTGGCTCACGCTTTTTTTTTTTGTAACCCAAGAGGTAGACCAAATAGAATTTCCAGCACTTCTTTTTTCTAGGCTTGCTACAGTAGAAATGAAGGCGTTGATATCGAGATATGACATGGCACTATGAGACGAACTTTCAGGCTGAAATACTTCTACCTATTAACTTCGCGTCAAAGATTCGGAAAGACTCGCTGACGAAACCTCTTTCGAAGAAAGAGTGGCTAGTAGCTTTATTCTTCTTCAGGCTTTTAACATTGTTGTATCAGTATTTGCCAGTTAAAAAAACTAAACAAAGCAAAAGGCTACATATATCTCGATGTCTCGGGAGTGATCCATAGGTTACAAATTTTCAACTCACGTGTTACTAATACAACAGTTGTTCCTCAAATTGACTACCGGTTCTTCCACCTTGCACTAAATATGTCCTGTCGAATAAATCCTTAGCGTACACAAATGAAGTGGTGTTGACCACCGAACCAAAGAAATGAAAGAAGTCCGTAGTTGAACTGCAGAACAATACCATGTTGGGATATATATATAGTTGATTCATCTTTGAAGAAGCGAAAGCTGTTATGCGATCACAACTCGGATCACGCGAAGTTGTCCGCCGCCACCGCCACCGCCGATGTTCGTAACCACATCGCGTGAAATGAGCAAAAATACTGGGCCCAGTATTTTACCACTGAATTACGCCAGTGCTTAACATGTTGTCAACCTTGCTTTAGGTAGGCTTCACTAAGCACCAAGGGCACAGTGGGGCTCGAACCTGGGTCCGCTGGGTACCAGCCTAGTATTCTACCACTGACCTACACCAGCGTCACCCCCGTGGTGCCTACAACAACCACAGGTGTGCCTCACTATCCCGGGAATAACGAACAAGAGCCATCATTCGACAGTGGTCCTACGACAGGTGACATTGTCGCTACTCAACGAAAAATACGGCCAGAGGACCCACATTTACACCGATGGATCGGTCTCGGCTGACAGCTCCGCAGGTGCTGTTGTCATCCCGGCGTACCAGGTCACTATAAAGCTCAAACTGTCGCATAAAACAACATCCACAGCAGCGGAGCTTGCCGCCTTACGTGCTGCTATACTTTATATCGCGGAAGCCCGACCTCAAAAATGGGCTGTGTTCTGCGACTCCAAGGCATCCCTTCAGAGCTTGCAATCAGCTTTACGACAGAGGGAGCATCAACAACTAGTGAATCAAATAAGAGAAGTGATTCACGAAGTTTTATCAAAAGGACATGACTTGGTGTTCCAGTGGTTACCGGGACATTGTGGTATTGTCGGTAATGACCTTGCTAATAATGCTGCCCGATCCGCCCACGCGGACGCCCAGACAACCCCAATTCCATTGTCGAGAACCGACGCTGCAAGGGGCCTTCACTCGTTCGCTAACACCATGTCGGAAACTTGGCTGAGTGACCCCAGTGTCAGGAACCGCCGCCTACACAAATTGGACCCATCGAGAAAGCTTAAAGTTCTATCGGACCTCTCCCGCCACGATGCAACTTTACTGTGCCGCCTGTGGTTAGGAGTAGCTTTTACAAAGGCGTACTCTTTTCGCATAGGATAGGCGGATAGCTCCCGATGTGAATCGTGCGACACTGACGAGACAATAGAACATCTACTGTGTTCATGTGAACGTTTTGCGAGCGAACGCAATTTGCTACGCGAAACGTTAGAGACACTAGACAGTAGACCTTTTTCCGAAGAGAAGATACTTGGCTCATGGCTCTACGTGTCGCTGGCCAGCAAAGCGACGCGGGCATTGCTAAGTTTTCTAAAGACGACCGGACTACGCGACCGCTTATAAGCGTGCAATGGACAAGGTCACATCTACACACACGTTGCCCTTCACTTCTCTCTCTCTTCTCCTTTAATCCCCTCACCCCTTCCCCCAGTGCAGGGTAGCAAACCGGACGTGCGTCTGGTTGACCTCCCTGCCTTTCATTTCTTCCCTTCCTCCTCCTCCTCCTCCTACACTGGTACTTGTGACTTGTTGTCAAACTTGCATTAGGCAGGCTTGATGTCGGGAAAGCAATCGCGTTAATACGACTTATTAAGTATTTCAAAATAGTGAAAGAACAACCAGTCGTCGCAAAATACGAATATCGTAACGAGTGGGCCGTTCAATGCTCCAACTCACCACAAAAGGTTCTTCTTGTACACCTATTACCTGTGGCACATACCCACTTGAGCCATATTTCCTCATCGTCGTCAGCCACTGCATGGACAATTGGCACAAATTTCCATGCAAGTGTTTAGCGGATACCCTGCTTCTCAGAATGACGAAAAATAGCATAGCGAATGCCAGCCTATACTACCCCAAAATATTTGTTAATAATTACCTAGTCAGTATCAAGCAAGTGTACTTGAAGTAGTTATCCAATGAGTCTTTCGAAAAGGCTCTGAAAGGCCGCTCTTCTAGCTTTCGCTGTGGCTGTGCTGCGCTTTCTGCGCAGGCCTAGCGTTTTTTGTACTGAAAAGGCCAGTGATGTACATAAAAAATTGGCTGATTATTTTATTGGGTTTAGCCTACCAGAGCAGTTCTGACCTAAGTTTGTAGTCGGACTGTTTGATTTACGTATTGCCTTCATGGTCAACCGTAGTGCTGTTTCGGCGCTCAATTAGAATGTGCTTAAACTATTGTGGAATGGAGATATGTCGGGCACGCTAGTGGTTCCCATCGAAGTTTACAGTGTGAAATTACAAGAACGCAAGGGAGAATCAAGACATCCTGGGCAACTATGCACTGTGAGACAGTGCAGCACAAACTACTAGAACGCCCCCGTACCGCGATGAGTGGCAACTGTTCGAACGAGAAATGGGCATCATCTGCCACGAACAATTAACGTTGTGCAACATTTATCCTGTGCGAGGACCTTCCAAACATCCTCGGGTCATACTGTCATTGATCAATCACCTATTCAATATTAGCCATATCGGAAGGCTCCAATAATACGACATCTCACATAGGAAGCCTTGATTTACCTGATATCCTAATGTAAATAGGCTTACGAGGTTCACTCGGTCACAACGTTTTTTTTAATATCTTCTTTTTTTTATGCTGAAATCGTTCAGTCCTTTTCCCCATCCCTACACAGAGTAGTATGCCTGCGATAAATAGAAGCCGGCAAAAACTCTGTTTTCCTTATAAAGAGTATCTCTCTTTATGCGCGTTGCTTCCTACTCTTGCCATGTCTGTTCGACAAGAAAACAAAAAGGCAATGATACCATTTTCCACGAACGCATCCAATACACAACCACTTAACCAATACCTAGACACACAACGGTGTTGCATGTTCTACACGTATAACGCATATACACAGGCAACCAATACCCATTCTTCTCCACTTGTCTAGACATAGAATACGAACGCCAGTAATTAGGCAAAGAACGCGCGTACGCAACTCAAAACCATTCGACAGCTGCAGTGGCACCCGTCGTCTGTCAACGTCGCAACTTCTCTGGTTGCGAAACCAGACGAACAATAGAACGTTGGTTAAGGAGGCTTTCGACCTGATCTCATTGCGAGAGAAAGGTGTACTGAAGAGAAAAGGAATCACAAGCAAATGGTGTAACTTAACAATGGCAGGAGATGCACTTGTGCATCGTGTGCTTTTTGATTAACCCTTGGCGCATTTGGAGGCTAACTGAAAACCGTGTGCGTCTCCTCTGTACGTAGTGTGGCCAACACAAAGCCTCAATATTTTGCCTTTTTTGTCACCCTTCGAAAAATTGTTGGGAGACTTTCGTGTTATGGCTTGAGCACTGCTATATATACTTGAATGGAGGGTTTCGATCGAATCTCTTAGCTAAGAAACAGCACGCATAAAAAAATTAAGCGGACGAGTAACCTTGAAATGACTGGATGCACAAGTGACCAGCTTTTCCTGGCTATTATTTGCTTGTCCTTGATACATTAACAGTCTGATTATAGACCCATGCACATTGCCTTGATAGAGTACTGCCCACAATACTTAACATATTACACGTGTGCTTCCATTTCAAGATACCCCCTGTGTAGATTTCTCCAAATTATCGTGTTCTTCAAAAGCCTTCACTTAGATGTAGTGGATGGGCCACACTCTTAGCAGAATACGCAGGCGAAAAAAAAAACTGAAGAATGTTCGTTTTTAACGTGACCTAATACACCCCGGTCAATGGGTCGGTATTAAATATCAGTATTTAGGTGATGCATATATGTAGTGGTCCCTGCTATATACCCGTGACGCATCTAAATACCTCCCACAGATATCAATATTCTCATACATAATCGCTACCTAATGCGTCATAGCGATTCCAGAAAAACCTCAATGGCGGTAAAAAATTATAAAATAAACAGGAATTTAGGCAGAGAGAATAAAAGAAAGTGTAAAATGGTGAACACACTTCACAACTTAGAACTTACCTAACTTTTATCGGAAATTCCTGTTTTCTTCAAGCGAGCTCACAAACAACGGCAGTGCCCGCTATAAGATGTGTGTGCAGTTTATGCACTGGAACTAAATTGTCAAAAATGGCACGGCATATACAGGAAATCGCCAGTGGCTTATATTTGAGAAAGTCTACTTGGACGGGTCACAATTGAGGTGAACAAGGCCGAATTACGTTGGCACAATTATTAATTACAACGGCCCCGCAGAAATGGATGCCTACTTTATGCAGGCCACATCCTATTTTCACTTCGGGGGACACATTTCTAAGCAATATCAAAAGTATGGTAGCTTGCACAAAACAAATGAAATAAAAACGCAGTAAAAGGCGAAATACATGTTCAATGCCTTTAAACAAGTTCCAGTGCATTTCCTCGATGCACTTTTCGGCCGACATTTGAAGCTATCTTTTACGTTCTTGCTTTAACGTGTCGCGGAAGGTACGCGAACATGGTGTCTCTTTGAATTGAACATTGGAATCCTGAAAATACTGGCTACCACATAATAGTCATTCTAGTTTTATTTAAACCCAAAATGTCTCTCGTATTTATTATTCCACCAGATGACTGTACGCCGATGTTGGTAAGTTTTATGTGAGCAAAATACAGAACTTTTGCAAAACTCAAGACTGTTTCACCTATCACAACAAAGCTTCCTTTATAATATGCTGAGTGAGCGAGTGAAAACTTTATTTGCGCACAACGCGGAACATTCCAAATAATTGGGCCCCTATTCCAGGGCTCCGCTGGCTCTAGCCATCATCTCGACCCGTTCGACCAGCCAGCGCTGATAAAACAAAGCTAAAAGTAGCTAGTGCCATGTATAGAAAGGCGGTGTTGTGTAAGACGAAAAAACTGCGGAAAACATCACAGCTGACAAAAAGTGCAAATGGTGATCTCGATTTACGTTCTTGTGGGTAACGCAGTGCGGTATCGCGTTTCGTCGTGGCTCTCCCGTCGACATATTGCTGTACGTGTGTCTGTCAGTGCTCAGATATTGTCCTACTTCAAAAATATTCTGTTTCGGAATGTCAACTGTATCAGCTGACTGGTCGGAAGGTTTTGACCGAGTATAAAAGCTATATACGTGGCACGGCAGGAGCAGTTTTCAAATGTCTGCGGTTTCATTCGTTGATAAATGGGTATCGTAAACAGAAGTTTGCTCCATCGTATAGTTTTCGTTGGTTGTTCAAACTACGAGGTTCAAGTAACCAATACCGTGTAGCAGCTGGAATTTGCAGTTAATTGACAAAAAGAAAACACTGCTCTCGTGTTGCGAAGTGGAAGGAGCAAAGAGTACTGAGCAAGTCAATAACCAGAGTAGTAAAAAAAATTAACCTTTCAAGGCATTGACATGTGTTTTGAATGAATGCGTGGCAAAAATTACTTTACAGCAATATCCTGCCAGATTTTATTAGGAAAACGAGTGGGCCCTAAGATTCTCAAAAACATGCTGACGAAATGGAGCCCTCACTGGTTATTTTTACCAATGATCTCCCTTGTTTCCATCTTATTTTTTATATTAAAGACCTTGTTTTCCACTTATATTGTTATTTCTATGCCTTTAATAACACGGTGGCTAACAAAAATTCACATTTGGTATCTGTTCTTTTTTTACTCGTTGGAGCCAGCAGAGCCTCTCGACACAGAGGACCCATTATTTTTAATGCCCCGAATAAATCGGCCGGTTCATTTAACAAGACAGTCCACCTATTCAGCGAACACACTTTGTTTGATAGGATAGACGGTTTTCGTAGGCGCACGGCTACTTTGTCCACCAAACATTTTTTTTTATATTTCATTGTCGAAAGAAGCTTGCGCCCCGGCGAGTCTGTGAAATCGGAGATAATGCTCTCGTGTAGAAAACAAGTTATGCGATGCCTGTTTTTCTTACCTTTCATTTGTGCCACCCGCCTTCACCAGTACCTTTACCAACAGCAACTACTACGGCCGTCTAAAGCCTCGATGAGCCCAATTTTAGCGTTAGACATTTTTACCTGGTCATCCACATTACACGCATGCTGCCATAAAAATACATACGTGTAGCTGGAAGCCTGAGGGCCCATAGGTGCTGCGGACACCGCACTAAACTTGTAGGTTGTTCGTGTTTAGGGCCTCATCATTTGAAGTGCGCTTTCAAGCTACTTCAAGAAAGGTTTATCAACCTTACTGTCTCTTTTTGTTCTATCTGTTTTGGACAGTGCTGCATGAGGGGTGAAGGAAATTGGAAAGCATTGATTGCAATATTTCCCCTACCCGATAGTCCTATGATCCTCAGTGTATTTTCAAGTTCAATGCAAGATGAAGGTGTGTTCTGATACTATCTCAGTTACCTTTTCTTGTGCGAGCAGAAGAGGGTAATTTCCTAAACACTTTCTGCAGGGTTTAAAAATTATTTTTTAATAATTGCTCATTTGATCATCCTACCTACGCTTTCTTCCATTTACGACTTCGTTTTCTTTGCCTTGGTACCTTCTGTTACTCTGATTCACGCCCGGTAATCTTTCCCTGCACTTGGAATGGCGTCCACAACTAGCACTATCTGATTCTTTAGTTGAGCAAGTGTATGAAACTGGCACTGCGCTTGCAGTGTCTCTGTCGGAGTCGAAATTCTATATAGAACGATAAAACGAAGTAACTGATACCCAAACTTCGATAAGAAATAACCGTCACTAAATACCTATAGCATTGAGTTTCCATATATAGGGTTGTTTATGCAAAGGCCAAGGGGGCGTGAACTTACCCAGGTGGTGCTTCTTCATGTGTAAGCAATAAAATATGCTCTAAATGAATTATGAACTCACTCTTAGTTTAAATCATCCCAAAGCAGCACTTGTTTGTCACTGCTCAAATTCGTACGAATCGATGGCTTGTTTCAGTTTAGCTACCAGATGTGAATAGCAAGCAGCAAGAACACAATGACGCGAATAAGATTTCTTGAAGACAAGACATTCTTTTCCCGTTCAGCATTCGGCCATTAACATGCTACTCTGCTCAAAAAGACAATGGAATGCATCATGACACTTTGAAGTTTACGTGGCTGGAAGCAGTGTTAAAGTGCTGAGGCGAAGCGTAAGCTACAGCGAGGTGGAAGAAAAGGCTGAAAGGTTAACAAAACGCCTCTTTGTTTCGCTACCCTGCACTTAGGGAGGATAAAGGTAAAGAGATGGAAGAAGAAAGGGAAAAAACATAACACAGAGTCAAGAGCACACTTGGGGGAGCACATAACGACTCATTCAGTATGGGACAAAAAACGTGCGTGGTTATTCGATTTTAAATGAAAAACGTATTTGTGGGCTCACTTTCGTAAGAATATTTTGGTTACGACGCAGTGAACACGCTGAAGGTGGAACGTGAATAAGTGTGGCTAAAATTTATTGAAAGGTATTCATACTAAACAAAAGCACAAGCAATATTTAGGACCCATAAACCATTCACTTCTTTATACCCACTGAGTTTTCAGGTATTAAGAAACGTATATTCATCTCCTTTTTTTGCCCCTTATTCTTCACTTTATTATGGTCTGTCTTCTAGAAACACCAACGTGCTAATACAGTTTATTATAGCGGTCGTGTTTTACTTATTTTGTGGTCTCTGCAAACACCGCTATCCTCAACTAGCAATTATCTTCACGAAGGTGAGTTTAGGTATCGCTGTAACGTCCCCACTGACAAATAGGATTCGATTCCTTGCTGCAATTCTATACTGCCCATAATGACCTCTTTCAGAACACTGCCGCCTTCGTTTCATTAACTACAGCCTGCAACGCCTGATTGAATCACCGGTATTTATGTCTCTACGTTACAGCCTAGAGAATAGAGCATTTATTTAGTCCGCAATGATCAGTCCATACGGATGCAACCAGGTCAAAGAGGGAAGCAGAAGAGCTCGTATTGATATTAAGGAAAGGAAAGGGAGGGCAGGAAGGAAGGAAGGAAGGAAGGAAGGAAGGAAGGAAGGAAGGAAGGAAGGAAGGAAGATGAACATCTCACTTCGGCTCCCACCAAAGCATTCCTCATTAAGGTAAATTAGAAGAATGATTAATTAGAAGTCATGAAATGGTTTTATATTTTCGGTGGACCTGCTCATACAATAAGCGAAACGAGGTTATTTACATTGTATCTTTGATATTTAGCTATTCTGTTGCGAAATTATTTCTGTTAATAATTAGAAGATGGCTGTTGCACGTTATAATGGCGTAGCCATAAAAAACAAGAAAAAATTACCCCCCAAATTTATTACAAATAGGCTCACATGATTACTTTACTCCGCCACAACATTCTGTGGCAGCACAGCCAAAGCTACGTGTGCGGAGCTTCTGGACAAGTGTTAATACGCCAAGTAGTCCAATAGTGCGCAATTTCCGTTTTGGTTTCGCAAGCGCATCAAACATGCATGTTTCAGTTATCACACGAATACTAGTAGATGAATGTTAAATTTTTCGGTAGAAAACCTATAAAATGTTATTTTCAAAGAAAAAGAACAAAAAGCATGATTGAAGCGTTCAGTTTTATTTCAGAAAGCAGAGGTACGTCCGTACAAGAACTTGGTGATCGGAAAAACAACATTTCCTTAATTTCACTGAATATAAGGTTGTAATCGTTGTTCCCTTTCTTCCGGAGATGGAAGACCATTCTGGAGACGCTCATGTTATTTTTTATGGGTCGCGAAGGCATCAACAGGTAGCAGAAACCTTGGCAACGACCGGTCATGAGCCGCAGTCATCTCACGTTCGTAAATCTAAGTGGTTTAAATGCAACCTTTACTCGTCTAAAAACGCTGTTTTTGATCAGTCAGCAGCATGATATACATGAACGGGTCTGTGGCCTATGCAAAGCTATGCACTGGTAATTTTATCCTCATAAATTGTTCTCATCGCAAAGTGCAATGAACCACTCCCTCCGTAGGCGTGGATGGGTTCGGTGTTACAGTACGCGATCTTTATCGTGATTGTATTTAAAAAGAAGGTCATTAATTTAGAGAAAGTTTCTAGTCGCAATTTTGCTTTCAAAGCAGCTGGTCTTGCTAAAAAAATGGCAGCATATTTACGGAGTGAATGATGGAGAAAGGGGCGAAGCGTTCGACCGTCCATGCGTCCGTCTGTGTGACCATCCATGTGTTCATCCGCTCGTCCGTGCATGCGTCTGTTCGCGCGTTCGTCCCTGCGTTCGTCCATGCATCCCCCCTGCACCGTTCATGCGTCCATCCATGCATCTGTCTATGTATCCGTTCATCCATCTATTCAACACTCCAACTACCACCATCTCACATCTTTTCATCATATATTCCCCATATAGAAGCACCGCCATCCAGCGGACATTCCAAGGACTAAACGAGAGGTGGCACACGCACACTTTCTTACGGCTTGCGCTTCGGGTCCACTTCCCACCTTTAACCACCTCGAGTTCATGGTATATACTAGTTCACTGTATTCATGGCACTGCGGCCGAACGCTCGCTAAACCTTTCGAAAACCAAGGAGGTTACGCCCAGCGAGTATGACGTAGCAAACTTTTTCAGTCAGATTGTGCTCAATGTACATGCCAATGGCTGCTAATGTGAAATGAGAAGCGGAGAATTCGGCTTTTACTTTCTTACGGCTTGCGCTTCGTATCTACTTCCCATTTTTAACCACCTCAAGTTCATTCATAATATATACGAGTTCACTGTATTCATGGCACTGCGGCTCAACGCTCGCTAAATCTTTCTAAAGCAAAGGAGGTTACACCCAGCGAGTATAACGTAGAAACCTTTTCTTGTCAGATAGTGCTCAATGTACATGCCAACGGCTGCTAATGGTGATCGCAGCCTGCGCGTTAACTAAAAGCCGAGTGCTCCTGTCTCTCATTTCCTATTAGCAGCCATTGACATGTACATTGAGCACTATTTTTTATTGTTCAACAACGCACAGAAGAAGTCTCTCACCGGCACCACCTTGGAGATCAAAATGTTATACTTGTTACATACTACGGGGGACGAACGGGTTCCGTTATAAGGAGCTTCGCCCCTAAAAATGGCACCACCGTGGCTATAGGATCCTTTTCGGTCACCCTCACGTGAGCACTCGAGCACGATAACCCATGTACACCAGAACAGGTTACAAATAAACATGGCCCGGGCCAGTGTATACCGTGTTGAGACGGGCCGTCGTCGAGCCAGGAGAAAATAGGTCAGGTGGTCTGTTGTTTCAGCACATCTGGGTGAAATTTATAGCAAAGCCATTCTTCTGAGCATGCCAGTGTAGACATGACAGCGTTGTGTCCATCGGGCCACTGCAGCACGTCCCAACAAATTACGATGTGTATCCCGCGCTAAATCTCGTGAGAAGCTTACGGGATGTCGGCCAACGGCATCGTGACGAGGGGCGGCGTTATAACCTCCGGTATTCCTTCTCGAAGGCCCGCGTTTCGTGATCCTCCCTTACGGTTCTCACAAAAGCGCTAATTAGATGAACACGTGCCGAAGTTTAGGAGGCTTCGCAGCAGATCACGGGCAGGCTTGCGTCAGATGTGAGAATGAGACTTAATGCAATGCGGCGTGCAGGCGTGACATCATGCCGGCGCATGTGCGATTTTAGGCGGGCGCTATGTCTCGTAGGTCAGTGCACCGTTACACGTTTCGACTGAGCCTAGAGGCCTCTGCACTAAGTACTCTTCGTTCATATGTGCCTTATTCAAGCTAGCGAAAATTTATGCTTGAGCCGCGAGATCTTCATTGACCTATGCCTAGTTTTCCCAAATATCAGAAAGATTAGGTCGTTACACATGACACTGCACTCTTAATCTGGTTCCACATGCATTCAAACTAGTAAGCGGAACTTTTTTGCAAGACTGTTCCACTTTCTTAGGGGCAACATGCGTCCCAGATAAATCTCCAAGTAAGTGGAACAGTTTTTCTAACACTGTATGCTGGAGCATTCCACTCATTTAGTACCTATATCCTATAGGTACTGGATGTCACAAAATAGACAAAGTTACAAACTGTATGCATTTTTCTCTAATTGCGGATATTCTTTAACGGCAGTTCTCTGAGCCCTATTGAGCAAGAGTTTGAGAACATTGGATAAACATAACAAGAAAGAACAACATCAAGTGACGGACTAAGTATAGAGTCTGACACTTACCAAGTGGCAACCATTCATATTTGAACACAGTAAAACTAAGGCATATCGTCACGTCTATATTAGTTTAGACGGCGTACACGGTATAGGCAAGACGTATTATATACGTAAAGAGTTCACTAATGTTACAGCCAGGAAGGCATTGTGTATCACCGTAAAGTAATCTGGCGCTTATAGCTTCTCGCAGTCACGATTACCACAGCTTGTTTGAAGTCCCACAGTAAACGCAAGAACGAAATTTCAAGGAAGACGAAACTAGCAGAAAACGCGCGAAACACCTTCGTCTGTGGTTTTATCCTTTCTATCCTTGAAAATACTAATATAGACTTCAAAGAAAAAAATCACAGCATATCCAGTGAGTGAATGATGAAGAGTGGAACGAGGCGTCTGTCAGTCCGTCTGCGTTTGCGTCCACCCGTTCGTTCTTGCTTCTGTCCGTCCATGCGTCCGTCCATGCGTCCATTCGCTCGTCCATCTGTTCATACGTCCGTCCGTACGTCAATGCGTCAAACAGACAGGAAGACAGACAAACAGGTGTGAGACGGGCATGGCCAGCGGTAGATTGACGGTTTGCCAATAAAACCCTCTGAAGTTTCACCCCACTTACCATCATCCACTCCGGGGATATGCTGCGAGGTGGTAACTACATACATGCATACATGGAGGTGACGACCGGCTCCCGCCTAAGGAGCTTCACCCCTAAATGAAACGTACAACGAGGGCTGAACAAGAAATGAAGAGCGTTACAGTGTCATTCTGCTCTTAAAGGGCACTTTATGAAATTATTTATTGTATTCTCGACACACTCAATTCTAATGATATCTAGGCTTTTACCTTCCAAAACCACGACAGAGGCGCCGTAGTGGATGGCTACAGTAAATTTGAAGCATCATGATGTTGTTATCGTGCACTGGCATCGCACAATACGCGTGCCAAAGACTAAATGAGAAGTGGCACTCGCGCCCTTTCTTACGGCCTGCGCTTCATGTATACTTCCCAACCTTCATCGCCTCTAATTCATGGCTGTATATTAGTTCACCATATTCATGGCAGTGTGGGCCAACCCTTGCTGAACCTGTTTATAAAAATCAATGTCAATGAGGTCAATAACATTCCAACAAAACATTTTCAACTTAGAGAAAGAATCACGATGAGGACAAAACAGACTTCATTTACAGGAACGTGGGTATGAGATGACGTGGAAACAACGTGTACATTCGATGATTCACACAAACACAGCCACAAAAAAAATGTGTCACACAAGAACAAAAACACATCTAAATATCGCAAGGTGTTTAGAAAAAAGTGTTTTATGATTTTGAGTACTTGGCACTCTACTATGAGAGAGCTTAAAGCCGTCCCGTGGACGTCACACTTGATGAGGCCGTAGAGTGGAATGTTTTGAAGAAGTTGTTAACAATTTCGAGTACCTGGTACTCTACTATGAAAGAGCAAAAAGCCGTCCCGTCACCCCACCCACAACATTGGCGAGCTGCGACGTGTGTTCAGGAGAAGTGGTTAAATACTTACAGTACTTGGTACTCTATTATGGGAGAGCTGAAAGCCGTCCCAGGTACTGCCGAACTTCGACATTGGTAGGGGGGGGGGGGGGAGTAGAAGAAGAGGGTAACGATTTAGAGTACTTGGTACTCTACTAGGGGAGAGCCTAAAGCCGTCCCAAGTGGCCGAAGCAAAGATACTGTTTACGCCCAATGAGTTTGACGCGGCAACCCATTTTAGCCTGATATGTAGTGCTCAAAGTCCGTCCTTCTGATACTGGTTATTTTTTTAGTAGGCTTTAAATTTGAGACACATTTTATTAGAAATTAAGTCACCTATACTCGTCCCTCTAAGGTATTTCATCATAATCAATTACCTTTTTATTTAAAATTAATGTTCTAAAATCTTAAGTCGATATCTAAGTCATAAATAACAAATAAAGTATTATTTATGAAGGACTGAAAAGTGTGTGCGCGTGCCGCTCCTCTAATCTAGCCGTGGAGGTGGCTACCTCCTACTACGACGACTACGTACATCGTGGATGCACGACCCATGGTATAGTGAGCTTCACCCCCAAAATGGCACCGAATCCTTCTCTTGGTGACAGGAAGAATTACATATGGCACGTATTATTCTAAATGCGAACAATTTACTAGCTAACTTCGGTGACTTTGAGCGTATCTATCTATCTATCTATCTATCTATCTATCTATCTATCTATCTATCTATCTATCTATCTATCTATCTATCTATCTATCTATCTATCTATCTATCTATCTATCTATCTATCTAGCCGCCTATTACATTTAGCTCTCCAGGCCGTTTCGATAATGGTATTGATGCCAAACTTGGTATGACATAACATGACTGTATGAAGATCATATTTGACTAGTCATAACATGGAAATCGTGATATGTATGTCATGAATGTCATGATTTAAATTTCGTGGACCTGCAGCTCTTGCTGTGGTTTTGTTCACATGGCATGTTGCAAAACTGGCAGCATGATTGCATGGCGAACACAAGTGGCAGACCCTAACATGAAAATCATGACATGCGTGTCATGTACCAACATAACTACATGCCACGCTCATGAGGCGCTCGAGGCCGCTTCGCTAGCTTCACATATACTGTTATGCCTGCGAGTCCACAGCGAACGTCCATGCCTCTGAAAAAGGCAATCTGTGTCAAGGCCAGCACGCGAGCCCGCCTGACGCGATGAACAACTCAACGGCGTCAACACGCGACGGCGCCTTTCTGCTGCGCACGTGCAGTGAGTCACCTCAGCCAGCGAGTCGGCGCCTTCCTGTCTGGCGAGTCTGACGCAATGCGCGGCGACGTCACTCGTTCTTGGGTGCAGCCACGTGCAACGCAGCGGCTTCAGATTCGATGACACGGCCCAGCGGCGACCCCATTGGAGGATTCTGACCTCACGACCAGCGGCGCTTCTGGTTGGACATTTGGTTATTCAAAGAATCCACCCGGTGCATATAAAAGAAGCCCTGCGGCGCGTCGCGAGCAGTTGAGCTGTGTGTCAGAGTTGAGCTATGTGGTAGCAGCATATCTAAGTGTTAGGGAGGAGAGCTCGGCTCTTCGGGTCTCTAAGCTGTCGGCCCCAGTGCCGAATTTGTAACGCCTCTGAATATATGCTGTACATAAACCTTGTTTAACTCACCGTCGTCTCGTCCGGTCGTCTATCAGCTCTGCGCAGAAGCAGTCGCGAGCTGAGAAACCTACGCTACCAAACGGCCGGTGACCTTCACGGCGGAGTTCGAAGCAGTGGCGCCTTCGGGACCGTGTTGGCGTCGCCGTCTTTCGATACAGTGGTTGCAGCGGTGAGATTCGTGGCGCCCTTCGTAACGTCGTCGGAGGCGCGCTTCGCAACAGTACCAAATTTGGTATTACGGTACGTGAATGGATGACGAAGGTATGTGACTGGTGCAAACATGATAATCATGAGACGCGTGTCATGTGACAACATGGCTACATGCCACAGTTAAGGCGCCAATACACTTTGACGTGACACGGTGCGCGTGCTCGCCGGCATTCATTTGGTCGCGTCACATCGGCGTTGCTACGCCAGGCACCGGTTCAGCAATATACTGGCAGGCACGCCGCGCTGCGTTGCTTTGACACATGCGCATTTCAGCGTTTCCGCAACCCTCCGTCATAAAAAGAGGGAGACGCAGTGTTGTCTGGATAACGCATCGTTGCGCCGGTTGCTTCGGGCCGCGCCGACGGATGCTCGTCGCGCCTGGCGTCACTCTATGGAGTGCTCGCGTTTTGCTAACGTAGCGTCGCTGTGCCTAGCGTGCGCGCGCGTCAACGCTACAATTGAGTATATTTGCCGTTTCATGATCCGCTGGCGGCCGTATTACTAGCTTCACACATACCAAATTTGGTGTTACGTGACGTCAATGGATAACGAAATGTATGACCGGTGCAAACATGATAATCGTGACATGCGTGTCATGTAAGAACATGACAACATACCACGCCCATAGCATGCTCGCGGACGTTTCGCTATCTCCACATATACTAAATTTGGTATCACGTGACGTAAATATATGACGAAGTTAAACGACACATCCAACTATGATAATCATGACGTGGAAGTCATGTACGGCATCATTTACCTCCACCTTGCAACGTTGGGCTGATTTCAAAGTCTCATATGAACATTTCTAATTCGCGCTTCACATATCATTGATTCCCACTGTAGATGGGATCTGCCAATTTCTAATGAGCTCTCAATCTGACCAAAACAAGAAATAGGAAAAATTGAGACGGGTGCTCACTTGAATATATTCCGTAATAAAATGCTTTTAAATTTTTTCACCCAGACCAAATAAGGCGCTTGTGAGGTTCGCTCAACTTCGGGAGAAAGTTTATTTTCTAAGAAAGTAACTTGGATGAAACCTTTTTTGTATTCTATGCCAGAGTTATGATCGTATAGGTGTAATTCGCAGACATTGCTTGAGAGCTTGGTGCATGCATTATGCACAATCAAACCAATGCACAGACACAAGGAACATGAAGGAAGACTTCGCTGGAGCCGATGCGAAGTTCAAATAAAGCAAAACAAGGGCTGAAATCATTCTACACGAGCTGACACACGTTGAGGTTTGAGCACTCCACAGGTCCAAATTCCGCATGCAGCTACGCCACATGCACTCCACATGCAGCAACGCCACGTACCGACAACACACGTAATTACGATAAATAAAGCATAGTCACATCAAGAAGTCCTGCTCAGTGTTGTCTACGTAAATTACGGCAGTTCAGATTGAAAATACATGCTTTTCTGCCACCCCCCTGCCCTAAATAAAGGGTATGTATGATTGGAAGCAATCTGGTGAAAAAAATAACAATAAATACAGCAGTTGTAAGCTTCACTGAGATATTTTCCTTAATGCTGTTCATCAGGAAACATATATTGCAGAATAACTTCCTTTGAAAGATAGGGAGAAATGAATAAAAGGAAGAGACAGGGAGGTTAACGTAAAAAAACTGGTTTGCTACCCTGTGCAGGGGTGGGAAAATAAGGGTTGGAAAGTGGCAAGAGATAGAGACATAACAAACAGAAACCATCATATGGTTTTGACAACACTGTGTGGACGTAAATGTTGGAACTTGATCATGCATCAAGAATAACGAATATGTCCCGATCTGCGAGAGTCCGAGCGTCAATACCTGAGGGAAGGAAGGAAGGAAGGAAGGAAGGAAGGAAGGAAGGAAGAAACACGACAGAGAATGCAGGGAGGTGAACGAAGCACATGCCCTGTTTGCTACGCTGCGCATGCCCAGTTGCACATGCCCGGCTTACCATTCGCCTATGCTGTACGAACGTGAAATGGGAGCATAAAGTTGAGAGAGAGGAAATCATGCCTAAGGCACGTTCAATATACTGTAGGGCCAAAGAGACTGCCTTTTCTAAAGATGGTCTTGGTGTCAAATGAAACCTATGTGGTTGCTTGCACACAGCACCTCACCCATACAGTACCCCTCACCAGTGTTCTCGCTGTTACCAAGATATAAATGGAAAACTGAATCCTAAATACATTTTCAAGAACAGTTCTCTTCTTCCACAATTCTTGTAGGTTCTTACGTGTTGCTGCGTTTGAAAAAATCATGGTGAACATTTAGCTAGAGTAAGCTCAATGCTCCTACACGTGTCGATAGCCCGCTATCATTCTTGTACTGTATGTTTCGTATGTAACATATATTAAAAAAGTATTAGGTCTTCACTTCTGGCAATCGCCGATATATTTGCTTTTGTAGAGGATGACCTTGCTTTGCTATTCCTAATCCAATATACGGCTTCACTATCCAGCCTTGAAACCTATACGTCAACGCAATATAACATGTCATTCTATCATCCGTACCACCTGCTCCCTTCACTAATTATAACTCTGTTTACATGAAGTTACAAAAAACCAATTTTCACTTCTACGCATCGAACAAAAATTCTTCAGCGAGTGTGGCGCAATCTCCTACCTTAAAGAACGGACGAGCTTCTATGGAAACATCAATTGTTCTCGCTGTCGTTTTTTTACTACTTTATATAGCTTGAGCTTGATTATCAGCTTCAAGTTGTTTCATTACTATATTCTGTCGCATTACATCAGAGACATGAATAACATGAAAAAGCAAGTCTTTCTTCAGGGTAATGGCAGTTCCCTCGTGATAAGTAATTGCAGGGTCGATAATGTTTGAAGATTATTGGTTGCATCTAGAAGCAGTGCTTTAAAAGCGGTACTTAGATAATTCTTGTTACTTCGCATTTAATCAGCTAGATGATGACTTGATGATGACGATGGTGACGATAATGATAACTTTATTTTTATTCGTGAAAGACAAAAGGGGGAAACGTTTCCGGGTCCAAGGACTCTTGCAACTTCTTCAGCGGTAGTCCATGCCCACAGGATGATTACAGCAACCACCAGCGTCAGTGCTGGGTTTACTGCGATTTCGCAGTAACATTTCTGTGTTCAATGCTGGACTATCAACTTGCATATTTTACGTGAAGCCTTGACTAACCACTACATATTTCGAATAATAGATCATGAGGTGTGTTGGCGTGCGGCGTTGTTATGAGCGCTCCAACCGTGTTACGCTTTCCATATTTCATGAGATAGCGGCTGTGCTACGCTGCACGCGAAAAAGCGCTGTACGGTAGGCTATTGGTCCGACGCAGCTTTTCAAAACAACAGCCTCAATTACAATGTAGTGTAAATGTAATCTCGAAAATAGGCTGTACCTTCATTATTTCTATTCATTCTTGAATCCCATAAGTTGCATATAGGACGAGTAAATTTCAAGGTATTTGTTCTTAACCGTGAGTTCGTCTTTGAGCCTTTTCTACTGTCGGAACGTTTAGTGGTGAATGTATCGGTTATCATAGGTATTCTTCAGTACACTTTCAATGTTGTTACACATAGTGGCGTATAGAGCAATCAAAAATACTGCCATCAAATACAGTCGTACCACCGTCTGATATACGCGCATTATGCTCAACTCGCATCACCTTACTCTCTGTTCTCAGTTTGTTCCTAATGTAAATTTCTAGTTGGTCCGTTTCTAAGATATTAGTTTAAGATTAGTGATCGAGACACATAGCTATAGCCGATTTCTGATACAAAACTATTTTTATTAAATATACGAATTGATTTTTGAAGTGCAGCTGGTGCTACACAAGATGCCAGGTATTGTGATCACATAATAAATGATATGACGTGTGACCCTCCGGAAATTTGCGTAGTTTTTTTTATTTTTATCGGTTTCTTTTGTTAAAGCTATTTTTTTTTTTGCCAGCGAGTGTACCCAATAACAGTCGTAGAAAAAGATGCACTGGTTACTAGCACTGCACCAACTGCAATAATAATAATAATAATAATAATAATAATAATAATAATAATAATAATAATAATAATAATAATAATAATAATAATAATAATAATAATAATAATATTTATAACATATTATTATTATTATTATTATTATTATTATTATTATTATTATTATTATTATTATTATTATTATTATTATTATTATTATTATTATTATTATTATTATTATTTCACACTCTTCCTTGCTCTTCATTCGCGCTTCAATTAACCCACTTCATTCAATTCATAATTATTCATGTCCCATTTTATTCAACCAGATAACATTAATGGCGAAGTGAAGGCTTTTTTGTAAGCCAACAGCTTTCGCTATTTGATCAGTGTGCGCTACGGACAGCTGGTTGAATTTTTAAAGTCGATATGATTGAATGGACACGTAGCGCGTAGGCAAGATAACCATTTGTCATAAAGCGCAATAGCTGGAATCCCAGAGAGTACAAGCGTGTGAGAGGGTGTAAATTGTGGGATTGAGCTATTTGGTAATCCATTAGGAAACTTCTAAACGCAAAAAAAATCCAGACAACGAACACAAGAGACGAGGATGAGCTCAAACTTCTGATTCATTACTGCCGGAGTACGGGGTTTCTTGCAGTCTCGTTTCGCTTTTTTGATTTTGTGTATTTTTGGTTTCTGCTGAAGCATGTGATCTTATCTTCTTTTCTGTGATATATATGTGCGTCTTAGTAGTAATAAATCAGTTGAAAGTTTGAGCTCGTCCTCGTCTCTTGTGTTTGTTGTCTGAACTTTTTTATCACTGAGAAGTTTAACAAGGGTGACGGTGAGACTGAAAGTTAAGGGGACAGACGAGATCAGGAGGTTTGCGGGTAAAAATGGCAGCAGAAAGCGGAGGACCGAATTGATTGACGGAACATGGGAGAGGCCTTTGTCCTGAAGTAGTCGTAGTCAGGCTAATGGTGAAGATGACTTGAAAGCAGGAAGCTTGGTTTGTCTGTCTGCCACACAATTCAGATATCTGGTCAGAGGAGGAGAAATGAAAGAGGAAGGACAGGGAGGTTAGCCAGTTCTTAGACCGCCTGGCTACCCTGTACTGGGGAAGGGGGTAAGGGGGATAAAAGATGAGAAAAAAGAGAAGTTGTAAAATAAGGAGAGAGAAGGTCATCAGACGATCGACGACGCTGCTTACAGTCTGTCTCGTAAGACAGACCACAACTGTAAGACCACTTGCCCGCTGAAAGCGCAATAACGCTCTCGATGATTTGCTTGCAGAGGACGGTCTTGGCCAGTGTCCTAATACCCTTGCTGAACAACCACCCAACTTGAACTGGTGGCTGTATTCATACTTCTGAACATTGTCAATAGAAAAGAAATTATTGCGCACATCTCCGGTAAAAATCAGTACGTAAGTTTTAAGGGGTGAGTTCCTTTATAAGAAAAAACAGAGATACGCAATTTTGAATAATCTAGCGTTTTTTACGCTGTGCTTAAAATGCGACCTGTTAACAAAAAGAAGGCTGGCAGCAGACTATCGTCTTTCGACGACATCTGCATCGATGCACGCACATACGCGACCAATGTTTTGTTAACATTTATTGCAGGTCACTCAGAGAGGTGGGTGAATGCCACTGCGGTGTTTGAAAATTTGCGATCGGCTATTACCCAAGCGATAGGTAAACAAGTGAGCACGTAAACCGATATATATAACCATCTACTCTGTAAAGGAAACAAACGCGGGCACGCATCTCCCGTAAATTGTTTCCGCTCTCGAGATGCCTTTCGGCAAACAATAAAGCGAGTCCTGGGCCATAAAAGCTAACCATTTGTCGATGGACCTTCATATTGACGACATAGCGCACCCTTAAAGGCCAACTCCGGTGATTTTCCGACCATGTCAAGGTAATGGTGTTTTCATGTTCCTGAGACAACCTTGTCATATGTCTAATAGCTGCAATGCTCAGGAATCTTGAAAATAGTGTTTAATAAGCAAAAATTTGCAACACCGAAACCTAAACCCAACCGAGTTCCCTGTTAGCATATAACGTACTATTTGGTAAGTACCGGAGGTAGTATACTGGTCCAGCTATCAGGCAATATGAAAACTGAAAGCCTCACCAGCGAAGCGTCGGCAAAACATCATAGAGAAAGGAAGAAAGCTTTCCTGCGCGATAGCCGTGCAAAACACCACCGCCGTTTATTTGTGTCCAGCACAATAACCGCTGTAGCGGCCAAAGTAGCGATGACATCGGCTACGTCACTTCCCTTGACATGCCAAACATGACGTCACAACGAAAATGTTGCCAATAATTCTGGCAAGCGAGGTGAGCTCTTGGGGGCAACCTCTAAAATTAATTTCCAAACAATCAGCGCATACTTCAAACTTGCAATTTTGCATGAATGACCTAAATTTGCAAACGAACATACCCAGTGAATTTAGCTGAGATCCATCGTCCTCGAAAAATCACCAGAGTTGGCCTTTAAACGAGCTTTTCGCACTGCCATTTGGCGAAGGCACAAATACACATACATAAGCCTTATTTTATTCCACCAAGAAATACATTGATTAGAAAGATCATGTTGTAGGGTACAATAAAAGAAATGAATCGAGAAAAAAATTGCAGATCCCGCGTACAGTGGAAATCGATAATATGCGAAGCACGAATAAGAAAGGTTGATATGTCAAATTAAAATCAGCACAGCGTTACGAGGTGGAGGTAAATGATGCCGTACATAACTTCTGTGTCATGATTATCATGTTTAGATGTGTCGTTTCCCTTCGTCATCCACTCACGTCACGTGATACCAATCATAGTATATGTGGAGCTAGCAAAACGGCTGCGAGCATGCTATTAGCGTGGTATGTTGTCATTTCCTTACATGGCACGCATGTTAGGATTATCATGTTTGCACCAGTCATATATTTCGTCATCCACTGACGTCACGTAACACCAAATTTGCTCTATGTGGAGCTAGCAAAATGGCCGCGAGCGCATCATGAAGGGCCCAACTATATACTCCAATGTAGCATTGACGCACGCGCTCACTGGGCACAGCGACGCTACGTTAGCACAACGCGAGCACTCTATAATCTGACGCCAGGCGTGACTGGTGCGACCAGCGTTCGTCGGTGCGGCCCGACGGCAACCAGCGCAAAATTCGCGCCGATGCGTTACCCAGACAACACTGCGTCTCCCTCTTTTTGTGACGGAGGGACGCCAGACGCGCTAAAACCCGCATGCGTCTAAGCAACGCAGTGCGGCGCGTGCCTGCGAGTATATGGCAGGACCGGTGCCTGGAGTGGCAACACCGGCGTGACGAGACAGAATGAACGCCGTCGAGCACTCGCACAGCGTCACATCAAAATGTATTGGCGCCTTCCATGTAGTCATGTTCTCACATGACACGCATCTCATGATTATCATGTTTGTACCAATCGCATACATTCGTCCTCCTTTGACGTCACGTAATAGCAAATTTGGCATACGTGAAGCTAGCGAAACGGCCGTGAGCGCATCATGAGTGTGGCATGTAGTCATGTTGTTACATGACACGCATGTCATGATCATCATCTTTGGATGTGTCATTTACCTATGTCGTCCGTTCGCGTCACGTAATACCGAGTTTGGTACATGTGAAGCTAGCTAAATGGCCGCCAGCGCATCATGAGTGTGGCATGTAGTCGTGTTGTTACATGACACGCATGTCATGATTATCATGTTTGGATGTGTCATATACCTATGTCGTCCGTTCGCGTCACGTAATACCGAGTTTGGTACATGTGAAGCTAGCTAAACGGCCGCTAGCGCATCATGAGTGTAGCATGTAGTCATGCTATTACATGACACGCATCTCATGTTTACCATGTTTGCACCAGTCACATACCTTCGTCAACCATTCACGTACCGTAATACCAAATTTGGTATAAGTGACGCTAGCGAAACGGCCACAAGCGCATCATGACCATGGCATGTAGTAATGTTGCTCCATGACACGCATGTCATGATTTTCATGTTAGGCTCAGTCGCCTGTGTTCAGCATGCAATCATGTCATACCATACTAGTTTTGCAACATGTCATGTGAACAAAACCACCGCAAAAGCAGCAAGACCATGAAATGTAAGTCATGACATTATTGACTTGCCATGATTTTCATGTCATGACCAGTCAAATACATTCTTCATACATTCATGGTATGCTATATTAAGTTTGGTACCGGTACCATTATCGAAACGGCCAGGAGAGCTAAAAGTCGTTGGCGGCTAGATAGATCGATAGATAGATAGATACGCCCAAAGTCGCCGAAGTTCACTAAGAAATGCTTCGCATTTAAAATTGAAGAACATGCCGCTCCTTCTACTTAGGGACACCTTTAATATGCGCCGTCCGGGCTCTGTCTACTGCTGGCTCCATGAATAGACAATGCTCTCGATCCTGCGGTATACATAGATAATTTTTTCGCCCGACATTGCGATCGAGAAAGGGGCACTCGCTTGGATAGCAAACGTCTGAAATCGTTCACGTCTGCCTTTAGACACGACCACTCTTCGGAGCGACAAAGAGCGAAGACAGATAAGCAGAGTTGGTACAGCCCGCAGGAGGTTTTGAGCCCCCGTCCTCGTGGCCTCTCCAACGCTACCTATCTCTCCTCACTCTGCTTCAGAGGGGATGGGAGTGGGTGGGTTTAAACTTTCAACTACCGCACCCCCCCCCCCCCCCCCCAAATTCCTATCTGAAGGACGGTTTCAATCCCATTCAGCACCCCCCAACGTCTCTTCGAAGCAGTTGCGTATTCGGAATTCTCCTTTTCATTGGAGAGGGCGTCTTAAGTCGGAACTGTTCGCATTGGACCGCAGACCATTTAGCATGAAAAAACTTCTGGGCCCATGGCCAACTGGAGTTTTACAGTCCCACGCTTTAAAAGCATTAGCACGTTTTTTACAAGACAGCGGGATTGCTGATAAGTATTAAGAAAGAACAAACTTTCATTTGTAACACATGTACTTATTATGTACAGTATCATGTGACACCCATCACGTGTGTGTTGTGAAATGAATGACGTGTCGACTATTCTGTACATACGAGCGAATGCATCCTATAAGGACCAGACGTGTGCTTTGCTGTTTTGTGCTGGTGGACCGAATATTAACGAGGGACATTTCCAGAGACTTCTTACATTGACTTTCGAACATTTACTTACCATTGTGATATGTGCGTACAAGTGTGTCTTTGCATATCTGTGCCCGAGTTTTCTATTTTCCATGCACCGCTTTGTATGTCTTACTTCAACATACCTGTTCAAGTTTCAATCAACGGCTAAGGAGTAGCCGGCGCCATAATGGTGCGCCAACATCTCCTTATATATCATATCAATATAAAAAAAGAGAGGGCGTTGAACCCGCAACACCATCCGGTTTGAAACATTCAGGAGGGGCTGGCGCGTTCAATCATTCAAGCTGTCTCATCTCTCCCTGATTATTTTTTCAGTGGTATGAAGCTTACTAAGATGAATGAAGAATAGTTGACCACAAGATGCCCCTCCCTTCACACCAAACATTGCCAACGCCTCCAATATTTAGGCATGAGCTCGTGTTCTCAGCCAGGCTGCAATGAATGAGACCAGGAAGCAAATGACATGAGCTGGAGGAATGTGTGTACATTTACCTCACAGTGACTGACTTGTTGACCCTATCCTCTTAATACACAATAATTGCATAACTCCTGAGTCATAGATCATCCTATAAAATTTTAGTTTCAATAATAACAGCCCCTGACTGGACGGTTAGGGCCCCTTTCAACCATGTAATTGACGTTTCCCAGAAGTGTGAGGGACGAAGACCGTAGCGAGTGCGTGAGCTTCAAGATTGTGGTTATGCGGCTGGCTGATACGTAAACATAATTTCATAGCGAGTGGCAATATAATGCGTCTACACATTCAGTTATGTCACGCGTGAGATACACAGGAGCTAAAATGTGCTAGCTTTCTTTCAATAAGTGAATGAGCTTATTTCTCGCTGAAAAAAAAAATTAAGGATTGAAGACCCTATGCTGCCTATGCGTTCAAATCGTACAAATTTTTATTTCTTTAAAACATTGAAACAAACGTGTTATTTTCAAACTTACGCGTTTATTACACGCGGCCCTTTCTTCAGCGCACATTTTTGTGCAGTGTTGTGCTATGTGCTATGATGTCCTCTATTTTCCAGTTATTTAAAAAAGTTCCCTCTAGGATTTCCAGTGCTGGCGCTCTTACCGCTCTTCGTTTAAACTTGACAATGTTATTGAAAGAAACGTTTTGCGGCACGAGTTCAGTGAAAGGGTTTGAGAAAGCATACGGAAACGTTACTGCAACTATAGGAAATAGTTGAATAACCTTACCACTTCGATTAATCGTCTTTGACCTCTGCAGGTATACAGCCTTCTTTTTTTTAAGCATCTTTTTTTGCCTTATTAAAGTATGGTCGAAGTAATCTGTGATGTCGATTGCGCATACTACGCGAACAGGTACAACATTCCGATATATACCACTAGTGAGAGCAGGGTGTTAAAAGAGCAAATAACAAAAAAAAACATTATACGGCCTCGTACGCGGCAAGCATTCTTTTTTATTGCACATAATATATTTATTTACAAAACACAACAACGATCATGCGGGCACTGCAGTTAACAGCAATGCAGACTATAGTTTCGCTTGTGCTCTATTTTACGTGACCTCCAGAAATCACAGTACCTTGGTTTTATTCGTTGCTGATTGTGTTCGGATATCTGAGATTGATGAATGAGCTCCCACGTATCACATTTGTAATGACGCAAGCGTGGCTGATCGTACCGTGTTCGCGCGTATCGATGGTTTTAATGCACCGATGAAAAGTGCTTCGACCTCTTGATATTGTCTGCTTTTTCTATAAGATGATTGATTAAACAAAAAGGTGATCGGTAATAAAAAAAATTGTCGATTTTTAATAATTTTCAGAAGTATGTCTGCAAGAAACACTAAAGCTGATAGATTCTACCAGTAATTTTGAGGATCGTTTACCTGTCATAGGAAACTTCCCATAAGTGGCACAAAAGAAAAGAAAAAAAAAGCTCCTCATGTTTAGGCAATTTAAGCAGCACGCGGTATACCCCGAGCTTCATTCAAACTGCCAAAATGTGACAAACGTTGCCTCCTTTTCATGAGCTGATTCAACGCAAATCGGTTTATTGACGAGAATATCAGGAGTCAAGGGCCGCTTTATACTTGCACATTAAAGAACGTATCCCACTCTATTGTACTCCTATTCCTTGTTTTGTAAGTCTTCGCTCAGTGAAAGACTTACGCTAGGCTAATATGTATTAGAACATCTGAACGTTCTAACATTTCATGCCACAATCTAAAAGGAAAATATTTGTTATCCTTCTCTCTATGTTGCCGCTATGCATCATCTTTAATTACCATAGGTGCCTGTTTTTTTTTTTCATTAGAACAGTCGACGTCACGCGGAACCAACTTATGCAACAATGTAATCATTTTTTTTTACAGCATGTTGAATTGCGATTGCATAGACAAAGTCGTTACCAGGATTATGCAATTGTACGAGTTGCAAAACAGCGTTCTAAAACTCGGACACTTGATTGGCCCAATTTTTCGTCAATTAGCTGACGTTCGCGCCACCTGGAAACGGCAACCTAAAAAACAAATAATGCGTTTAATAGTGACCGTGTGGACCAACAGGTGGCGCGACAATCTGCCCACTTCTAAGGTCCCTAACTTGTTTTAACTAGGGACCTTACCCACTCCAGACACGGGGCCGATGACGTATCCGGATTTTGATACATTGACTCTAAGGGGAGCTTCGCAACTCATATGACTGAAGAACTATTGTCGTAACCACATAATATTATAGTCTAGAGTTAAAAAGCAGGTGAACGTATAGAAAATTTTCCGCAGCACCTCACGGGTGCAGCCATGTTTCATCACGTGACTGTAACTGACTTTCTCGCTGCCAGTTGCCCCTGCCAACGCATCGGTAGCATTGGGTGAGTGTAGTGGCTGTGGCCGTAAATGTCAATAGCAGGGGTTAGAAGCCAACATGACAGCAATTATAGGTACTTCTTCAGTTTCCGAACTCCCCACTTCGCTTATATATAAGGTGAGCAGGCGGCCGGCAGCAGTTCCCGCTACCACAGTGCTGCGTTGACCTTTGTACCAAGAAAATGAGGCTCGTTGCTACAGCTAGGTGCAGTGTAGAGCTGCCAGTGTGCAACGATTTCGTGTTGACAGCCCCGCATCGCAACTTCTCGTTTTACGCTTGAAGAGTATAACGTGAGGCTAAGATATGTGTGCGGCGTCTTTCCGGCTTATTGGTAAAAATAATAGCACGCGTTAGCGTGGCGCTAGGCCAACATTTGTCAATGAAAGAACCGTTTTGTCACCGTGTAAATTCTTGTTCTTCTACGCATAGTCAAAGCAAGATTTGGAGCTCAATTGTATTAGCCACGTCTCAACGAAGCCTCGGTAAAAGCTGTGACTCATCTGGTTCTGCAGCTTAGTTGTTTAGGGAATATTTTCGCGAGTCTTAGCATACAGATCGCCGACGCTCTCCGCATTAGAGAGAGAGATAGATAAATAGAGAGGAAAGGCAGGGAGGTTAACCAAGCTTGGCTCGGTTGGCTACCCTACGCATTAACTTTGCGCAGCAATAAGCACCTCGGCGGGCTGTAACCTAAAGGAAGTTGAAACCAAGCCATTGCTATAAAGTTTAAAATCCCACTGAAACTACGCTATTTCTCGCTTCAGCTGAAATAAACTAGTGCACTTTCTTATTATGAATTATCCAGATTCATAGGTGTCAATCATTGGATAACACTAGGATCATTGAAACAAGAAATGCAATTTTTGTGAAAATAAAAAAAAAACATCAGTGTATTGAAACAAGAACACTTGTCACGATAACACACTAGTTTACAACTATATTGCGTTTGACTTCTAAAAAGGAAATTGTATTTAATGTACACGTGTCACGAGCATTCGTATTTCACAATTTTCAATGGCTTCCTGTAAAATTCTGGACTTGTGAGCAGCAAACAAAGCAAAAGCCAATATCACCCGTTCGGTGATATTGCTGCTTGTTGCATGAGGGATGTATCATGAATGCACACTTTTTGCACTTTAGGTAACTTTTTAACTATAGATCATTCGTAGTCTCTGGGGACGCAGTTTTCAATTTTTCACGCAGCTGGCGTATTTCAAGCTTTCATGGTTTTCGAGCAGCGGTGGCACACATCGCGCGTTTTTTTGATTCGCTGGCTGCAATCTGCCCCTCGTTCTTGGTTGTTTTGCCATTCTTTTTTTTTTCAGTGTTCTTGCTAAGATTACACAATACAGGCAAACCTCCGTCAGTAGCAGTCATTACAGAGAGTGGTTGTGGTGAATATATCTTAGCGACGCTCTTTCTGCTTTTTATGTGCCAACAAGCAGACAACGGAGGCTAGATTGGAAAGAGCATATCATACACGACTGCCTTTACATCCTTGAGTAACCACACTGGTATATTAAAAAGTAACATTTTTTAGCACTTTCCCGTTTGCCGAAACTACGTAGGTCTAATTCTCGCGGATGACAGTGCTCTTAAGGTAGCAGCAGCTGTATATTTTTTTTATTTGTGCGTAACATAAAACTATTACCGGAAAGTTTACCGCCTCCTCAGGGACCGCCAAACTCTAATTGCAGGGAAGCTGAAGTTGTGGTTGTGGTAGAAAAACTCCTGAAGCAATTTTTTTCCCAATCAGCATCAAAATTTGTTCTTAAGCAGCAATAAATATATCCAAAAAATAAATTCGGCAAAGGTGCTCGCGAGACGTGCGCATATATATAATATCGCAAAAAAATGTTTGTAGCCGCGGTAAGAAATACTAGTACTAAAGTGCTTATTTGGGCCGGTTGGTACATGGTCAACGAAGTGAAAAAACAGCGCGTAACACAGGACACAGGACAGAGAAGAGACGGACCAGCGCCTCGTCCGTCTCTTCTCTGTCCTGTGTCCTGTGTTACGCGCTGTTTTTTCAAATACTAGTACATTAACCCTCAATTTGACTTGAAACACGGGAGTGCGCAGCCTAACGAGTTCAAAGATTCCCCTGGGCTTCCACTAGCTCTTATTGTAATTACTAAACAAGATATGATCACTTGGGTATAGTATAGGAAAATAATATTTAGTTACCCATAGAAAAACAAGTTGAAGCCATGCTCAGTCTTTGAACTCGTGAGGTCATTCACTTCCCGTGTTGTAAGTCAAATTGAGCGCGCCTCTGTGCACAGGTCGAGTCCACTGTTATAGGGAAATAGTGAGCAGGCGGGTCGCGCTCTGCCGTGCACAACAAGCGGCGAACACATAGAGCATGCGCAATACAGTGCAGAGGGGGAACATGTGTGGTGGATAGCGCATGCCACGAATCGTCTGCTACTGAAACGCTTAATTCGCTCGAGCCTAGTCGCGCTGTGGCGGCCGACCGAACTATTATTGCACGCACGTCAAAAGGCGTGCAAAAAGATTGCGTGAATGGCGACTTGCGAATCCCTCCACTCAAAGGTAATGTTTGTTTGGGTTGAGGGCTGGGCTAGTTCGTTCATGGTTTCAAGAGGTGACGAAATGGCATAAAACGTTTGACGCAAGACAAGACGAAAGAACGGCAATATCGCTGTTCTTTCTACTTGTAACGCTCTTGTATCTTCCCCGTCTTGTATTCCATAACATTTTTGCACCCTTTTTTTTTCTTGAAGAATAATAGGGCCATTTAGCATATAACGGAAATACGACACGCCACGATTCCATCAGTACAAGTGTATTTCATTTGGTTTATTCTTTTTTTTATCCTGTAAAGCCTGAATAAATACTGTGACCTGCGTTTTGCGCGTCATGTTTGCAATAGGAATCCATCACTCTCGAATTCGTGCACGGCTCACAACTCCTTCGAATCGCTCGCGCGTGACAGCGCTGCCGCACAACTTCGTGCACGGCTCTTGATGGGCGACTGCACGGCAGAACCATGACAGCGTGGCCGCACGCGAGCGTTTCGTTAGATGACGTCACCAGGCATGTACCGCCTTTGCATCGGTGTTCGCAGCTTCTGCTCCGTGGTGCTGCGTGCCACGTGAGCCATGCACTCGCGTGTTCCTTCTAACGGTTGACCGCGTCCTGTGCAGAACAAAAGAGCGACACCATCCGCCTGCTCTCCCCTTCTCTCAGAAAAGTAATCGGGCGGTACTACAATAAGCCCAGGGTGCTATGCGAAAACAGTAAACCTTTACAGACTGTTCGGTTATCGCGGGGGTGTGCGTCAGTGACATTCAGCTAGACGTGTCTAATGCCAAGACTTACGCAAGCAAGTCGGAAATGCATTGATTGATATGTGGGGTTTAACGTCCCACAACCACCATATGATTATGAGAGACGCCGTAGTGGAGGACTCCGCAAATATTGACCACCTGGGGTTCTTTAACGTGCGCCCAAATCTGAGCACACGGGCCTACAACATTTCCGCCTCCATCGGAAATGCAGCCGCCGCAGCCGGGATTCGAACCCGCGACCTGCGGGTCAGCAGCCGAGTACCTTAGCCACTAGACCACCGCGGCGGGGCCAAGTCGGAAATGCAGACTACATTATTTTACGGAAAGTACCGAACGTGTTTAAGTTGGTGCTTTTAGCTATTTATTGCCTTAATTATGAATTTGTCAAAGAAAATCTTCTGCTTTAAATAGCAACTTCCAAATGATTCCACAGTTATAATATTTAAGAAGCACCTTTGTTGCATACTTTTATGTGTGTCGCTAATCTCCGCATGCCGCAGAACAGCGTATATTTTGCAAGGAAAAACGTACTTCAGGACTACGCAACATTTTGTGAGCCTCGTCTTTAGCACGCACGCAGCAATTGAACAGAATGATTGAAGATTGAACTGGCCTCAGTGACTAGAAAGAACGAAAATTTAAGTTAGTGCCCTAGCATGTCGGGCTCTCCGCCATCAGATACAAAACACTTCGTTCTAACATAAAAGAGATTACACGAGATAGCGCTAGAATTTTAATGCTGAAAGCCACGTCCTCCGTGAGCACATGCAAGCCGGTATTAAAGGCGGCACGCATTCCATGACTTGCTTGCTCTAAGTTTCCCGTTTTGTCGCGAATTCGCGACTATAGGCGGCTAAGGGTTAAAGTAAGTCAAAAGCATACCTTAGAATCACGCTGAGAATGATTCGATTCCATCCTGATGAATAATGCCATGCTCTAATTTCACATTTTGTCGTCCTTCGGGATTGAAAACACTCGGACCTCCGGTATATTGTCCATAGCGGCTACGGGCCCACAGCACTGCCCCATTGGGAGAGCTTGCAGCACTACGCGAACATTTAGAGAACGAAGCAAAGCATATCACCACACAGTAGTCCACAGACACAGAAAACACGGTCATGTTTGTGCAGTCACCAAAAAAAACACGGGTACGCAGTAGTTCTTCATGAAAGGGAACGCGTTGCCTGTGCTCTGTTGCATCTGCCTACAGCGCCATCAACCGACAAGTGAGCAAAGCACGTTCGCTTTAGGCGTCACTCTATGACCAAGCAAAATAACGAGTCATGGCCGGTAGAGAAGCGCTGCTAGATTACGTTCCCTCACCGCTCACGCGGCGAGCGATATCGGGCGATTACCACAACACACCCCGTTTGATATGTTGGCAGTGGACTACGCACTGCAGGCGTCAGCCGAGAAGAAGGGCAATCTAGCAGCGCTTGTCTACCAACCATAACTCATTATTATTTTTTTTTTGAAACAGATGGCGTTGAAAGCGAACGTGTTTTCTTTTGCTGTCGGTTGATGGTGCTGTAGGCAGCCGCCGCAGAGCTCAGTCCACGCATTCGCATGTTCCCTTTCATAAAGTACGACAGTGTACACCAAGACAGGGTTCGCAGGCTTAGGAAGCCTGCTCTCTCGACCGGCGGGAGCAAGCATGCGCTCGTCTACTCGGCAGCAGACGCGAGTTGAAACAGAGTGACGTCAGAGGCATTGCCCGAAGTAGTGAGCAGGCCTGAATTAATTTTCACAGTGGCAGTGGTCAGTTTTGTTCTCGCCTTGAAGAATGCTGTCTTCTTCTTGTTACATATTTTTTTCAGAAAACACGGACCCTGTCAGCACTAAGTGTTGAGCCAGTCAGAATTTCGCGCTTTTTGAGTGCATACTGTTGTCGCTGCTATCACCTTTTGCGCAGTCGCAAACGCAGAGAGTGAATTCAGTTTATCAAGCACCTAAGCCATGCAAAACAAGAGAGTCTGGGCAAGCGATTGCATGACAAAGGGTAGGTGACCTAGTTTGGTCCTGACGTGACGTGCACAGACAGCTGGCGCCATAAATCGTGCCGCAAATACGAAACGTCGGGAAAGATTTGCGCACTCGTTCTTCGTAATTTCAAAGGTTGTTTAGAGGGGTCACTTTACTTTTAAAAGTAAAGGACAGTGGTGCACTTTACTTTTAAAAGCAAAGCATTTTTTGGCATGACTATCTATCTATCTATCTATCTATCTATCTATCTATCTATCTATCTATCTATCTATCTATCTATCTATCCGCCTACAAAATTTAGCTCGCCTGGCCGTTTCAATGATGGGATCTGTGCCAAAATTTTTATGGAATAACATGACAGTATGACAAGCATAAGTCATTAGTTATAACATAAAATTCATGACGTGTATGTAATGAATGTCATAATTTACATGTCATGGTAGCTGCTTTTGCGGTGGCTTCGTTCACATCATATATTGAAAAACTGGTATGACATGACACGACTGCATGGAGAACATTATTGGCAGGCCCTAACATCGAAATTATGACGCATGTCGTGTAATTTCATGTGAATCATCACTGCACCGTACGCTCATGGTACACTCGTGGTCGTTTCACTAGCTCCACATATACCAAATTTGGTATTACGTGACTTGAATAGATGACCAAAATGTATCACTGGTGCAAACACGATAATCATCACATGCGTGTCATGCAGGAACATATATGCTACGCTCGTGATGCGCTTGCGACCGTTTCACTAGATTAACATATACCAGATAAGGTATATCACGAACGGACGACGAGAGTGAATGACACGTCCCAGCATGATAATCAAGGCATGCGTGCCATGTAAAAACATGACTACATACCACGCATCTGATGCGCTCGCGGCCGTTTCGCTAGCTTCAGATATACTAAATTTGTTATTACGTGACGTGAATGGACGGCGAAAGTAAATTGCACGTCCAAACAGGATAATCATGACGTGCGTGTAGTGTAAAGCATGACTACACGCTGCGCTCATAGCACGCTTGTGGCCCTTTCACTAGCTTCGCATATACCAAATTTGGTATTATGTGACGTGGTTGGATGACGAAGGTATATGGCTGGTGCAAACATGATAAACATGATATGCGCGTTATGTAAGAACATGACTACATTCCACGCTCATGATGCGCTCGAGGCCATCTCGCTAGCTTCATATATACCGAATTTGGTATTACGTCACGCGAACGGACGACGAAGGAAATGACACCTCCTAAAATGATAATATGGCATGCGTGTCATGTAAAACATCACTACATGCTACGCTCATAGTGCGCTCGCAACTGTTTCGCTAGCTTCACATATAGCGAACTTGGTGTTACGTGGCGTGAATGGATGACGAAGATATATGACTGATGCAAACATGATAATGATGACATGCGTATCACGTAAGAACATGACTACATATCACGCTCAAGACTTTCTCGCGGCCGTTTCGCTAGCAGCGCATATAGTAAATTTGGTATTACTTGACGGGAATGGACGATGAGCACACACATGCTAGGCGCAAACATGATAATAACAGAATGAAAGTGATGTATGGTACAATTACATGTCTACGACTGCTGGAGCTGGTATTGCAATTGTTAGTAGCACCGTCGTTACGCGATTATAAAGAACACTTTTTCATCTTATCCAGCTAGCTGATTGCAAATAACATTTCAGTTGTGTTTACTGTGTACTACATCCATGCGCCTCGTAACGTCATGGTGATATTAAAGTGACATATCAACCCTCGTCATTTGTGCTTCGCTAATAATCCGTTCCCACTGTACGTGGGATCTGCTAATTTTTCATTCTTAGCGTGTCACCAACTGAAGCTCGAACCCCGCTTCTGATTCAGTAGAATGAATGTCTGTATATTAACTGTACTGGCAGAATAGATGCCAGAATAGGAGCTGGGTACTGAAAAAATGAAATATAGGTGTTACACTGATATAAAGTTTCATTCTCTGCCTGGAGACCAAGTATACATGTTTGTTTTTAGATGCCGTACATGGTTCACTAAATACAGTTTGTAGAAGCACTACGACCTAAACACTGGGAGTGCCATAGTGCCCTTCTAAATACGTAATCAAACTCGGTAATATTTGGCTTAATCTTGATAAGCTTTATCAGGCTGGAAATTTCGGGGGGTTATGAATCAATAGGATAAAATTCAAATATATAGTAGGGACGGCTTATGCTCTCCCATAGTAGAGTACCTAGTACTCTAAATCGTTACCCACTTTTTCGACCCCCCCCCCCGGTCCCCCCATTCTGTTGTGCGTCAACACGGCACTTCGTGTGTGGCATTGAGGCTCATGGGACGGCTTTAGGCTCTGGCATAGTAGAATACCAACTACTCTAAATCGTTACCCACTTTTCTACCTCCTCATCAAGTACTCGTAAGAGGCCCATGGGACCATTTACTCTAAATCATTAACCACTTATACAAAATGTACCATGTTTTGAAGTAACAGCGCCATATCATGTGTGGTATGGCCATCAGCGTCCTAAAAGGACGCTTATTGCTCTCTCATAGCTTCTAAACGCTTATTGCTCTCATGCTTTCTAAACGCCGACAACGACCACGAGTCCCATGAAATAACAAGGTTGACGGGACCGGCTGCCTCACCATAGCACCTTCTCCATAGCACGCCCTATTAGTGACAGGGAAATGTTTTTATCATACTTTACGTCTAAACAGAAATTCGACGCTCCGTCGGTTTTGGTGATGTTCTCATATGACAGCCATGTTGAACTTATAAATGCAAATGAGTCATATGTTCGCATCATGGTTGCGCCGTTAGCAACAACATATTTTTTTTCATGATAAACGACTTGGGGTGGACATGCGCGTGCCTTTCAACAACAACGTTAAAGCATATGCTACATTGTGCGCCACTCATGGCTTCCTGGCTCGTCTTTATTTCTGCCAGGCTTCGTGTGTTTTCTATGCAAACTTTTCACGAGCTTGAGGTTGTTCCCCGCCACGTCCAACAAAGGTAGAACTAACCATAGAAAGCTTCCTTGTTTGACTGGAGCCAATAAAGTTGAATTGATTTCAACTTTATTGAGAAGTCTTGGGCAACCAACCGCACTGTTTACAGGAATCTCTACGCAAGAGTTTTGTCGGAACTATATTTACTAATGGCCGAGGTTCTTTCTAAACGTACAGGGCAGACGTCATTGCCGTGTTACTGGAATCGCTACACATTTAAGGTCAGCCTGCAGTAAAGAAAGTGCCCGAATGTTTGGTCGCCTGTGCGCAAACAAAGAACAAGGCAACGATTTGGCAAGGCTGAGTAGTGACAGGAAACTTAATTAGTAGGCTTTGAAACGAAATACTTGTCACAATCTGCGTGTAACTTTTAGGGGCTAAGCTTCTTAAGGCGTGGGCTGTGCGCCACCTGTATGTAGCCACCTCTTGTCTAGTTCTTGCAGTGTTTACTAGATGTCGGTACTTGTAGCTAATGATGAACGATGCGAGATGTTATATACGAATGATGTCACATATGGCACGTGTCATTGGTGGAAGGCAATCGTTCGAATTAGTGCGGCGACGTACGGTAGGGGGAGCGTTCTAATAAAATCGAGTGGGCAAAATGTACGGAGGATTCATGGTTTACCAGGTTTACCTCCGGAGCTTCGCCCACTCATCATAATTCACTTGGTGGATATGGCGGCACTTTTTTAGATGCGCAGCAGCTTATTGAGAAGTTAGATCCGGTGGGCGTAACCATCTTTACTGCCCGCATGAGCAACCGCTGGCACAAGCACTGCCACAACGCGCTCACGCGCTTGCATAAATATGAGTATAAATCACATAACTTGGAATTCCCGTAGGATACACAAAAGGGGTCGTGTTTTTCGTTAAACTATCCGGTAGCGAAGGCTTTCGTTCGCTGATATATATCAAACTTGTGCTTCAGTTCAGGCCACGTGACGGGCACCCACTGACGAAGTAAAACCGGTTTCTCCACGAAAACTGTCGCCTTTTCACGGAGGTGGAAGAATCAACTTTATTTATCATAGATAGAAGCAAGGCTTAACTAATGCGTAACGTGATCTCCAGCACACGCACTATTTATAGAAAGAGTTCAGGCTGTCGGCACTATAGACGAATAACAAGGACAATGTACGCCCTTTTGCTGAACGTTACAGCGCACTATTTTGCATAATATAACATCGCTTTATGAGATTTGATCTAGAGATATGTTATAGTCAGCAGCATTCGACCACATTTTGACTGTGAGTAAGGCCTATTTTCTCTTTCATAATTTAGCCGGAAATGTGGGTTAAACATATACGTGGCCTTAGAGTGAAATTCACTATGACGTAATGTATTGTCTTTAAACACGCGTGTGTCACGTTTTAAAATTGAACATTGTCCATCATACATAATACTGGTCTCTCGCATGCAACACAAAGTGAATTTTTATAGTTAGGTAAAAGCACCGGCCTCTTTCTACAGCCTGAAAGGTGATTGAGGATGCCCTTTATCATTGGTTTCCCATACGATGACAACAGGAACCAGTGGAAATTAGGTTCGCATTTCATTGCAAGGTTACATGTCACTCTCTAGCTCTTGCGCTTACTCAGTGAGCTTGCATCCATGCGTTCTTCCAGGTCAACAAAAATTTACCGTTATAGAATATATTGGAGCTCGTGCGCTCATTGCTATGCATTGGGATTCCATATTTGTCAATATTTAAATTGACGTTACTCGCAAGCGTAGCATGTTCGTTACCACACTACAACGTCAGGCAGTACATGCCGGTTATGGTTTTCAGCTTTTTACTTCGATTGTATCGATTGGGGTTTGTCAGAAGTTTATTCATGGTCATAGTTTTTGTTTTTCATTCCAGATCAGAACGATGTGTACAAGTTGACCCTTACTATTGGGAGATCAAATGTGCCGGGATAAATCACTATACGCTAGGTTATCTACATCACGATGCCTACATTTGAAAAAGAAAATAGAATAACTTATCGCAGGTGATTAACGAACAGCTCATTCATGGTCATCGTCTCGCTACCACTACCACAAAACCATAGCGCCACTCTTACGTACACTGCAAGACACTCGCGTCTCCCAACGATCTCCTATGCGCGCTATCTTCCTTAGGAGCCAAATATAGTGTAGTTAGCAAGCAGCTTTCACGTTATATTCAGACCCGTCTTTTCAAACGTTGGCAGGAGTAGGGGAAGTGGAACATGTGATAAGGCTCCATCGGACATATTTCCCCCCTGGGTGTACCCAGGAAGCATATCAGCCAGCATATCAGCAGCGGACGAAATACTTCAACACTATTAAACGCAGCTGCACAAGCACATGTGAGGATAATTTAAAGAATCCATCCTTAAGCACATAGTTCACATGAGCTCATATGAATTTAGAACATTGACCTGCAGGTCACGGGATCGAAGCCTGGCTGTCGTGGCTGCATTTTCAAAGGAGGCGAAAATTTTGGAGGCCCGTGTGCCCAGATTAGGGTGTACGTTAAAGAACCCCAGGTGGTCGAAACTTCCGCAGCCCTCCATTGCAGGGTGGTTTTGGGACATTAAGCCTTACATATTCAATAATTCATGAATTTTGAACATGCGCTTGTTTTTAAACGCGCTTGTTTCAAACGCGATTATGCGTTCACATGCGGTTCGCCTTAGATGTGAATTACAAACGAACTTTAAAAAAATACCCTGTTCACATTTAACTGGATTGAGTGAATTGGCTGTCACTGTTATATCATTTATTTGTCCTAGGAGCTGGTGTGTGTCGTTGCGTGATCAGACAGATTGAATGTCTCTTGTGTGGCTCTTATAGGGATACTTACATTAATTCGAACGTTTGCGTCATGTATCGAGTAAACCACACGAACTTGCTACATGTACATGAAAACGTTGCCTAACAACGACAACATGGCCTATAGTTTTACAATCGGTCCATTTCAAGAGCTGCCCTTACTTGAACAAACTTTTTGCAAAGGAACGCGAAGCCTAAAGATGTAACAGAAACAAGCTGGACACCGATACGCCTGTGTAGTAGATTCATTTGGGATTTAAACAGAAACACTCTAGTCAACAAAAATGCCAAGGAAAGCAGAAATACTTGAAGACAACATACATGCGCCTTAAGTTTGATTTATTTTTTTTTAATGAATAACATTCCTAAATAACCACATGGAGTGGGGGAATTGTTAGTATCAGGCCGGCTGAACAATGCCTGAATACTGTATCGCAACTATAAACATCGTCACAACGGCGCTACTCTACATCCAAAACTTCATCCCACTGTGCTCGCGTTCATCAGTTGAGCGCCCACTCACGTAATCAGAACAATTTTTCGTTAATAACGTTGACACATACGAACACTCGCTCATCAAATTGTAATAATTAAAATCAGATATAACGTTTCGTTGAAGCTGGAAACTATTCACAAAAGGTATTCTCAATAAATCGTATAAAACAACGGTACAAAGGCGCAATGCAGCTAAAATACCAAAACGCGTCATGCACAGACGCTTGCGCTCAAACAACGCTAAATAAGCGTTCCGAAGCTGTTTCCAACGAGCGCATTGATTGAAGCGTCATAAATCTGCGACAGGCCAGTTTGTCGCAGTGCATGAAGAATCAGTCTATTTCAGCTGCCGTAGACTTCGACGCGACGTTCGTGTCACTCATTCCCGTCTCGTGCATCTTCGAGATCAGGAACCGCCTCTTCCGCATGGGCGACAGAGGGACCACCGACAGCGTTATCTCGGGCTTGCCGGAGCTCAGAAGCTGATCGACGTTTGACCGCGACAAGCCGTCCAGCGGTGTGCCGTCGATCTCGAATAGCACGTCGCCCGGAAAGACCATCTTCTTGTTGGCACTGATCACGTCGGCGTACTGTAAGTGAAGGGGACTCCTTTATAACGGCGGCAGCTTTAGATGCCCTGTGGAATGCTGGAAGTGACCACCGGCGTGAACAGTAGTAGGCCAAAGACCGTCATCACAACCACGGCGTTACATGTCTATATGCGTCGCAATAATCATTCCACTACGATGCCACATAACATAGGGTCACATGATAACAGCCTCATAAGGCATCTCCTTTTGTTCAATGGAGGGACGATCACAGAGGCACTAGTAAAATTACATGGTCACATAAAGCTTCCAATTCCTTTAATCTCGGAGGCCATTCAGAGCCACGCTGGGTACTGAAAGCTTTCGGGAAACTTGTGGGCGTAGGTAGTCGGTGCAATGCATTGTTAATAAAAGAAGATGGCTGTCACGCCCAAGCATCATTAGGCATGTATATAAGAAAACTTGCCATTTCGAAGAAGCAAACACCTGCGAAGCACTATTTTGTATTCGGCATGTAACTCAATACCTTTGAGATTCAATGACGACAATGTCGGTATAACAACTGGCTAGCTGTAGCCTGCAATAACTCAGAGACAACCCATAGACAGCCTGAGCAAAAGTCTGAGCACAAGTCTTTCTGCGATATTAAAGTTTCTCCAAAGCTGCGTTCTTACCGCAAAAAAAAAAAAAAACGTTTTCATTACTTTCTCAACAATGACCAACATTGATTTGTCACTATCAAAACTGATGAATTCTGCAAATTTCTGAACATTAGTTGTCAATTAGCCAAGACTTCGTCAACAATAGTTGGTGATATTCGCATGAGAGCACTTACAGTAGTTCAATTATGTCAAATTGTTTATCAATATATCTCTATTACAGAAAGTGGGTACAAGCAACCCATGAAAACAGCTTCGTAGAAACGGGGTGATTAAAAGATTAAGCCTGGTCCATTAAGTTAATTAATCAGTCGGGCTCCCTCTGAAAAGGCCATGAGAAGATTGTACAGACAATGAACCCCAGAGCGCTACAGGTAATTTTCTGTTACCAATAATTCCTTACGTTGCGACAACACTCAAGTTGTTTTTACATTCGATTGATTGATATGTGGAATTTAACATCCTAAAACCAGCAAATGATTATAAGAGACGCCGTAGTGGAGGGCTCCGGAAATTTCGACCACATTGGGTTGTTTAATATGCACCCAAATCTGAGCAGACGGGCCTACAGCATTTTCGCCTCAATCGAAAATGCAGCCGCCACAGCTGGAATTCGAACCTGCGACCTTCGGGTCAGCAGCCGAGTACCTTAGCCACTAGATCTTTTTTTGTTTTCGTTTTTTTACACTCAGCCATCTCTAAAATGCGATAATCACATGCAAAATAGAAAATCAGAACCAGTTAACCCACAGGAGTGAACGTGCATCACAATGTAACACGTCATGAATTTTGCCTTTCTCCACCGGGCCTGCACTTGTGAGCTCATTTGTTAATGATAGACGAAAAAAAAAGTTATTGCAGCTGCGGCCCCATCGGTGCATGCAGAATCCTCCCACAAAAAAGTCACGACGACTGCAAAAAAAAGTAACCTAATACAAACGAACCCGTAAGAGCTGTGTTTCTCGCTGGCATTTGGCAAGTATAGCACCAAAAAAGCCATTCTACTCGACCACACTCTCACCATCGATGTGTGTTTACGTTTTCATAACGCTTAATCCCTGTCCTGAATAACGACAGTGAATGCATTTGCTGGAAGCACGAACGTGCATGACCTCTTGACCTCTGGCTTCGGTATTGCGGATTTGGCTTAAGCAAATATCGCAATGTCACGCAGAAAGAATAGCTTAAAAGCACAATATCATTATATTCCTTTAGGAAATTAGAATATTACTGTAATGCATTACCGTCCCGCTTCTCTCTCGCTTTTTGTGTTTCATCTGCTCCCAATTCCAGGAACATTCGTCCCCTGAACGATGAGTACCTCGCAAACAATGGGTTGGCTAAAAGGCAACATTGAGGCGCCACAACTGCACAGACATTTTCGAGAATTTTCTTTCGTGGCAATCGATTTGTGAATTGATATAGTTTGATAGAAAGATCGATCATTCGACTTTTAATCAGAAAAGTTTTTGTGATGGACCGTGACATGCACGACACACTGTGACGAAAGCTAAAAGTTCTCCCCACCTGACATTGAGTCAAGGAAAAAGTATTCTCTCGGAGAGATTGCGGTTCCAATTCTTTCCTATACTAGTGCATGGCGTGTTATAAAGTAATTGAACTTGAAGCAGACTACGGATATTTTTCGGTGAACGCCTTTCTCAATAGAGAGATCTCGCAGAAATCACACTATAGTTCATGCATTGCGTTGAAAAGTTATAGGCTAGAGGTACATCATTACACGAGGTGGTTATAGCACGTAGAATCAGCGCTAAGGAGAAGCACGCAAAGGAATACTAGTTATATCTGTCTCCCTTCTCTTATCGCTTATGTACTCCACGATTGCCGGCTACCATGCGGAAGCGTTATATTAAACGACGAGCTTTAGCCTCACAATGTCACTGCTATTTCTACCATGATATATCGTCTTTTCGAAGTATATAATTGATTTCGGTGACGTTCTAAAACCACCATATGATTATGGGAGACGCCGTAGTGGAGGGCTCCGGAAATTTCAACCACCTGGCGTTCTTTAACGTGTACCCAAATCTGAGCACACGGGCCTACAACATTTACGCCTTCATCGGAAATGCACTCGCCGCAGACAGGATTCGATACCGCGACCTGCGGGTCAGCAGCCGAGTACCTTCGCGGCGGGGCTTTTGCAAGTGTATCAGAAGGAGAAGACGCAGCATAAATGAAGGAACTCACAGCACGAGCGTGGAGTAAAGACACACCCTCATTGTCCCTTTGCTTGCGATTCGTCATATTTGGAGCCGTTTTCTCAATTTACAAATTCGTGGCCAACTAGCCCAACTAACTAAGCTTGTGGTGTAGGTATGTGTTTGTCGCTTCGTGGCACATAATCCTGGGTTCACTGATTATACCACCTGGCATGGGATATACATTTCTTGAATTCTGATAAAATAGGTGTTGAAGTATCGTTGCGCTTTAATACAGCATAGCACAGCGTTGCTTATTTCAGTACAGCGCAAGGTTACTTCGACACAAACTCAGTGAGTGCAGCGACACCAAACCATATTCGATGCGATATGTAACCACTGAATCTCACCAGCAGCAAGAAGCACTTAGACGACTGCTTCAGTTTGTCGTCCGCGACGTCAACGTCAAGCAGGCCGATGCCGTACGGCTTAGTGCCAATGCAGGTCAGCTTGGTGGCCTTGACGACGGCGGACTCGAGCGGTATGCCACGCATGGTGCTCAGCATGTCTCGGCGGCTCACAAGAAGCCGGTACGGACTCGAAGACATCACCGACAGCACCATCTGGTCACCGGCGCTGCTGATCATCTTCTTGATGCGAGGCAGCGGTGCGTCCACCACCGCGATGCCGTTCACTTGCAAGATGAAATCCAGTGGCAACACCTTGGACATGTCGGCAGGTGAGCCCTTGGTCACAGACTAAAAGCCGGTGCAGAATGAGTTCCAGCCATTGCTAAAGCAGAACAGGTTAAACGCAATGTGTCACCAGACTTAGCCATTGCAGCACGTATCAAAAGCCAGGCGCTTGCGTGCTCCTGCGGCTAAGCCTTGTGAAACCTTTAAAATCGGTCATCGGTGGTATCAGCGTATCAGGTATCACCAAGGATGCAATAAATCACGACACATCACAATGTCACTTCATGACGTCATGGCGTCACATATAGATTTTCGACGTAGTCTTGTCGCTACCATCACATACCTGACGTAATCACATGACAATTTGTTGTTCAAATGGGGACGAACCATTCACGGAAGCAGTAATGAACCAGGTGAGATGCAGAAACCTTGCAAAGCCTCCTATCCCAGAGTGAATGCAACGCCAAGTTATACGCAGAAACATCGCATAACGAGGGGGAGTTGCCTATTTACAATGACTGAAAAAAATAAAGATGCCGCGCACCTTTGAATTGTCTTTGGCGAATCTGTCAATGCATTTATCAGACCGGTGTCGTAGTTTATACGTTCGCAAACTAATCAACGCCTGGCCCTCCCCGGCACACACACACGCTCCTTAAAGAGGTGCTGCGACAATTTTCTTAGACATAAAAAATAGCATCAATAGTAGTGCGCAATGCTTTACCAATGACATGCAGCAAAAATTTTAAAATTCGTCAAGGGCTAGTGGAGATACAGGTATTAGACACTAGTTTCCACAACTTCCTCTCTCCTCGTGCCAATGAGCACGCAAAAATCTACGCAGGAAAAGGTATAACAAAGGGGTAAGATGATTCGTCACAGGGTCTGAGTGGTTCGTCACATTGAGTTTTTTTTCTTCGAACCACGGGCAGCTCAGCGAGTTCACGAGTGCGCGCCCGGACACGAGGAACATTTAGCGGCGGCCAAAAAAACGACGTCCTCGACGCTCAACTCAGCGAACCTCCAGGGTTTGGTGCACGGCGCATACATATTGGTATACGATAAGACTTCTAGAGTGAAGAGGGAGTGATTTCTAGCTGATTTTGATAAATATTTGTAAATTTTGTGCCACGTGCCACGCTCTAACGTTTGGCTTGTGCAGTCCCGGTAGCCCCGACTATTGATCCAGACCACCTTTTTGACCATGCATGCTCAAAAAGTGTCGCCGGGCACCTTTTTTACGCAGCCTAGACTCACATCTATGTAGGTGAAGTTCGCTTCTTCTCCCTTGATGCGCTGTAGCGAGAAACCGAAGCTCCAGAACTTCAGGTACTTCTTCTTCCGGTAGAGCATGAGATCCACCTTATCAGCAGTGGTGGTTTCTTTAGCGTCAGCACCTGCTACGAAAATAGCACACGTTCGAGATCATCATTGGGCACGGCGATGTCAGACGCGGCCCGTATGTATCAGAGCGGGAACGATGATTGTTTGTGCCAGATGAGGAGTCCTAAACTTACATCTAAGCTATCTACACGAATATACTGTTGTCTCACGCAGTTATGTGTCATAGAAGAGTGATTTGATAATTTATTTGTGTGGTTTAACGTCCTAAAACCACCATAAGATTGTGAGAGACGCCGTAGTGGAGGACTCCGGAAATTTCGACCAACTGGGGTTCTTTAACGTGCACCCAAATATGAGCACACGGGCCTAAAACATTTCCGCTTCCATCGGAAATGCAGCCGCCGCCGCCGGGATTTGATCCCGCGACCTGCGGGTCAGCAGCCAAGTACCTTAGTCACTAGACAACCACGGCGGGGCAGACGAGTGAAATACGAGCCAAGTTACAATGCTAAATCAATTTAGGGCTCTCATTTCTGTTAATAATGGTGCCGTTGATTTCGGCATCATAGTGCTACACCTAATGTGAAGCCAAGTCATTTTTTTTGCATCAACACAATTGCGGGCACGAGGCTCTACTCTCGAGTTATCACTTACTAACAATTTTTCAAAGTTTTCAATTTTGTTTGTCCACAATTCCTATTGAATCTGTCATCGCCTCGCATAATTAAAGACTGTAGCATAAAAATTGTATGCGCAGACCGTCACCACTTTGAATCCTGAGCACCGCTTCGTTTTAACGCATACCTGTGCTTTCTAGCTTGTATTTCACCATTATATTTAGGCACCGACGTTAACACAAAGAGAGAACATTCCTCCACTGAACATATGGGGAAGACGTCTCGCAACAGCCTTAGGAAAATGGCGGGAGGTGTTATTTTAAAAGTGTAAACCAAAAGAAAAGCTCTTCGAAGGGAGCGAAGAATCAGTTGCATTAGCCAAGTAGCTATGGCTGAGTGTCCTACGTCGACTTACTGCTCAGAGCTGCAGTTTTGCTTATGGACATCGGAGAGTTCCCTTGATAGTCGATGACGGTGGAACTCTGCGCACTGGTCTCCATGAAAGAATCGGATACCTTGAATGCTTTGGTCGACTTTACCTGGATGGAATCAGCGTTGTGATTGAGCGACGAAATTTTTAATGATGCGGAGAAGGAAGATAGGGGATCGCGCAGGATGCAGACTTTGGTATTTATTTTGCGTGGTAGTCAAGTATTAGGAAACAGCCCTCCAAAGTTGTTTTTTTGCAATGCAACAATTTGGCCTTGTTCTTACAATATCACTTGAAAAAATAGCACTAATTCGACAACGGTGCAAGAAGAACACATACACTGCTCAATTAATATTTCATATTGTCACCCAACCACAATTATCTTCAACAGTTTTCGCTTGCGTGCTTCCACTGAGCAGACATCTTAACTGTGCAATGTTCGTATGAGAACCATATTTTTCGTCTGTCCAGATGTTCTGTACCTACGTGTATGTTCTTTGTCGGAGAAAGTAATAAAAACCCAGTCTTCGACTGGCATTCTTGTCTAAGAATGTATAGCTTCCAGAATAAATGAAAGCAGTCAGCTTCACAATGACCTGTCATTGTCCATTGGTGGCAAAGGTATTGTGGTAGAACGCTTGTGGACGCAAGTGCGATATGCGGCTACCACGCCAGAATTTTTGAAGTTGTCAAAATTCAAGAAAGTGCCCGCCCGCATACTCTCAATTCAACCCACCATGAAAAATCCCAACTAAGCTGATGTTTAGCATTACCTATGTATTACAATCATATCATGATTGTGTCGTGTAAAACTAAGACATAATGTACTTTGTTACTTCATAGAACTGGCTCGTTCAAGTACTATAGGTTTATTATTTATAAACTTAAAATATCAATTTCAGGCTTTTGCGCATATGAGAGTGAGATGTTACACGAAATCTTAGAGTGAACTAGGCATTCTAAGATCAGTAAAAGGCGAAAAGAATTTTAACAGATGCAAAATAGATTTACATAATAGTAATTCCTCTAACCTTTCTCAGTCTAGCCCGTTAAAGTTTTCTGAACTTCATCTTTTCTACTGCCTCAGCGATCGACCCTCCTTTGACCGTGCATTGATTTTCTGATGACGTCATTATATGAATCGTAGTGTCGTCATGATGATATAATATTGCCGCTCATCTACATGCGGCGCTATGGTGGCGTAACAAGTCGACGTCACCAAACAGCCATCTTTTAACATGTGACATTTCCGTGACATTTCCGTCGCTCTTGTGGACTCCTACAGTAGTTACATTTCAGAAGGCATCTAAGACTTTCACCTTGATTACAAGATGCTGTTCAATATCTCTTGCTCGCGAGCACTAAGAAACGCGAACGTACCTTGAGCATGAGTTTCTTGAAACTAGGCGAAGCGTAGCAGAGCAGCGGTTTCTGGCTTTCCGGGCTGACGTCGGTCATCTCCTCCAACAGCTGATGCTTGCGCTTGTCCTCGGGGTCACCCGCCTTGCCTTCTTTCTCGGCGTCACTGTTCATGAGTTCGGCGATGCTCGCTATGTCGCACAAGTCGGTTTTGACGAACAGCATTTTCCAGTCGAACTGGTCGAAGAAGGGGTGCGTCTTCAAGTCGCTGTAGTTTCGCGAGCCGAGCCGTTCCACGGGATTTTTCTTGAGCAGCCGGTAGGTCATGTCCTTAGCTGGCGTGGTCGCCGAGTGCGGGTGCTCTTCGGCCCTCGGCCATTTCAGCGGCGACGTGATGATGCGCTCGCGAAGAAGCTGCTTCGACTTGCCTCGGAACGGCACCCGGCCCGTCATGAGCTTGTACATGACGATACCGGAGGACCACCAGTCGGCAGCACGGCCTGCGCGAAATACAGTGCAGGGACGCCTTCTGCGATTCAATATCACAATGGTGCAGCCTATGTTCATCCCACTGCAGACTGAAGACCTGATTGATATGCGGGTTCAATGTCCCAATCCACCATATTATGAGAGGCGCCGTAGTGGAGGGCTCCGAAAACGTGCACCCAAATCTTAGCGCACGGGCCTACAACATTTTCGCCTCCATGGGAAATGCAGCCGCCGAAGCCGGGATTCGATCCCGCGACCTGCGGGTCATCAGCCGATAACCTTAGCCACTATACCACCGCGGCGGGGCCAGACTGAAGACCTATTTTTTTCATTTTTTTTTCACTTGTACATTTTTTTTCACTTGTACATTGTATTTTTTTTCACTTGTACATTGCGACCTTATAGTGACTACCAGCGGGGCACGGAAACTTACGAAAAGGCGTTCCAATCATTCTTCCTAGCTGATAGCAAGGCTACTTTTTCTAAGCATTGTTTTTATGGTACCAACTGCTGCCGGAGAAAAACTAGCAACTTTGGCTGTCCCGCTCGAAAGGCGAGGCGTTTACAACAATAACACAGATTTACGTTGTTCCAGGAATCTCGTGACATTTTTCGAACTACGCTCTTACCTAACAGTCTGGCTTTACGTTACGAGCAATGCAACTCTTGCTACGCTGTAAAACATGTACCAGAAGCTGCAAGCGTAGCTGGCGATTCATGAAAGCCACATCAGTCCCCATGTAGGGTAGTGTAACGATACAAGTTGCAGTTTCATCGATTTAAGATTATTAGGTATGTAATAATATTGAAATTCTGTTATCGCGATACTGATCATTATGATCATATTATTAGTGAGTGTGCTGCAGGAAAAAATTGTCTTATCAATTTCTGTTTGCCACCACTCTATAGCGCTAAGAGACCTTTCATGCACAAAACTTTGCTCATTTATATGAGGGAGCAGCCAAATAGCGTCTCACAGAAAGCAAATTTTTCGTTTTACGAGAAAACTTTATGTTTTAGCTCAGATTGATTATTATGGTTTGCTGGCACGCGGCATAGTCCGGAGCCGAACAAGGTCTCTATGATGCTCTTGTCAGTTTTAGGTGCCACTCCAGACGCCCGTGAACTTTCAGAGAAAGAAATTATAAAAGAGTCAGGCAACTAAGCTGAATATTTTATTCCCGTTTATGTGAAAATACTAAGCTAAATAATTTATCAACTTACTTGTGGAGCGCTGCATTTGTCGAAAGTAGACGCATGATTAGGTGAACATGATAAAGCTTTTGCGGGAAAACTTCCGTGCTTATATTATATAGCGTCAGTGAAGGATATCGAAGCGCATACCGCGGACCATGGTTTTCTATAAATACATCAGAGGGAACTGCTCATAAAGTGCAGTTTAACACGTACCTTCAGCAAAAACTCGTATTCTTTGGAAGTTGCGCCATTGTTTTTCAACAATCATCGTCGTAAGTCTCTATTGTATTGTGGAGAGAACGCACGCTTGTATAATTGATATGGTGTTGCTAGTAGCCTGCTCTCTGTCGTCCTTCCTTGAAGGGAACAATAGCAGGTTTTCACTTCGCAAGCTCGCATAAATTTTCCCACGTTTAGTGCCTCGTTGGTTGAACGGGAGGGAAGCAGCCGAAAGAGATGTTAAACAATTAGGGAAGTGTAACAACCGCTGCCTCATCGCGAAATCTCATGAATATTTTGCTATACCTTTGAGTGTTTCGTACATCTGGCTGCTTGAACAATTTGGTTCGTGGGTTGTTAGTTCACGAAACTTATTTTGAGGAGAAACTTACAGGCCTAAACACCACCATACGGAACAATAGGCACGAAATAAGGCGCTCTTATTGTGCCTTTTTTCTTGCGGTGGTGCTTCCGAATCTCAACTTTTTCTCGAAGTATTATACTAACTAGTCCCGTAACAAGCTCTTCTAGGCTACACTTACAATCTAATTAATCTGATGGAAATCAATGAATTGCGAACTCACGAAAACAAGTGATCTGGGTTGAATCAGGAGTAATTATTTTTGCCAGCGCACAGACAGTAACGATGGTGTGAGTAAATGAAGGAAAATAAAAAGCAGCTTCGAGTCAGTGTAGTTATTGAACGTACATTTTTTCTTGCCATGAATTGGAAAAAGAGCGCGCGTTTTCATGCAATTCACTGGGTGCTGACACATGATTTCACAATGATAATCATGGCAGCTGCTCTCATTCACGAGAATGAATGTTTTCTTTAAAATATTTCAAACGTACTTCAACGTGAGGCGGGACTTGTAATTGAACACAAAACTTTAGAATGCGGTATGAACCACGCGAGTTGCTGATTTTACTGTTGTACGCAATTTCTGTACTTTCTACGCGAATAGGTTTGTTTGAAACAGTGACATTTTTGGCCGGAAGAAATACCTCATAGTAGCCTACACTCGTTACACCCAAAGCGTTAGCTTTGAGAGCACGTTCCCATTCTTTGTCATCGCCTAAAAATTGCAAAGAGAGCGTTATACACAGATAGTCGGCTAGTAGGTTTATCTTCCTAGGCAAGATGATTTGGTTAAATATAATATATACTATAGCAAGGTATCGAACAGTTCTCCAAAAGTAAAGCTGCCGCAGCTGTGCGACAGTTGATTCCTTAAACTGTTGGCAGTGAGTGAAGTGTTTGGTGCCACAGATTAAGTATACCTATCTTTCAGTTTCGTCATTCGCAAGGCACAAACACTTAGTTTTCATTTCACCTACATTTGCGTAGAATTTTTTCAACCTTTGATAACTTCTCAACTTTGCATATTATTGCAAGATAAGCCGATATATTTCAAGTAGCACCGCACGTGGGCTAAACATTTCTGCAGTATTAGAAATGTTGCCTTAACACTGCAGATGTAGCGCCAGCGTTATGGCAACAATGCTTGCTACGTCCGCGAGAAAAATTTGCATAAAACGTGATTTTTGTGTCATTGCGAACACATTATTCACAAACGCACCATTTCGCATGTTACTCTCTTGTAATTTCTATGACGCAGTGAAATATTTGCCCCCGTAGATATATGTATAAAGACATCATTGCTTTGATGGAATGGCATTTTTGTTTATTTTATCAACAAGGAAAACTTATAACGCCACGTAACAGGTTTTCAAATGTGACTTTCTACGGCAAAAGTTTTCCTAATTACCCCTTTTCACCAGCATTATGACGCCGGCCGCGTATGCATAGATTCTGCCCAAAAGTTGCATGGACGAATAAGACTGGCTTGAAAAAAAAAAAAGGACAAGCTAGAAGTGAGGAACTCAGCGATGGCCACGAGGGAAAAAGTCTATCCGTCCTTTCACCACACAATGCATCGATCAAAATCGTTGCGCGAGAAAGGAGGACTTATTTTTAACGAGACGCGTACGAGTGAGTGGCGTGCAAACAGCCAAGTTCACCAGACAGAGCAATCGATTCGCCGTGCCGTGATCCCGTGCGACCCATCAGGCATTGTCTCTAGGAGCTTTTCCATTGGGTTGCCTTCACTGCAAACGCCATCGAACGTACTTAAATAAAGAAAGAAAGAAACAAACACTCAATGATACTCTCCCATCAAAGTTCTGAACGAGTTCACTTCAGTGAGTTTGAAAAAGCTTGTGGCTTTTTTTTCTGCTGTTGTTTTCCTTGTTTGTTTAACTTTACATAAAAGTCAATACCATTCGTCCTTTTTCACTCGCATTGATTGGTGTCTCGGTGAACATTGCACGTACCAGCTTTTCCTCCCCTGCGCTTATATCATCTTTCTATAGCGTTCACTCATACGAAACTTTGGTTGCTGCGATCGTGGTTCTCTTAAATGGGCGTTTGCTTGAACGTTCAGCTGCCATTATATCCTCCACGAATCCCAATCTTTGAAGCTTTCAAAACACTTTGCGTTTGTTCATTTCATAAACTTGAATAGGGAAATGAAGAGATTGCCTGGAACCATTAGCCTGTTAGCGATTTTTTAGCTGAATGCGTTTACGTAGTGAGTTGAAAGCTATCTCTCACCGGAAGCAGTAGTTCACCACACTGCTCTTTTCATGTGTAAGAGGTGCTTTATGATTGAATAAATGTTTATAACTATCAACTATCGTCTTTGTAGACATTATTCACATGTTAAGAAATTTTACTTTGCCTCAACGAATACTGCCACACACGCTCAATTTTTTTATTTTGTGTTTTATGTTGCCGGCCTATCGCAAGTGTGGAGGGGGAGGAACGGGAGGAAAGGGAAAGGCGGGGATGTTAGACAGTATGGAATGATCGGTATGCTACCCTACACTGGCGATTTGGATGAGAGAGTTTGAAAAGTTAAAAGAGAGATGAGAGCACCCACATGCGTTGGGCTCACAAAAGCTGATGACTTGCAACATGTTGACGCGCACTAAGTGACGAAAGTCCGAAAAGACGCGGCTTTAGTCCACTGGCGTTCCACTGATTGATGGATGCTTCCTTGACTTCTCAAAAATGATGGCGATTGTTCGCCATATTTCTACTCGAACGATTCAAGTACTGGGATTAAGGCATCCAGTACTATGAGAGCGCTTCGAGCAGACGTTCGAGCAGATCTCTTGGACGGCATTCATAAGAAAACAAAGCATAGTGTAGATTGTGATGCGCACAAAGCGTGCCAGACTATCAGGGAGTATTGCTGATATTGTAGACCAGGTGACATTATTTCGAAAATTGACGTGACAAACCATAAGAGCTGACGGCCATGGAGTCAACTATTGTAGTTTTCCTGACAACACGGGCTCGAGTGAAGTTCACAGTTACGAAGTGTCACTGCTTTCCTGTGCGGGTACTGGTTTTTAGCGGGCATGTTGTGCTGTTTTTTCTCACTTTATTTCCTGCCCTACTTGTGTATACTCTTTTGAGATTTAACTTGGAGGCTAGCAATTTGTAATATATTTTTTTGATTAAGCTAACAAGCGTCGCCCTGATGTATCTATCTTGTAACAACTTTACCAGCTAATTGTCTCTATGTGTCTCGCATTGCACATCCAACAAAGGTTGATTGATATGTGGGGTTAACGTCCCAAAACCACTATATGATTATGAGAGACGCCGTAGTGGAGGGCTCCGGAAATTTAGACCACCTGGGGTTCTTTAACGTGCACCCAAATCTGAGCACACGGGCCTACCACATTTCCGCCTCCATCGGAAATGCAGCCGCCGCAGCCGGGATTCGAACCCGCGCCCTGCGGGTCAGCAGCATCCAACAAAGGTTACATAGGCTGATAATCAGTTGCAGTTTTTACCGCATGTTCAGGATTGTTACCCCGGTGCCTCGAACGTGCAAGTGTATAGCAAAATTGAGACATCCACTAATATCCGAGTGCAAAAAAGAGTGACGCATTTTTTTTCTTTTTTTTCACATTAGCAAGAGGCTATTTGATGGAGGTTATATGCAACGTTCGTAGCCCGGAAATAGTGTTTTAGTATTTTCCCCAACGTGTAGCTTGAGTTGCTAACTCTGATCACTTTCCAGTCATTGACAATGGTGTATTAGATTGAAAAAAAAAACGTATTCTAGAAAGATCAAGCAGTTTTTTTTTTTCAATATATAAAACCAAAAACCTATGTTGTCATTATATGGGGTATCCGGCGTTTTCAGAATTTTGGGGATATATTTAGCACTGTTCTACATTACATCATTGAATTGGTCTTGCGACACTTTCTCATGCAACATTCGAATGGTTCGATTAGACTACTAGACTACAGTATTTTGTCACGAATATTTATTGGTTTACGTACGAGCACAGTTACGTGATTTTTTCCACAATTTAAGCGCTGTATCTCTTTTTTTTGTACCAGCATGCACGCTGAAAGCTACGCAAGTACGGGGGGAGGGGGGGGATGTAAACGAGGGCAAAAAAATTTGTGCAATCATTTTGTCACTGTAGAGCACAACTATGTGCACTTTTTGTATTTTTGGACGTTCTATTTACTTTCCCTTTGATCTATCCAGTGCACTTGCTGCCCTATATTAGGTATTTCACTTAAATTCTTGACAATTACCTTTCATATTTGCATCAACTCATCAGGGGGAATGTGCTCTTAGTGTTCATTGTCTGTATAAAGAAAATGAATTATTTTCTGTAGTACTTATGGTAGTCCATTGGCAAGCCAAAGATTGAGTGATTTAGAGGCTGACTTTTCTCCGCGTTCGAAATACTAACTCGTCAGGTTGAAAAAGGGTCTGAATTCTTGAACGGGATAGACCCGATAGCTTACTGACATTTTAAAGTTAAAAGAGTGTCAGTGATAGATCACGCATCAACGTCGATGCGTAAAGAAGCGCCACCATAATCGATACTAAAAAGTCTATAAATGGCTGGTTTCTTCGTTTTGTTACCGCGGATCTTTCGTATTCGATGCCTCAGGCGTCTGCTTGGTACGCTCTTCATTCTTGGTCTCAGACGCTGATGTGTACCGCAAGCCTCCTATCAAGCAGGATCTGAGAATACTGAGGATTTCCCAGGTGAACGGCAGAACGGGTTCTTCGAGAACCTAGAGAGTATACATTGAGGGTCATTTATTATGTAGCATTAAAATCAAAAGAAATAAATAAGACAGTTATGAAGATGGCAGCAAGAAGTAATTTTGTTCGTAACGTGCAAAAAATTGACAAAAACCATTTTGAAGCCAGCACCAAACCTTTTCTTGTGACTACACGAAAATTTCCATGCGTTTTTTACATGTTTGGTTGAAAAGATTGCTTCAGACAGAACGCGCATATTTTAACTCAGAGGGCTTGCAAGATTTCGCAGTACGTCATCAGCATCTTGAATATCTCAGCACTTTTTTTACATGGATGGGGAGTGCCTTAGCCTAAGATGCGCGCCTTACCATTGCGAATGTCAATGGTGCAAGCAGTCATCTCTTGAGACTAACGCGTTCGTGTTTCTTTCCATTTGTGTCATACTTAAAAATGCGAAAATTACATGAGGTGCTACGTGTTTTATTTATGCGACATTTCGTAGATTATGGCTTATATGTTGGCGGTGACATTTGGTTTGTTCGAAACGGCAAAGCCCTCATTTGGAGGTACTGAGCCAGTGCTGTGGAAGGTGGTGCAGGCGAAGTTGAACTTTTATTGAGTCGAGATTCACGTCTTGCCTCCGAACATCTTATTACTGCAGCAGTCTTACATCCATGATACTGACGCATTATTGTATACGTCGTGCCAATCCTCGTAATGGATAAGTTACCTAATGAATCGTACTTGTCATCTCTCAGACAATACGTAGATTACGGCGTACAGTTATGCAGCGACTTTGTGATTGGTTGGGAGCGGACAAGTCGTTATTGTGCAAGTGTTTAGCGAACTCTGTGTAGGGTAATGCAGGCAAAATAAACCGGGTATCATTAGAACGGTTCATGGTCATGCCCCGTTGGTTTGTTAGCCATGAAATACTTCTACGGATTACCAATCAACTTGTATGTGTTATGGAGCAATATTCAAAATACCCGGTTTAGGCAAAAGTCACAATATGCATAATTCATAGTGCTTCAAAGTCAAAATCACCTAAACATCACGCTGACAAGGGTTTCTTGGGACTTAATAAGTGCTGGCGCCGCCCTGTGTCTGGTGCTTACCTGGGCAAGAGAGATTTTGCTGCCAAATGTGTTGTGTTTATCTCTCTTCCATCTCTGCTCTCCATCTTTCATCTCCCCCATCCCCCTCCCACGCGCAGGGTAGCGAACCCGCTACCTATAGGCTGGTTAACCTCCCTGCCGTTCTCTTCCTCGTACTTTCCTTCCTTCCTTCTTCTGTTTAAAAAAACCACAAAACTTCCAAGCATTTCTCATGACTTTCCGTATCGAACCCAGCATTTTCTAGGTATTGTTCAACTAAGAAAGTTGTTCCATCGAAAGCAGTCAAAAAAGTATTACGCAGCTTCTAGATTACGTACACCTCTGCGACAGAGTATTAATCTCATGCTCGAGCAGCCATGTATGAATAGTTGATAAGAGCGCGTCCTATGCAGAATGAGCAAATACGACTGCCTTGAGGCGTTGTTCCGTTGTGGCTCGCACCTATAATATTCATAAAGAGTGCCTCCAAATAAACCACCTTATATTTAGAGTGAGCTATAATCAACGCGTTGCTAATTTTTGTTCCTCAGTACGTATTGAATTCGGCGTGCACATGTCCATTTTCACGCTGTTCAAATAATTAGGCCTGCAGAATATTGAAGTTGAACGGGTACAAACCATTAGAAACTTTTTTAGTTGTTTTTATATGTTTCTTTTTCTTGTACCGTGACATGCAGATTGTATACAACCTTGCATAAAACAGCTTTGTTCCAGCAATCGTTTCTTAATGTAATGGAATAGTTTACAATGTTCTTTGGTTTGTTATGTAATGTCGCAAAACGTTATTGTTGCGACAGCCTCCGTGACGGATTTGCGCTATTCGCTGAAGCCAATAAATTTTGGAGGCACCAGAAGCCTTTTCCTTCTGGTTGATGTCTTTCTTTTTAGTTATCGTGATGTATTGACAAAAAAAGTTTTTTTTCTTTCTTTCTTTTTATCTTTCTTTCTCATTTGCTCACTTTGATAATTTGGCAAAATCATCGTTTCGTTGAGAACAATCTCATTGTTGGTGAAAAGACGTATATAAAAGTGCACGAGATGGAGTTGTTATCATTCTGTGCACAAAATACGAATTCAAAACAGTGCAAAACAGTGCAAAGCGAGAAGAGGATGCGAAACACTGTAGTACGAGCTCTAGAAGTGCACTTCGGTTAGAAGTATTTTTTCCACTGGCTTTATTACACCGAATTGCGCTGACTGAAACTATAAGTTTGCGAGAAAAATATTTAGAAGCTCTAACGTACTTGTTGAGTTACTCGAAACTAGTTTTAGATGTTTGAAAGACAAAACTAGACAGCATCTCGGTCTTTCACTGAAGAGTGCTTGCACATAGTCTACGTAATCTGCCCCTCAATGTAATCTACGCAGGCACACCTTTTTATATGCTTTGAAAGCGCCGTTTGCCGCTCACCAAAACGCTGGCATGATGCTGTGATTTCGCGGCTAACCACACAGTGGTTAGCCGCGGTGGTACGTATTCCTAGCGAACACTGCTTCCAACGCTTGCAGCAAGCGGTTACCGCTTGAGAGAGAAAACCTTTCTTTATTGACGCTTCTAGAGTGCGTCTGAAAAAAGCCAGGGTAAGAGAGTATATGTCTTGCTTCGTTGCGGCAACCGCAATTCAGGGCTGCTTTAGCACCCACTGAACCTTTAATAAACCGTCAGTCGGTTGCCGCTTTCAGAAGCATGGGCGAGACGAAAATAAACTGCTGTTGTAGGTTCTGCTCCAACGTCCAGCGCAGTCTTATGCCCTCTTACTCAAAATCTGGAAGTGTTGCTGTTTGCTTCTTTTTTTGCGTAAACAAAAAGTGCAGAACGAGCACGGCGTTATTTGGAGATTATCGCTATTTGCGGATGAAGGGCAGCAGAATGCCCGTTTCCAAGCGTTACAAAAACTGAACGAATGTAAATACTGAAAAGAAAGCTAACGAACTCATGTCACCCCTACCTTCGTATAGATAGATGCAATAATTACGCTTGCTGAAAATATCCGTTATTTCATTCCAGGCTGGCTAGCGGAAACAAAAATACTGTGGCCGACACATTGTTTACAAAAACAAACGTGCATTGCCACAACAAAAAATAAGTAAAACTGTATTTTATGAGAAGAAAGTAGGAAAGAGAAAACTCAGGAGCGTATTAGTTGGCGCCCAAGACCAGGGCCCCACTGGCTTCCAAGATTAATGAAAGTAAATACCAGAGTTTTTAATATTGTTAAGCAACGTGACAGCAAGAAAACAGCCGGGAATGACGGCAAGATTGCTTGTGGCAGTGCGTCCTCCTGTGGCTCCTGCTTTAATGTTACAACCCATTTTACAACATTTTCAATATTTCACCCTTCACAGTCTATAATGGGTCGTTACACGTGATTACAAAATGTAAGCGTTCTTCGTTGGTGGCGTTTACTTAATACTTTTCTATTTTCCTCTCGCACTAAGTTAATTACCTGTCAAAATAACACAGCATCGTGCGACCATTACCACGCTGAAAACTGTGCAACCTAGTCTCTGTTAAGGTTGCTTGATGATAAATCTGATCACCGTAAAGTTATTTATTTGTTTTTTACAAATAATGAACCATCTATATGACTCGCGAGAAAGAAGAATTACTCTGCCCGGATGACGCACACTTAACTGGCGTCTACTGTAGACCTAATAAAGTTGCTTCACTCACACTGCAACTGCATAAAAAGGTCAAGTTTGTGGTTATCTACTTTTTGGGGCTCACGCTTCCTGTAGGGTTGCACTTATAGTAAACGAGTATGCGAAAACTGATTTACAGGGGATGCAAGCACCACAAACCGTTCTCACAATCATAGCCTAACGAGTCGCGGAGCTTGAGTGACCGCTGGCGTTGTGGGAGCCGTGACGCTTGACCCATTTCGGTCCTTGTGGTCGAGTGTGGACCCACATTGATAAGAGGCACTCTCGAACGTGATCTAAATCACATGAAAAAAGAAACGGTTATAAACGACATCCATCTACACTTATAGAGCCCCCTACATCGGAGCCAATTATAAACGTTTTTCTCCGGCTACAGAGATTGCACCAAATACTAATTAGAAACGGAAAAATATGGCCATCCTTTCTATTTTGTGCTTGTATAATAAATTCATTAAGGTACCCCAGCCTCCTGAAAAATAATAACAAACATGCCCCTGAAATATTAAGCCTTTGTGTTCTGTACATGCTGTAAATAAACTTTTTCTAAACATATTAAATACAGCAAGCTGCTTTAGAGCTGGACAAGTCACTTCACACTGTCAATTATACCGCTAGCATACTTTTAAGGTAAACTTTAGCCTTCATGAAATTATTAATATTATTAGGATAGATGACGAGTCATCGAGGAAGCACGTTCAAGAAATAAATATATTCGTGAATTTGGCGGCCGAAACCCAATGAAAGCCCGATGAGCAAGTTCCGTCCATCCATCCGTCCATCTGTCTGCCTCTCTGTCTGCCTGCCTGCCTGCCTGCCTGCCTGCCTGCCTGCCTGCCTGCCTGCCTGCCTGCCTGCCTGCCTGCCTGCGTGCGTGCCTGCGTGCCTGCGTGCCTGCGTGCCTGCCTGCCTGCCTGCCTGCCTGCCTGCCTGCCTGCCTGCCTGCCTGCCTGCCTGTCTGTCTGTCTGTCTGTCTGTCTGTCTGTCTGTCTGTCTGTCTGTCTGTCTGTCAACTACACGAAAGCGTCAACTAAAGGAAAACCACTAACGCCATAAAGTGGTATTATTCCCAAGGACGTATACACACAACGCTGTCTATTGAGCAATCCATAAACAGGAGCTCGCTAGATGCATACTACAGAGGAGGGAATGACCCACACCCTAAGAAGCTTCGCCCCTAAAAATATCAACTAGAAAAAAGGTAATTCATGAACGCTGAAGTGGCGACGTGAGCGCCATATTTGTTGTCTTACCCTGACTTGGAATGACCAAGCTGGAGCATGAAGGCCATTGCATGGAAATGCCGCATGCAGAGCGCCTTATACACTCTGTGAACTGTACCTGCCTGTTCAGATATGGCGCACTAGCCGATCAGTGGCGGCGACTGAAAAACTACTCGGTGACCTATATTTTTCGGTAGTTGGCCACCTTGACCCGCCTTTTCGTGGTCATTACTGCGGTCAGGCCTTCGCTGAGCTGAAACAGATAACCCGATGATGGCTTTCCGGGCACCCACGCGTAATATATCACTTCGGTCGTTCTTGTTGTTTCGCGATGGTGGGAAATGGGCTGCAGATTGAACGGGTTGGCACGTGGCAATGACACAACAGGTCGTGACTCCTTTCCTGCTATCCGTTGTTTGATTGAAACATCATTCCGTGGGTTACTCGGAGAAGTCTGAAAAAATCAAGAAACCGGAAAGGTGCTTTGTTCCTAACTCGTGCCAACGTATGGAATAGGCAGCTCAAGAAATCATAGAGGGGCATTGAAAAGAAGATCAATTGAATTAGAGCAGGTTCTGAAGACAGTTACGAGTCATCTGTTTTATATTTTTATGAAGGCCGAGTCACAATTAAACTGTAATTACCGTGAGGATAAGGCCGTTTCCCTCATGACCTAAAAGCGAACACCAAAAAGCAATAAATTCCGCGGTATCAATAAACTGGCGTCTCCACATCGGTGCTTGCGAAATGCGAGTGAGTGAGTGAGAAAAACTTAATTTGGTGATTCGGCGGACGACAATCCTAGCTAGCCCCGCGAGGGGAGGGAAGGGTGACGCCAATTACGCGTGACGCCTAATTGACGCGCTCGCGTTACCGGCGGCGTTACGAGACTGGTGGAATGAGAGATTAGAGTGCAACGTAACAACAGAGGAAATGTCTGAACGACCAATTGTGAGCGCTAAGTCGACGCGTACGACGATGCTTTCTGAGGCCTATATTTTGCACGCTTCAACTTCGTAAAATTATTCTAACTTGTCCGTGGTTCGAGACATGGTGATTGTTATGATTACGCATGCAAGGCTTTAAGGATCGGCTCACCACTTTTCGGTGATGTGGCGAGCAGTCATACCTCGATATCTGCAGCCTGCAGCACAACAGTAACTATTATCAAATCTTATACTTCTTTAATCCATTGTCAGATTAAACGCTGCGTGCAAATGCCACTGCACATTAGGAATTAGCGTTGCGTCCATCCTTACTGCCTTACTGCTTTGCATGCGTGATCATGCGAACGGCAATAAAACTTTGCAACCAAATATCTCGACACACGTGCGCTGGAATAGCGCCATGTCGAACTACTATAAGTACGACTACCTTTAATTCACTATTTACCATTCATGACGGCTTTTACTTCACTATTGTGTCTTAAATAATTGGAATGTTGAAAACGATACTTATAAGGTCGTATTGTGTAGTCCTGAAAGATAATTTATCAAAAAGGTGGTCTTCACCTACGTCTTAGCGTTGAATTTCAGGATAGCCGTAAAGCTTAGCTTTAATCTCCCGGCATATACCAATGTATCGCGGAGCAATACATATGGCTCGCTGATTCTTTCGGACGTTGGCCAACTCCTTAAATCTTATGAAGCGGGTAGCAATAAAGCATTTCCACTCGTAAGAGCTCTCTGTTTATATTCATCACTAGATGTATTCCTGCTGACCACTCAGAAGTAAGCGGACATGTATTCCAAAAAAGGCACAAGAACACAGGATCCACCCAGCAAATACATAAGTTCAGTGTATGTCTTACTTTTATGTTTGTGTGCATGACTGTCAAGCTGAACGTAAAGAACTTGATACGCTTGCAAGGATAAACTTGAAAAGCTTGATAAATTTTAACACTTCAAAAGGTGCAAATATTCTTGGAGAACTCCCGGTGGGTCGAGGCTTAAAGCGAGAGATCAACAAAACCAGCTTCTCATCTATGACTTCGCGCCTTCTTTTTTCCTGCCTCTATGTGTTCAGAAATTGTAAGAACTGCATAGTCAGGAGATAAGAGATAAAACACATAAACAAATTAAGGGCACACTACAGCATCTTTCGGCAGCCATATAGAGAGCGCAGTAACCGTAAGTGGTGAGAGGTACGTGGTAAGTGGGCCGTCGAAAATTCCATCTTCTTAGTGACTGTCTGCCGCTTTTTGAACACCGAAGATACGCTGCGCATTCGGTCCGGAAGTCTGAGTATATGGATAATGCGATAGATGCGAATTACGAAAGCGGTCGGAGAAGGTCACGCGAGCTTTAGCCCATGGCAAAATGGGCTCTATCAAAGGGGGCTTCTAAGTAGAAGTATAGTAATTTGTAGAGCTATACTATCAGTGCGGCGGTTCACAAGTAAATGTACGTGACTATATAGTGTGCGGCACCAATTGCAGACGCCCGAATAACTGAGCAAGATTTGATCACAGCGATGAACAGCGTTAACTCAATAGTCAGTTCAGCCGAGGATTTGTCATGAGACGAGTTAGCTCGAAATTGCAGATATTGCTAGTCTTGTGCACTTCTTATGCCATTGACATCGCAGGATTGCTTCCATTTTGATTTGCTTTAAGCACGTTACGTTACATGAATCTTTGTTGCTGCAGGATGCAATGAAAGCGGGTTATATCTCGTTGTATAGAAAAGAGCTTCAGAGCGTAACTGCTCCAGTTCCAAGTCATGTGCCAAATCAGTTTTGTCACCTGAAATGCAAGACAAAAAGTTTTTGGCCTCCGACAGTGCATATTTGGCAAGTAACGTTATTTCCCTAATACTTGCGACAGATCTAAATGGTCCTATCTCACAATACTACATATACACTGGCACGAAAATTGTGTGCGAACGTGTGCTTCCAGTCGTCTAGCTTTTTCGAAGAAATACCTTCTGAACGACGCCGAGAAAGAAGCATTAAGGTGACACAATGCGTAAAAGATATGTGGGGTTTAACGTCCCAAAACCACCATATGATTATGAGAGACGCCGTAGTTGAGGGCTCCGGAAATTTCGACCACCTGTGGTTCTTTAACGTGCACCCAAATCTGACAATGCGTAAAAGCGTGAACCTGTCAGTGTCACAATGAGTGCCCAGTGCCTTAGTGTGGACCACGAAATCTCTTTTCAAATAACAAAAACAACCTGTTTGGCTCAACGTGACTTCTAAGCGACGTCAGCATTCACAGCAAATGCGCACAAACACATTTTTTTCACCGGAATACACCGTAGCCCAAAGACACTAACGCAGCAGCAAGGCTGTGATGGAAGTTTCACAAGCTGTATCGTTTCACTGGTCTTAACCACGTTCACAGTCATGGTGAATGAAATGAAGCGCGTTTCGCCACTCTGCTTACACATTCTTTTTACCTTTAATAATGTGCTCTATAGGTACCACCTGAGCGCAGTTCAGTCGGTTCACTCACTCTCGTCACACAGAGGAAATGATGAGGTGAAAGCTCTTTGAATCACAAGTGAGAAAGAATGTAGTTTTCTGTTTTGTTACAAACGAGCCTATCCATAAAGTGGCTTCAAGAAAATAAACGGCAAGTAAACTAGTCAATTTAAGCCTTCATGACTTCTGTGGCGCTTTACAGAGACTTCAGTGTTCCACGCTGTAGACACCACAGCTAAAGCACGTTCCTATGAAACCGTTGTTAAGAGTGAAACATCATTTTTACTTAGCTTACATTGCAGAGTTCACCTTATGAAAAAACGCGGCTCACTGCAAACTACACACAGTGTTGACTTTACAGTTTAAAGAAGGATTTGCGAAACTTTTCGAGCAACTAACACAGGCCTATTCGAAACAGTGCTCCCCACCACCCTTCACCCTGTATCTTTTGTTTTACAAGATTCCCTTCATTGTTTAGGTTTAGGTTTTATCATTGAATATATTTTCGAAAGAAGCAGAAAAAACACTGCGGTGGAACCCTGTTGTAACTTTTGTCAGCCTGTTCAACGCGCCATGCAGTAGACAATTATAGCAAGAAATTGGATTTTATTTTACTGCAAAGAAAAAAATTGTTAACAAGAAATATATAAACAGCAACCACACTTCTGCTCTTCTAACAGCAAACCACTTTTTTCGAATATACTGACGTGCACAAATAAAAAAGTGCCCCGAAGCACCACCTCAGGTCATTCTTGTATTGCTAATATGGCTTGCATTGTATATGAAAATTCCTTATTTGAAGGAACATGGTTTTGGTGTAACGTATACACGGCGGGCAATAAAAATTCAGGAGTCGAAAGACTGCGATATCTCGGAAGATGAATTTTGCTTACTTTTGGGTGTGTGTCACTTCCAGGTTTCAGATGAGAAGACTTTTTGTTAGCTGCGGAGATTTACAACTCATTCAAGCATAAGATTTGTATCGTCGTTTAAGAGCAAACTTTACCGTTTGTTGCACCCCTGAGTCTCTCAAGATGAACGCTGCAGCGCAGGACCAAGGGTCTCGCTTATAGAAAATTCTGTGTGCACCGCTGGCGCGGCCAGGCTGAGGGCGTATGGTGCTCCCGCGGGGAGGGGAGGGCCACTACGAAGACTTCGTAGAAGTTTTGCAATTTCACGTGCGTAACAATGTACGCTCAGATGCAAATACACGCACACACCTACATAAAGTGCACTAAGGCGAGATAACTGAAAACCTTTCTTCCGTCCCCACACCGCACACACACACAAAAAATTCTGCCTGCTAACAAACACATAAATTGATTCGTTGGTTCATTCTTTGATTGACTGACTGACGGACTGAGTGATTTATTTAATGATTCATTGATTAACTGATAATATTAATATCGAGTATGGTTGCAAACAAGTATAATCCAGCAGTACTTACTACTACAATAGTTATCATGTGCTACACAAACATATCAGACTTAGCATCCAAAAGAAAAAAAAACCCCAGGCCTGCGCGGAAGTCGCAGCACATTTACAGCGAAAGCTAGAAAAGCGGCCTTTCGGAGCCTTTTCGAAACAGTCATTGGGTACACTGCAAATGCACTTGCTTGATACCCGCTAGGTCATTATTAAAAAATTTATTTGTATAGTTGGCCGGCATTCACTGTGCTATTTTTCATCCTTCTTCTGAGAAGCATGGTATCCGCTAAACACTTGCAAGTAATTTTGTGCCGATTGTTTATGCAGTGGCTGGCGACGATAAGGAACTATGGCTGAAGTGGGCGTTCGCCACAGTTAATAAGGAAACAAGAACAAGCTTTTGGGATGAGACGGAGTATTGGACGGCCCACTCATTACGCTTTTCGCATTGTGCAACGACTGGAACTGTTGTCATGTTCCGTAGCACCCGCTATGGCTAGAATCGGCTGGAGCAGCCTGTATTTCTTGAGATATGTGTACGTTCCAATACTGTATTTACACGTATAATGCTGGCAACACTGCAAATACCCCAGTGTATTAGCGGTGGGGTACGCGATGCGAGTGGATTAAAACCAAGTGGTCACGTAACTTTAAGCATTCAGTGACCTACTTCGCTGCATATGTGTAAGTGCTTCGGCTTTATATATGAGGGTAAACAGTTTAGCTAGTTAACACTAATCCCCTGTGGGGTTTGACGCTGGGAAATCTGACGTGCAGACCGCGTTCACTGCTTGCCTCTTGTAGCTTTAATTAGCGACTGTGGTGTTCAAAGTTATTCGCTCTCATATTATAGTTTACAAACTGGCAGTGTGAAGAGTAAAATGCAGAAAAGCAAGTTTTTCTGTAACTTTCTTTCTTCCCGTCTGGTCACTGTTTTGTAACTGTACCGCTGAAAGACAAGTTTCTTAGTGTGTTTGATGTGTGCTAATCCTGTCGCTTTACGAAACCGCACGTACTTTGGAGCGGCCGCCTTCTGACTTTTTAAAACTTGTTATTCCTAATTTATTTTTATTTCACTGAATCCTCGATGTTACTACCAAATCCCTCGTGGTGACAGTTTGTAGGGCCAATATGTTTCAAAATGCCATGTCCCTGAACTATGCTGTGCGGTAGGCACAGCACAGCCACAGCGAAAGCTAGAAGAGCGGCCTTTCAGAGCCTTTTCAAAAGACTCATTTGGTTAGTATACTGCAAGCACACTTGCTTGGTATTCGCTAGGGCATTATAATAAACTTTTGAGTAATAGGCTGACATTAGCTATGCTATTTTTCGTCATTCTTCTGAGAAGCGTGGTATCTGCTGAAGAGTTGCAAAGAATTTTGTGCCAATTGTCTATGCAGTGGCTGCGCAGGCCTGGCGAGGATATTTTCTTTGTTTTTGTTCATTTTTAGAGAGAGGCTCACAAAACTTTTCTGGTCTATTTTTGTTCGCGAACGTGTAAACCATGCTTCTCGGAAGAATGACAAAAAATAGCATAGCAAATGCCGGTCTATAATATCCCTAAGTTTATTATTATTGCACTAGTGGATACAAAGAAAGTATCCTTGCAGTAGTTACCCACTGAGTGTTTTGAAAAGGCTCTAAAAGGCCGCTCTTCTAGCTTTCGCTGCGACTATGCTGCGCCTATACCACGCAGGCCTGGCGTTTTTTTCTGTCTGTTGTGTATGCGCACCTTTATGCAGAATAATGTTTTGTGGAAAATTCGTGCACAAAGAGATGGATTATTTGAAATGTCATGATGTGAACTATACCAGCACCCGACTCATATTAGTAAGCTGCCGTGAACTCGAACAAAGATAGAAATGAGATTTCTGACATGTCCGACCCTGAGTCATACTCTCAACTGAGGTAGCGGTAATTAGGCATTCGGCTTACTTCAACCTCACCTCCAAGTGTCCTATTTCTTGCACTCAAGTTACTGAAGCACGATTTCTTGCTTCACCAGACAGTCATGCTGAAAAGAACTAGCTGTCAGTCACATTGTATACATAGATGTATATCACTCTAGCGGGCGCCATTCAGCGAGTAAGAAACAAAGACACCGGGATGTCTCATTTTCACACTTTATACAATGAAGGGCACAAATTAAGCAACCATACAGCCATGCTGATAAGAATGAAGCGGTCGGTGACGTGTTGTGCCAAACCAGGAAACGCATCCAATGGGAGGCAGCGAAGGAAGCTGGCTCTAATGGTGGCGATGGCGGAGCTTGAGCGCTCTGCTTTGATTTCTTTCCACCTCTTGTCCTCTCCTTTTCCCAAAATCACTCAAAATGCAGTGAGGCGACCACCGCTACTTAGACATGCCCATTGTCTATCCCTTTTTACATAATCATACCACCTTTCACCAACGCTAGCGGTGAAGAAAACTAGGTTTGGGAGATTAAAGCTCTTACTCGCATTAAGTGTACAAAATATGACAAACACATTGAATACATCTGCGGGGGACGGGCCTATAGCATTTTAGCTTATCATGCTCTAAACACCTAAACTGCTGCGCCAGTCACAGAGGCTTACAAAATGGCCGCGAACAAAGGCAGCGAAAGGAAGTTCGGATTTGAGGAAAAGTCAAAAGAGGCTTTGGGACCTTTATCGAAGGAGATTACAGGGCCTGACTTAAGAGGGTTTTTAGAAAGTCTTCGAAAAAGATTGACTCTGTGGGCGACCGCACGGAGGCCACAACGAAATTGAGAAAGTTAGAACACGATGCAATGTATTCACTCGTGTTATTGGTGAAGCATGCAAATAATGGGGGAACAAGACGTTTGTGCCATCTTTTCGAATACCGAAAGGGAATGCCACTGATTTCCATCAGCTATATATCGATTTTGAGACCAATGCCAGGCTCCTCTAAACACTGCGTTTCATAACGATGCGTCTCCCGCGACCCACTTGTTTATTTCAAACTGCACCGCGTAGCATAAGCGAGAGTGTGGCTCTAGCTGGCACGTACAGATTCTACATACATTACAAAGTACAAAGTACAGTACACAAAGTACCGTAGACACAAGTAAGAGGCAGGGTTGGCAAAAAGGCAAATTAATGCCTGACAAGGTGCCGTAACCCATCCCAGACTATAAAGCGCAAAAAACAGTAATGTACACATAATTTAAATGTTTTAACAAAGAAGCAGCCACATTTACAATTGTTTATAAGAACTTATAAAAAAACGTTAGATGAACATTTTATTAAGTACAGACCTGTCTGCAAGACTTGGTTTATAGCAAACAAAGCAAGGAATGTGTGAAGAAACCCAAATTTATCGAATAACAAACCAATTTATTAGAACTTAATAATGAAAATGTCAGGAATGTATACACTTCAAATATAAATACAACATCACGACCAACATCAAAAGCCTCTGGCGGATTCATGTTCAGAAAGGCGCCGGTGATTCAAGCTTGCAGCATGCAGAGCACGATGCCGATGGTGGTCGCTGCTGTTGGGACAGCAATTTTCGGTTTGTTTTACGTTTAGATCGCAAGCCCCAATTTTCCGTTCCCACTCCTCATCTGCACGACGCTATAACGCTCCGCGCTAGGACACTCGTGTTTATTTAGTGGTCTTTTTTGCCTTTTTTAGAAAAGATAAAATAGAAAAACAAAAGTATCGTCGAGACACTTCTAGGAAACTGTGGTGCAACACGGGTTTGCTGCATATTTTATGTTTAGTGGCACCTTAGGCTATCGAAATGTTAGTGACTGCTAGGGTATTTTCTTTGTTTTCGTTCATTGTTGGAGAAGGGCTCACAAAACTTATCTGGTCTATTTTTTTTCCCTGAACAAGTAAACTGGCATCAAAAACTCTGCATGCGTTATCATGGGTCAATATCTGAAGATCAATTATTATCAATTGTTATCAATTATTATCAATTATTATCAATACCTGAAAGTTCAACATTATTATAATGTGAAGTCATGCTTGTTCATTAAACAAACACTGGGCTGCAAGTACATATCGTCTTGTATTACGTTAAGTAGATTTCCTGTTTTATGTTCACTCATTTCTGATGCAGCAGGTGCACATTGAGTTCCTTTTTTTCGCAAACTGATTCTCATTGCATTGTCAGCGTAAACTGACACAATTATAAATTATTAAGCAAAGAATTCTATGAATTTTTTATAACAGTGGCAATGGCCCTGCATGGCATTTTTAGCCAAACATGGCTGTCGTAGCAGGAAAAAGAACCCACAACCATCTTCTATGAAAGTCGTTGCGATGCGACCGAACGTGCTGAAAGAACTTCGTAGTAGTTATGGTGTGCTGGACATTTTTTTTATATCTTACATAGTTAAATCGTACATGTAACATTATTTGTATTTGCGTTTTACAAAGGAAGAAAAACGAGGACGGTGAACAAATGAATCAAGGTCTCTTGTCATTATCGAAAAAACAGTCTAATTTTCATCGTTACATTAGTCTTAGATTTCCCAACAAGGCCCTGAAGGTAAACATTCTCGCTTCAAGGTGTAATATGTGGTGGCTGAATGCTAAGTTATTGTGAGAAAGCGTCCAAATAAATTTAGTCACATTATCAGGGATCGCTAGTTGCGGCGACACAGTGAAGTATGAAATAATTAGTAATGCAGGTTCTGTTTGTACATCCTATAAGGTTTGGACGCCCCGTTGAAGTCGTTTGTTCCCCGGTGCAGTTGTATTTACTTGAACTGCTGTTACTAGTATGCAATTGACTTTACTGTATGCGTTTCGATTGTCCTGTCTGTAACGTGTTTTGATTTCAATCAGCAGAGCGGCTTTACCGAGAGAAACATTTAAAATTGTACAAATTGTGACAGCATGTCTTGGTTTCGTAAACGATTCGCTTGATAAGCTACACATGCATAGCATGGGTAACATTTCAGCAAGTGTCATCGGTGCTCACACTAATGAATGTTTCCTTTTGTTTCATCTTCGCAGGTATCCATGAAGGCACGACAGTACGACCAATGGCATATTACCAAACTGAATCGTCATACCCGCGTTGAAAAGAGAGTATGGAATTGAGCGCTCCTCGACAACACTTTGCTCTTCATAGTGGTGTACTCTACGTCAATCACACAGCCCGAAGTCACGCACCAGCCTTCCCTGATACCGTTGCCTTGGGTGATTCTCCGTCAATATTCCTGCCCTTTGTGCCGTCCAGTGATGCGAATGCGTTTGCTTCAGCCACCGCGGTCGACGTAGAAGAGGACCAATCGTCGCCGTCACTGAGCTTCATCAGTCTCGAAGTCCACTTCACGCTACTGCTCGTCATCATGGTTACCAGCGTTGCTATCAATGGACTCGTCTTTGTACTCTTCTACCAGCGACCTTCGGTGCGCATGACTTCAAACAAGTTCGTCTTGAACATGGCAATCGTGTACCTCCTACAGACTTTCATCCTTCTGCCATTCGTTTTCGTGTCCATCGTGTTTCGAGAGTGGATATTCGGGGACGTTTGGTGCAAGCTGCATGGTGCCCTCTCCCTGTGCTTCACGCTAGCCAACGTTTTCTCCATTCTCCTCATAGCCGTAGACAGAAACTGCGCGGTCAACAGTCCGTTGCACTATTCGATGACCATCACGAAGAAACGGACAAGTGGCCTCATCGTATCAACGTGGCTCTTCGCCATTGTCATCGCATTGCCGCCGCTCTTCGGCGTCTCTGAGATTAAGTACCAGGAGAGCTGGGCCATGTGCACCGTAACCTGGCACGACGCAGGCTTTCTCACCGTAGCCTACTCCTGCGTACTCTGCGTGGTGGGCTTTTTGCTTCCTTTTGTTCGCATCACGTGGATATACGCTTCCATGTTCAAGGCGGCGCGCCGTAACAGCGCCTGCACTCGCCTAAACTTCACCGCCATCGGCAACGAGGTGAGCCAGCCAACGACAGTGCGACCGGAAGTCGGAAACCACCAGTCACCTTACTTGCAGAAGAAATTGGCTTGGTCTAAACGAACCTCTTCGCTTAGTCAAGCGTCTTCGATATTTGGTGACAAGTGGAAAGCCGTACGAACTGGAGTCCTGGTGGTGGTGTCGTTTACCACGTGCTTCCTTCCCTTCTTTTCCATGACTCTGGTGGAACCACACGCCCATACACGCAAGACGGCGCTTTATAACTTGCCTGCCATCGCCATGTTGCTCCTCTTCTGCTCCTCACTCATAAATCCGTACCTTTACGTCATAAGAAACAAGGCTATGCGCAAACATGTGCGCAAGATGTTCACCCGGCTGACGCGTAAGCCGAGTTTCTTCTCTCCGCGGGGCTACCATTTCAGTCACCAAGACCCACCGCATGAGAGAAAGTTCTCTGACGACTTGAAGTTGTCTGGTATCCCTGTTTCTTTGCGCCACGAAGAGAGCGTCGACTACCGAACGCCCTTCGTGACGCATTCACTGTGTCAGAGTGAATCGGGCGACTGGAAGATTGTCACGGTCACCACTGACACGAGGCGTTCGTCTTTCCGCAAGTCATTCGCCGCCGTGCAACACCCACTCTTTGCGGAGAACACGACGGAGGAGCCGAGGCTATGGCAGCAGGAGCACTCGCGTTACAAGGGTAGAACCACACGCAGCCTGCGTGTAGCTGCCATGAGGAGCGGGCTCAACAGACGGGCGTCCTTCGACGGCAAGTTTACGCCGGCACGGTTTCCCAAAGTGCTCGATCGAAACTCGCAAGCTAGTGCGGTGAAGCCAACCGCGAATGCCGGAGGGGATCGCAGCATGTCTTTTCGCATGCGCGGCCGCTTCGCAAACCGGGACGAGTCGCTTGAAACGTACGACAGGTTTCGCAACAGCAACTTTTCCAAAGATGTCTGGACCCGTCAAGACATTGACTCTTACCAGAACGGCCAGCTGAGGAACTTCGTACGTGAGCCGCACAGCAGCGTGTCATTTGTCCGTGATGGTGAAACCTACGACAGATGCCCCGCAGTCGACAGCGTCGTGCAAGTTCACAGTTACGGAAACTTGTCGGCTGACGTCTCGTCCCCAGTGGCCTCGTGCAGTCGCCGACCAGTTCTCAAACGAGGACGGTCATTCGCCTTCGATGAACACGAAATGAGCGTGACGTTTTCGCCACAAAGGATTTCTTGCTCAGGAGGACTCAGGAAGTCTCACTTTGCTTTGGCGAGGCACTCTGCGAGGCACACCTCTACCGATACTACGACGAGCACGCTTGAGTCGCTGACATCCACGGAGTCGTCGCAAGAGGGTCCCGTCAACGCGCCATCTTCACAGTGTGTGCCGTACTACGAATCACCTTTGCACTTTGCGCAACATTACTGTCAGTATGAACATGCCAGCTGGAACAGTGACGCTTCCGTATCTTCACTTCGTTCATTGATCGCTTCGAAGTGGAACCAACACAGCCACTTGCCATCTCAGTGCCACGATCGGAGGGATTCTGGCTTCGAGGACGCCATAATGGGAAGGACTGAATTGTGCGACACCATTGTGAATGAATCTGGATCTATTAAGGCTGTAAAGTTTTTAGAACAAGCGTAGCTACCGAACTGTCGATTCCCAAAATTGAACATTGAATGATGTATATTCGGGTGAATGCTTGTTTTTCGCTCAAGAAACTCCAGATGCTGAATTTACCACAAAGACATTAGTGTCACAAATTTTTGAAGGACAGGTCGATTGTGCCCTCTGCGAAGGTGTTTCACACTATGAACCAAGAAAATATCAGTGCAGATGATGCGTTCGACAATATAGTGCTTTCTTGTGGTTGTGTTTTCGAAACATCATGCTGGTCTGATCCCACAGGGCATAAATTAAAATGATTGCAGTATAGAACCATGTTTGAGCATGCTTAATTCTTAGTAGCAGCGTAGTGCTCTCCGAGGCGAATATAGTGGCATTGACTTTGCATTTTCGGCCATATATACCGCATTTTGCTGATGGTAAGAAAAGCGTGTTTATAAGCAACATGTGATAACATAAAAATTGCTTTTTGTATGTTTTGTGCGGCACGCTTAGGAACGCTGCTTTGTCCTTCAAGATAACAGTTTAAAAACCTGCTGCTCCACAAATCACAAGCACGGAGATATTAGTGAGACAGTGCTTACCGTTTCATTATCGCATTTTCGTAGATCGCCTGGAAGGTTACTGAATGCTTAAAATCAGTGAACACGTGCTACGTGCACTCTAAATGCGAAGGCATACCTTGTGGGGCCAACTACACATCGAGGGAAACTTGAGAAACTTTAGGGCAATAATTTTTATAAGCGCTTGCTCCTAACAAGCAACGCTTCGATCGCCTCTATAAGCACTACGTCACTTGTTGCTCTTCATTATTAGTCACCATTGAAAATAGCTAAACTACCAGTCAAGGGTGCACCACTTAAAATTTATTTCTCTGTCCTCATCTCATTGCCTCGCGTAAAACGTATTTTTCATTAAAGGTTGCTTGTTACTGAAACATTCATGCACTCATGTTAACCAACGATATATTTGAGTGCAGCCTTGTTTTGCACCAAAAATTACATTCATGCGGAACAATTAAATAAAACAAATATTTTAGGAAAAACCACTATTCTACCTCACATTCTACTTTAATTTTTTTCTGTGATCAAACATATTCACAAAATAATAGACCTGACAGCCAGAAAATTTATTGCCGTGCAAAAGTCGACTACTTTAAGAAACAATAACGGTGCTAATAGTATACAATGCAGATTCGAAGGTTTCCCCCCTTTTCAGCTAAGAAAATGCAATGTAGTTGTATCCATAAGTCAGCATGTATATTTAAAATCCAGTAAAAATAAGCAGTGAAAATTGTACAGTGAACTAAATTAAACTCAAACATGGAAGCATGGTCACATGTGTCAATGCATTTCCACCAATCCTGCACCTAAATATATACAAAGTTCACCTCAGCGGGGATATTATTGCCAGTTGACCTGCACTTGTACGCCATTTATTCGCGTTCCTAGTTTTGAATATTACATTTCATAGTGCATTTATAACTGGGAAACTACACAATGCGTGCTCCACGCTTCACGTTTTAGATATAGTTAGGGCATTCTCAGCCGACTCATGTTTCGCTTCTGCGAGTGTACAGGAAGCAGTATAGTGAATTCAATGTGCTCTGAAAGGATATATTATTTCGGTGTATTTACTAATGCACTCCCTTGCTTTTACAATATCTGTCATTTTTGATACTGCACTTACGTTGTGTTTTGTTGAAAAGTTATAAAAATAATATGTTTGCACAAAGTTCATGCTTTCATCTGCCTCTTTCGTCATAAAACCAACATACATTTGTTATTATATGTTTAGGCAAATAATATTTTACGCCAGAGTGAAAGGTCAGTGCTTGAGCCACTTTAATCACATTTATTTTACACAAAAGTGTTTTAGTAACCCAGAAATTGAGATAAGTGTATGGCACAGTTTGCGTCGTCAGCGTGAAATTTTAGAACAAGATCACGATGACGTAGTAAGCCCTCAATACAACTACTAGTACTCATACTACTCATGACAGAAAACAACACTGTAGATGAGGTCAGTACTAGCCTCCTTAAAACTAACACGCCGACGATGACAGGGCACATTTGACAAGAATAGCTCCTCCTATCGAAACATCAACCAGCCTGTCTGAGGCACTTCCACTGTTCATTCTGCTCATCGCAGTTTTTCACCTCTTTTTATACAAGGCTATGTTATGCCACTAATGTCTTGAAATCTGCCTGAATACACAGTCGAACTACGTCCGGCATGGCTGCAGCTAAATTCTAAACATTTCTATCAATAAAAAGAACTTTGTCACTTTACTCACTGGAACGACGGAAGTTCAGCTTTCACTACACCATGCTCCACAGCACCCGCCACATAGCAGTAAAAGGCAGGCATGGCGACTACTACGTCACAAGACCCTTCATAGAGCAGGGTGGTTTAATCGCCCTAACATCACGATAGAACGTGCTTTTCGTTCAAACTAATTATTCCCTTGACACAAAAGAAACAATACCAGGTTTCTGGATTGTTACACCGACAGTCTACGTCGACACATTATTTCCCTTGGATTTCCGTTATAGTTGGAGTTATGACTCTTTAGTACGTCAGTATTGTTAAAGAACGCACCTGTCATCTGTGATTCGGGCTTTCGAAGTGATCCCATTTGCTTAGTTTATTCCTCAATAATAGCGCATTCTATCCTGCGCACCCTCCACCCCACCTCCTTATTTAGCATCGAAATAATATTGTTTAGGGTTCGACCTATCAAAGCTATGATCTGATGTTAGGGACGACATACCGAATGTCTCCAGGAATTTCGACCATTGGGTGTTCAGTAACGTGCACATAATTCGCGCATCTAGCCTTTCGCCTCTATCAAAATGTGGCCATTGAGGCCGGGATCAAACCCACGACCTTCGATTGAGCAACCGAGCGCCGTAAGCGCTAAATCACCAAGGCGGATTATACACTATCGTCAGTAACGCCACAAAATGACTCATATTGAAACATGCCACCAACAAGAAGTTACAATCCACTCTAACTGAAACGTTTTCAATTGGCGTATACATGTGGCCATCATTATTATTGTTCGCTTAATGCACGTGGAGCCCGTCGTGAACAGCACTCAGCAAGTACGGCTTCTTGTCAGTCGAGCAGGCTTCCAGGTCATCCTGCTCTATGTGCAATACAGCGATGCCCAGGAGATGCTTCTTTTTCACCAGTTCAGTCTGCGGCGAAAAAAATTGCATAACGCAGGGAATGCTGAGTTGCGGCTATATAGGTACGAGCGCTCAGTGCAGAATGTTGAGATGCAAAACGTATAGACAGGAGGTGCGAGTCTTGACTTCTATGCATTTGTTTCCCAAGATCGTGTTAATCTCTTGAACACAGCACGAAACACAGGAATCGAGTGACCCATAGGTCACGTGAAACCTTACAGGCATAAAAACAGTGCATTAACAGACCGCAGCAAGCGGTAAGAATAAGGCAGTATTGCTTCATTGTTTTCGGCCATATTAAACGTGGACGCTTCATTGCACCGTATTTCTAGGATGCACCAGTGGGGATAAATTAGGAGCGGTACTCTTTACTTGTTCGTTATGGGGCGCTCCACTTCAGTGAATTCTGATTGTACAAAAAGCGAAGGGACCAGAATTAGTGGTGAACATCGGCTTCTATATCTATTCATTAGGTGCAGGCTGAAACGGGTTGTCAATACCATTCCAAGCCTACATACAAGTAAAACAGGTTTATGGCCTGTTGCGTCTGATGAACTTCGAACTAAAATCAGCGCGGATGTTTTGACTCATTCACAAAACATTCTACGCTTACTCACATCCAAGTCTGCCGAATTATTTCTGCTACCTAGCGTTTTTGGCAGGCCACTACACTTTGTACGCATCCTTAATAACCACGCCTAGATAAAGGACTGGGCAGATAATACATTACCCAACTGAAGTTTTCACTAGATTGTCCAACGTAAAAATTCACGCGGTACATCTGTTCACCCAAGAAACAAGAAAGCTCTAAAATCAGCGAAATATATGTGTACCGGTACTGTTTTAGCTTTTTCTGGTGGGGACAGATTTCGTGGCAAGCAAGAAGGGCTGAATGGTCCAGGCAAAAAAGCCAGGTCCTCGCAATGTTCAGACGCGTGCGTAATCTTCATTTCCCATTCATCTCTACTGAGTGGTTTGATGAGTTTGGTAATAATGAGAGCAACAGGTGTGCTTCACGCTTTTTGCTCTTATGCTACCTGAGTGCTCGTCTAAGCTTCCCAAACATGCCTGTGCCTTTGAAATTTATTTTATTACCACTTTATTTTCCGACCAGTACTTACCTATTTCGTAAAAAAAGCTAAAGCGAAATAAAAATTAAGTGTGTGCCAAACGTGGTGATGCCACTCAGCAAATATCAAAATGTGGCACTGAGAAACTGACTTGATATATTTTTTTTCTCATATACCAAATGATTTAGAAGGTTGTGAGTTTGAATTGCACCAACAGAAACAGTGCTTCTTTTGGTCCACTTCAATTTCAAACCTACGTCGCAATTACTACTTGTTCGTGTGCTTGCACTGTTGTGTCTATTTGGTGGTGTCTGACAAAGAAACAAGCACCTCACGACAATCTTCTTGCCTTCATTGTTTCTCACGTAGCGTTAACATTGACAGCCCCACGGCTCCCTTGAAAGAACCTTTATTGTTTAATTGTTCTTTCCAAAGAAGGTGTTTTCTTCAAACTTACCTTAAAAAAAACTGACAAATATCCACGAATCTGTTAAAAAAACTAAACCTAATGTAAATTTATGTGTCTCGCGAGGTACGAGTGGATTTAATTGAGCCATTCATCAGAAAGAAGGCTTCTGGTGTTTGTACATATTCATATCTCAGTGCCACAATATTTAAGCACTCAACGCACGTAGCTCTCAGCTAACGTCATCATTAGCAGTTCTAATGCACTGAGTGAGTAAACCACATGTCTAAGAAAAATGAAGTGTGCGTCCATGCTTAGAAAGACACGCACCTTGAAGGTGACAGAAGTGGGGCTCTCGAAGCCAATCCATTCCTTATTGTTGTTGAAGGCTATCTCACATTTCGTTAGGCTCTCCAACTGTATCATCCAAGAACTCTTCTCTTGACAAAGCTACGTGAATAGAGAAAAAAAACACAAAATGGGTGCCCTTTTAGGAACCGTTTATATCTTGTTGTGAATAGTAATTAGGCTACGCCCAATGTACTGGCAGCTGTGGTAAGAAGGGGCTGACTGTCGTTCACAGCGATTTGATATTGATATGTGGGGTTTAGCGTCTCAAAACCGCCATATGATTACGAGAGACGCCGTAGTGGAGGGCTCTAGAAATTTCGACCACCTGGGGTTCTTTAACGTGCACCCAAATCTGAGCCCACGGGCCTACAACATTTCCGCCTCCATCGGAAATGCAGCCGCCGCAGCCGGAATTCGATCCCGCGACCTGCGGGTTGGCAGCCGAGTACCTTGGCCACTAGACCGCCGCGGCGGGGCGTCGCTCACAACGAGGTTAAAGACGATGCGAGAAACTAGTTTCGATCTGGCGGCCACATAAAAGCATTCCTAGGAACTGCAACCGCGTCCGGGATTCAATCCCGCAATCTTTGTATCACCAATCAAACACCCGTACCGAATAGGCCATCGTGGCGGGTACCGAGCATTATTCCACTGCACAGTCGACTTTCGTATTTGGGGAGATCTATCAAGAGTATCAGGCTCGTGCTGCCGTCGTTGATAAATTCAGCGTTCTTTAAGTGATACAGTTTAAAAACGCGATTCTCGGGGAATGCCGAGACAACTACCACCCTCCCGAATGCGACGTCCATGATTATGCGAATCCGACAACAATAATATCCGAAAGGCATGGATGCTGTTTTGTTACGAACTAACTGCTCTCCCTTATAAACAAGCGTACTTTGTAGAGTGAAAAGCGCTCCACCGGTTTGGTCAGGTCGACACGGTCCCCGACGCCCGTTTTGCTCGCATCTTCGAAAACGTACTTCTTGCCAATCGTCGACACGGTTGGCACTACGCTGGTACTCAGAAATGGAGCCGCCGTTAGGATACGGTTCAGGACATCCACCTAAAAGAATAAAACAGATCGAAAGCACTACCTTGGCGACATTCGCCTTACGCGCGTAAGTACGGCCCTATAGGTTTACAGGCAACGCAAACCATGCCGTCATCGAACAGTCATTCTACAATACTTCTGTATTACGAGTTCGGGGCAGTGAAATTTCTGTTACACCAGTTGCTGCTTCATCCAGCACTGACGTATCCAAGGGTGTGACACATTAAATCGGCCTTAATGCAGAACAACACGCAAGCATATCAAGCTTTTAAAAATGTCACAATCTGTGAATCCCGTAAGCGTGATAGCAACAGGAAGCACGATTGCGTGTGGCCTGGACGTTCGTAACACAGGGAAATCAAATCCAATAACATATAAGATAAGAATATATTAATCACTACAGGGTAAATTAAAGTTTGCTCAATTGCAAAACAAATAGGGATCACTTCTCTAAAGAAGAAAAATAGTAAGTATACTTGAATCAGAAATCATTTTCTCAAAGAATGTAGCTGGTGCCTCCATCAAGGCAAGTTCGGACACGCACATCTGAAAGATATGGGGAAACTCTTGAGCGAGTTAATTACGCACCAAGTTTTTGTCGACAACGTCCATGATGCCACCGTTGTCGTACATGCAGGGAGGAAAAGCTCGTCCTGCTACGGCAAAGTTGTGCGTACTGACCACAATGGTATCCACGTATCTGCCGCAAAGAAGAATGAAACACGGATGTTAGAAATATATGCACTTCAGCGCTTTCATTGCACCGAGCAGGTTTATTACTGAGCCGATAATTTGTGGAGCTATGAGTCGCGCCATAATGCGGCCACTGTTACGCGGGTGCATAGCTCTAATCTGCATAACAATATGACGTGACGTTTTGGTATTGCACATATCGCGATGCCCGTTTATAAGAGCGAGGCTCTTGAAGCTCGTGTTAAAACGTCGGGTGTCCACACAGACCTCCCCCGTGGCGTTGCGTATGATTCGCCGTTGTTTATCAGCCACGCCCACGATGGAGACAGTCTACGCAGCCGCCGCGCGAAATTTGGCCCCCACGCCAGTCGAGTATATACGAGCGACGAAATTCCTGACCTTTTTTTCTTGAGTGCCCGAGTCAGCTTTGCGCCTTAGTTCTGGTGCCGGAGCTTGGACACTATTGTAGGATCTTTGACAGTCTCTGATTAGTCTCTACATTTTACGCCAATGAAACACCTAGCGTCAGTCAAGAAGGCCACGTCCAGCTCCTTATATCAACTGGTTTCGCTGTTTTTTTTTTAATTTTACACGGCTACTGTGAGCTTCCGCATATGTTGTACTTGTAGCACTTTATACTAGGGACCTAGCCTAATCTAACCTAGCCTAGCCGAACCTAACCTAACTACCTACAAGTTTTAAATAGGTCATGCAACACGTGACCACATCAGCTGTCGGGCATTTCTGTTACTGTGTTTTTCTTTGTATGCAATGTTTCCTGCGATGACAATTGTATACCTTGACTAAGTGAAGCACGCGTACGACAGAAGCACGGGCGCGTAAAATATCAACAATGTCTATAAGAATTTAGGCTTGTGCTTATGCGAGGGAGATGCCCAAGTCACAGTACTGTGAGGTCAAAACTGTAAAGTGACGTGGCGACAGGTTTCCACCGCCATACCTCTTAGCCAAGCAAACAAAAACGAAAGTCAAGTAAAGTTTAAAAAGTGAGATCGAAGTAGCAGTTGTTATGAGTTGATAGGGCAACATCTCTATTCATATATTGTTTCAAGCACTTGAAACAGCAGGCTTTGAGTTGTCGAAAAGTCCGAGCACGAGTTGCAATACTCCAAAATAAACGTGAGGGACGGGCTTACACGTATGCAATAGATGTAGTGGCATTCAATAAGCAAGAAATCTCTATAGGCGACCCCTTACGAACACTACGAAAGTAATATATTAAAATAGTTGATAAAGAAACGGTATATTCAAAAAGATGCTATCGCAATAGCAATAAATGTGAAACCCATCAAAAAGTGAAGTGTGACAAAATGACACTTTTGCATTCGGGCAAATCCTATTCGGCAAGCTGAACAAAGCACGAACAGTCTCTCTTAAAATGCACAACAACGACATGAACTACTCAACAAACCAGTGTAAAAATGCACCCCATAAGTTTTCCAGCGCTTCAATTTAAAATGAAAAACCTCACAAAAAACATGCCAGTTCTACTTTTCTACGTCATGGATTAATCGAGAACAGCTTGTCCTTTCGTAAATGATGTGGTATGAATTATTATTATTATTATTATTATTATTATTATTATTATTATTATTATTATTATTATTATTATTATTATTATTATTATTATTATTATTATTATTATTATTATTATTATTATTATTATTATTATTATTATTATTATTGAAACCACTGTATAAAACATGAAGCGGGATGGTCAAAACCTAGGAGAGCCGCAAGACACATTGGTAATTGTTACATTGCAAAAGTATGGCTCACAGATACCTGAACGCAACCAAGTGAGAATTTTTTGGGGGGATTTCTGTGAAGGGGAAAAGTGAACATTTACCCAAGAAAAAAGAATTGGAAGAAAAATTAAAATTTACGCTGCCAGACAGACCATAAGGGACACTGTGTATGTCACAACAAAATAATCACTGTAGTTCAAGAAAATACTAAGCCGTAATTGGCGTAGTGGTTGCGGTATAGTTGGCTGTAAAACCTATAAGGTCACATCCCAGCCGCGGCGGTAGTCGCATTTTCATGGAGGCGGGATGCTACAGCCCGCATACTCCGCGAAGTTGCTGATGGTTAAAGGAGGCACCAAATGGTCTAAATTTCCGGAGCTGCACTCTGGCGGGCATCATATTCTTACCACGGTTTGGTCACGTAAAAACTCTATGTTATTATTAATCTGACGACGCATATCAGTGCTCACCTAATTAGCACACGCGCTCTCCAATAACTTCAATCAGTTTTAACTCACTTGTTCATATTAGCGAAATCATAGGTATCCAGGTATGCTGGTAGTATGTGGGCGATAATCTTGTAGTTAGCGCCAGGGAGGTAGGTACGCAGATTCTGGAAAAGATTTAGAAGGACACAATGTGCGGGGACAAAGACACTACTGCAAATAACACATTAGGATCATTCGGGCACTGTGATGAGGGTTTTAAAAATAAGGCTGATCATCCACTCAACTGTAATAATTTTATTGTAATAATCAATCAAGAAACGTTTTCCGTTATACTGATGAAAAACGCAATGACAGATAATTTTATCAAGGTTCCCTGCAGTCATGATTAGCGCGCTTCGTGCCACATTTATATACTGTCAATCCTATAAGTATAAATGCTTTGGAAACATCACGGAAAATAAAGCCAATGCAAACCGTTGTACTCTAGTAAATTAAATGTGAAAGGTTGGTTATTATAAGTATTTCTGAAAATTGAAACTCGTTAAACATTTTGGAGGATACCTAACAGTGTTTACCAAACCACGTGTGAAGGCAGTACATGAGTGGCACCTCGCGGGTATTCCAACTAAATGCGAGTTTTTGACACAGAGGACTCTGTATATGAAACGTCCACCACAAACTGCTCAGCTCATGAATGTCGCTACGTAGTACAGATAAAAGGTGTCATACACATATTCAACTGTGTTATGCATGCAGCCGTCATACTTATCTAAAGTAACTTGCACCGTAAAATCAAATGTTGACTTATAGACGCAGACACGTGTTTCTTCCTATAAATTCTTTTGTGGAGATAATTATTGCAATTTAGAAGTCTAATATTATCACGCGAGAATACTACACATTGAAACTGGTGCTTGCATGGCGCTTTCGCCACTCACCTCGTAAAGCATTATCTCTTGCTTTGTTTCGGGGGAGTTCCACATGAAGGCCGCTCCGTCAAACGGGGCATACGTTGAGCTCAAGGACTCAACTATCTGCTTGATGCGAGGATCAGTCGTGTTCGTGAATCCGGGTGCCGGCATGAAACGCAGACCACAGAGTACCTTCATCTTCGTCGCTTCCTTCAGCATAAGCCAGTCGTTAATGCCCTCCGCTGATCGAGCGGCGCCGCAAAAAAAAAAAAAACAATCAAACCAGTTGTTAAGTGACTGTTACAAGTGTGTCAAATAATAAGCACATATGTTAGAGACGTCCTAAAGTTTCAGTAGGCAAAAAGCACACAGAAAATTCTTGTTGCGTTACAGGTGCCGTAAAGGCAGTCTGAATAATCAAGACCTACGCGAACTACCTGCATGGTGGCATATAAATTTTTTCTGTCTACACTGCTCCCTCCAACGACCAAGTCGGCATACAGCCGAAGACTAAGAACCAATTGCTGCCGTTTCTCGCAATAAGTTTGCAGAAGGGTTGGTTACGATAGTTAGATCAGTGGGCTTGTCATTTGAGATAACTTGTCTTATTATGTGCAACTATAAAAGAGGCACCGACCTACAGAGCTCGCTAAATGCGCTAGTACATGCATATAAAGCACTACACATTTACCATGCTTTCTTAATAAACAACACAAACAATGCTTTCCTCGCCTATGATGTCCCAAGGCTCAGGCTAACCAAGGGCGTGATGGAAAGCCTCATTATTCGCACTCTGAACAAGGGGGTGATAACTGATGTTTCGATTTGTGCTACAACTAAACAACTCGTCTTCACAACTATTTGATTGAGGGGAGCTTCTATAGTCCAGGGCGAATATAGATAAATTAAACTATATCGCCTTTTAAATATATCTCATTGCCAGCGCATCACCTCCGTCTTGTGGCTTGGGGGCTCTCAAAGTGGTAGATGCATCACAGATGGGGAATTTTTTCAGTTCACTACTCCACGCCACAAAGAGCGTGCAAAAAACACGTTTGCGAACTTACCTCTCTTTCACTGTCAACGCCAGTGGAGGCACATGTGGCTCATACGGTGTGCCTATTTTCGTCACTGAATGCAGGAGGGCCAATACTGCGTTCTCGTGGCATGCTTGTTTCTTTTGTGCTTAGTTTTTTTTTATTCCAAAGTGAAGTATTCTGCTTAAGTGAGATTTCGCGGAGAGTAATGAGCCGCGTAAACCTTCGAATACCCGTGCAGATATAAAAGGTCGTGGAAGCTCCCTAATCGTATTGTTATAACAAGAGAACACGGAAAGTTTATTTTGCTTAGGCGGTTATTACAGATAGATGTGGCTAAGGGATGTTGCCGAGACGCCACGTTAGTGGCAACGTATTGCCACTTGGCCGCTAGTTACGGCGAGCGCAAGCGATGGCTGCCCGCGAAAATGGAAGACGATGTTCTGGGGCAGCGCGTGCTCTGGCCAGTTGTTTATTATTGAAGCAGCCATCTTGCCAGTTTTCGGTGCGTCTCCCTGCCGGCTCAGTTCTTCCTAGTTGAAGACCTTTTGTAGCACGTGACAACTGGTGGAGCTGCTGGGTAACCCCCAGCCGATGTTCCAAACGCCTCCAGGTATCCCTGTACCTGCAGTGACAACACCTGTCCACCGCTCAAGCCGAAGACTCCGAGGACTACCTCCTGAGCGTGGACCTCTTCCTGAGATGACGTCTGTCACACCCCCGAACGCTATGGAAGGCGCTGCAGCCTCCAACGCACAGGAAGGCGGTGCGACCACGCAACATACGCTGTGGAAGCCACGTGTGCCGAAGGTGTTCCACGGTTCCGTCTTGGAGGATGTCGAAGACTGGCTGGCCCAGTTCGAACGGGTTTCGGATTACAATGGTTGGACCGACTTCGACAAAATGAGGAACGTGTATTTCAGCTTGGAGGACGGCGCTCGTACTTGGTACGAAAACCGTGAGCCTTTCCCCTCGTGGAGCGTCTTTCGTCGATACCTGCTGGCAAGTTGGGCCAATCCCGATCACCGCGAACGAGCCGAGCGAGAGATTCAGTGGCGCCTCCAAATGCCGAATGAAAGCGTCATGATGTACGTCGAGGACATGACGAGCCTCTTTCGTCGAGCTGACCCCGACATGGCCGAAGAAAAGAAGGTCCGTCATTTAATGCGAGGAGTGAAGGAGCAGCTTTTCGCTGGCCTCGTTCGCTGTCCCCCAAAGACCGTGGCGGAATTTTTGACCGAAGCCACAACCATGGAGCAAGTGCTGCAGCAGCGCTCTACTGTGTACGACCGGCAAGTGAGTGCCGCTTCGTCAATAGGTCAGATCGGAGGTGCGGCAGGCAACATCAACATCGAGTCTCTTTGAGATCTCATTCGATCGGTGGTGCGCGACAAACTACAAAAGATTCAGTGCCAGTCCCAACCTACTGCAGGGTCTATTTGCAGCCTTGTCAGAAACGAAGTACGACAGGCTCTCCAAGTTCCGCCTTCCAGCTATGTCCCACCTATCCCGGCGGAGCCACATCGTGCATCATACGCAGAAGCTGTAATCCGATATATTCCTGCTTCACCACGCTTCGTTAATTCTATGCATCAGGATGCACTTCCTTTGCTGCAACCAATTCAGCACTTAAAAAATCGGCAGCCACTTCCCAGAAAATCCGACGTATGGCGCACACCAGACAGACGGCCACTGTGTTACCACTGCGGTGAAGCTGGACATGTGTACCGGGAATGTCCCTACCGTCGCCTCGGACTACAGGGTTTTGCCGTCGACGCACCACGGCCGAGATTTGGCGAAAGACCGAGAGCTATTCAAGATTACCTCTCACAGCAGCGCATGCCACTGCGGCGGCAGTCACGGTCCCCATCCCCAAGGCGATCTTCTCCGAATTTTCGGAGCCTCCCAGGAGCGGCGCCGGTGCGCTCGCCAAGCCCTAGGCGGGAAAACTAACGACAGCGACCTTCGGGAGCGAGGCCGCTGACACTCGACGCAAGCAAGGCCTCCCATCGACGCAAGCACGGACACGGAGTGATTCCCCGACGACAGCGACGAAAGCCAGAAGCAGATTTTCTCTGGATATACATGTGGTAGTCGACGGTCACCACGACGTTAGTGCGTTATTGGACACAGGTGCGGACTACTCGATCATAAGCGGGAAACTAGCAGCGCACATAAAGAAAGTTGTAACGCCTTGGTACGAAGCACAAATTCGTACTGCCGGCGGGCACGTAGTCACCCCAATCGGCATGTGCACTATCAGAGTGAGCATTCGGGGACGTACGTTTCTCGCCAGCTGCCTCGTACTTCGTGACTGTTCCCGAGACCTAATCCTCGGAGTTGACTTTTTGCGGGAGCACGGCGCTATTATCGATCTTCGAGAGCGCACCGTGACGTTTTCGACAGCTGGATCCTCCGACATACCTGACGACATCCGTGACAGCACGCTTCGCATTTCTGCCGACAGCATCACGTTGCCTCCGCGTTCAAGCGTCCTAGTTGATGTGGTGTCTGACAAGTTACGAGATGGTGAGGTTGTCGCCGAAGGCAACTTGACGCTTTTGTTTGCGCTAGGTATCTGCGCTGCACGCAGCCTCGTCACGCTTTCTGACGGACATTCTGCCCTACTTGTGACTAATTTTAGTAACGAGTACCGGCACCTGTTTCGTGACACCGCCATCGCTTTCGCCTACCCTATCGCAGAAGTTTCTGAATGCTTCGCATCTACATTAGCCAACGACGGGCTTCGACCGACACCAAGCGACGTGACTTCACTACTTGGAAAGTCGATGTCAACTCGACCCTCTCGGAACAACAACAGACCGAGCTACGTGAACTGCTATATCAATTTAAAGAGTGCTTCGCCTCCACCACGAAGGTTCGTCAGACACCGATCGCCAAACATTGAATAATTACGTATACCGACGCCTCGCCCATAAAACAACACCCTTACCGCGTTTCGGCAAAGGAACGTGACGTTATAAATACTCAAGCCAAAGAGATGTTGCAAGATGACATTATCCAACTTTCGAAAAGTGCCTGGTCATCTCCGGTCGTGCTCGTGAAGAAAAAAGATGGATCCCTGCGCTTCTGCGTGGACTACAGGAAACTTAACAGCGTGACAAAAAAAGACGTCTATCCGCTGCCTCTCATCGACGATTCCCTCGACAGACTGCGGCGAGCCAAGTATTTTTCATCGATAGACTTGAAAAGTGGCTACTGGCAGATCGAAGTTGATGAACGAGATCGTGAAAAAACCGCCTTCGTTACACCGGATGGCCTATATGAATTCAAAGTGCTTCCCTTCGGCCTCTGTTCTGCACCTGCGACATTCCAGAGAATGATGGACACTGTTCTTACCAGTCTAAAGTGGCACACGTGCTTAGTTTACCTAGATGATGTTGTCGTGTTTTCTTCCACCTTTGAGGAGCACCTGAACCGTCTGCAGACTGTGCTGGAAGCGCTCCGCTCTGCTAACCTGACACTGAAGCCAGAAAAATGTCATTTCGGTTACAAGGAACTTAAGTTTGTCGGCCATGTTGTCAGTGCGGATGGTATTCGACCAGACCCTGACAAAAGTACTGCCGTGGCCTCGTTTCCTGTTTGACGTGATAAGAAGGCAGTGCGTCGCTTTCTGGGGCTCTGCGCGTACTACCACCGCTTTATAGCCAATTTTTCTAGGATTGCTGAACCACTCACTCGACTCACTCGTGAAGATGTTCCATTCGTCTGGGAGGAAGAACAGGACGCAGCTTTCTCTGCACTCTAAGCCAAAACGGAGCAACAGGGGTATAGGGGTTGCTCCTTTCAGGGAGCAATTGCATTGCCACTCCCATTACTCTCCTAAAAGGAGTAACTGCAGAGGGAGGAACCGTTGCTCTCCTTTCAGTTCCTCCTTCGGGGGATGAACAGTTACTCCCTCCAGTTCCTCCCTGCAGACCAACAGTTACTCCCACCAGTTGCTCCCTGCCGACCAACCATTACTCCCACCAGTTGCTCTTCTAAGAGCAACAGTTACTCTTTACCGTTCCTCCCACGTGTTCGCAGTTACTCTCTGAAAACCAACTGCACATGCTTCCAGTTACTCCTTGGGGAAATGAGTATTTATCTCGAGTATGCTTGTCACACGCTTAACACATGGCGAGAGTTCCTTGGAAGAGCACTGCTTGGGTGCTTCTAACACAAAAAGTGGACAATATTGAAAGGAAAACAAATGCTTTATTGTTCTTTTTATGAGGCGACGTGTGACCACACGTAAAAGTAGACTTCGCCACACCACAGCCAGCACTAAACAAACACCATAATACATCAAAGGTTTTCTGCGTCATCCGTGGAAAAACAATCTTGAATTTCTAGCATAGGGCAGCCTGTGTCATCATTGGTGAGAGAAGGGCAACTTCTCCAATTCTGAAGAACTCAAGTTTCGCAGCTGGTGTTTCCATCAGGCTAGCGCAGCAGAACGTCACCGCAGGCATATGTGAAGCATCTCATTGCTGCAAGAAAAAAAATAGAAGTGTGAGGTTAAACATTCCAGAATCAATTCATAACAATGAGTCACACACACTGCAGCAGCGCTTACATTCTAGGATGTCTACTGCAAAACGAAATGTGAAAAAAAGGAAGGTTCGGCCAAACGTTACTTGGCAAGCCATATAAATGCTGATGTGGTAGACGCTCTTCACATGATGTCTCAGACAGCAATATTCTGGAAGAAAATGTGCAGCACCTCAACAAGGCATATTTGTAGTAGCTAAAGATACCCTTAGGTTCAGTTAACTTGTTTCCTATACACAGCTGAGTGACATTTCTATGAGCCCATTCACCAATGGGCATTCTAAATGAGGTCATGTGTGGGGCAAATAACACGTACTGTCCGCTCATGTTAAAATACTTATTTAGCTCGTGCACATAGTTGCTCTCGATTCTACTGTTCTATCATACGCTGCTGAGTCTTGAATTGTGCAATACCTGTAGGCACAAGCCAAGCATGCAAAGCCTGCTTGAAAGCAACCATTTGCAGAGGCTACATGATAATCTTCAGTATATTTCTTTGTACCTGACGCAAACGGCTGGACAAAACTATAGACAAATAAATGTAGACCGTGCTACCTTCAAAAGATGCTTTAAATTTAGAAAACTAGGGTGCATTTGTTCACTCGGTTGACGAGTCACAGCCACGAGATATGTAAACGAAGCAATATATCTTAAGGCATGCACAGATATTCTGATTCTTTGTTTGACAGTGTCACAGATAGCTTGCCAATACATATATATTTGAGAGCAACAAGATGTGAAGCTTTTATTAGTTAAACGTCTTGTTGGTTCACAGCCAAACAGGTTACTGCTTGTTAGACAAATTGGAATACGCACACCATGGTTTCCAAAAAAAAAAAAAAAGCATTATTAGAAGTTAGCTCCCGGTGTGAATGTCTGCCTATTTATTTTGTACTGCCTTCTACATGTGCCACAAAGACATTTGTTGAGGATGTGCTACCAGTCAAGCCAAGATCGCATACTTGGTCAATGTGATGGAAATACAAACATTAAAGTTAAGCCCACTCTTGCGGAACTTTGAACGCGAATATTTCAGAGTGGGGGAGGTCAACATGCTGTGGCACTTTTAAACCCACGAAACATCTGCAGAAAACAGGGTAAAGGCAAGTCAAGAAACACTGTTATGAAGGCCTGCACATGGACAGCTTTGTGAATCTAGGCCCAAGTGTTATGCTTTGTGCAAGCCAAAATCCATGCAAATAGGGAAAGCATACTTTTAGGAGTACCAGCGTAAAGAAATCTTGGCAGTTGGCTTTTTAGTACAAACAGCAATCCCTGCAATGAAAACATAAACATTTTATCTTAACGGTAACAGTGTGAGCACACACACGGGCCAGTGGAGCCATGTCGAATTGTCAGTGCCAGTGTAACCATGTGGCATAATGAACTATTCTCTGGCCAACACACGCACAGTTTGCCCCTAAAAAGCGATGCTTTCATATACGTAGTACAAAAAGTCTGCACTTACCAAAATTCACTTGCTTTCTGTACTTTAGCATCGATGGGAGCATTTTTATCTGCAGTATAACCAAATTTGTGTCATATCCCTGAAAAAAAAAAGTAAAAGACATGCATCAAATATTGTTTCATTTGGTAGCAGTGAAGTCAGGTTAAGAACAGCCAAGTGGGAATCAGCCTAATTATGTGCATGCGGCAAATCCCAAACGGCATTATTGAGGTTGTCGAAATTTTCGTCGATTGGTATTAACGTCGATATGCGACTTCAACGGCATGCCAAGTTTTCACAGCGCATAAAGATTTAATGATCCAGAATAATGACAGCGCTAACGAGAACATATAGCATTTATGATTGTCTTTTACAATATTCAGTTTTGCTAAGGTTTTGCATCACTAAAGAAATCTGAAAGATTTGGGTAATTCCTCCTCCAATTGTTCTGTCAATATGTAAACTGCTCGCTTGATGGTGCGCTTATAAAATAGTACGTTCAGCGCAGAGGTGAAGCAAGTGACGCAGTGATGTGGGCAGATTTTTTTTTTTTTTAGGCGTGCGGGGAGGGGGGGGGGGGGTCCACTTATCTGAATAGGCCGGGCAAGCGAATATGGTCGTCAATTTGGGCTCCCTACGCCCGGCCTAAAAAAATTCTGTGCGCAACCGCCTGGCTATGCCAGTGAAGTGATGCGACAATGAATTGTTCACTTACTGATTTACATACACTTTGCATCTCTAAAAAATGCGGCCCAAGGCCCCAACACTCAGCCGTTAACATTACATAAAGCCAATGGTAGAAAAGTGCCAGTATGAATGCAGCTACAACCCCGCCCCAATGTTTTTTGAAGCGAGGTAGTGTTGCGGAAATGAACTTTTAACTGCAAAAGTACACTGGCACTGCAGTGGTGACAGGGGAAGCAAGAGGGTATGCAGGCGGTAATAGAGATAATTTAGTCCGATACGGCTAGCAATGGATACGGTGAATAAGAGCAAATCATTTCTCTTTCAATAGCGCAACCACTCAAAAATGTATTGTAAGAGCATTAAATGTTGCTGGAAATGCCACTCACCTGCACGCTGATGCATGCACAGTCCTTTGTCCGAGGAGCGAACAGGCTTGCAGATAGCTGAAGACGTGTTTACGATGTGTTTGTTCCACCCAGCAGCAAAATCCACAACTACTTCGCGCTCCATAAAGATAAATATACACTAACCTTCATAACGAATAAGTAGAAACGCAAATCTGCGACACACACACACACGATCAAAACATAGCTCACAAGCCCGCACGTCCATGTGCTCGCCAACCACAGACCATATGAAAATGAGTAAGTAGTGCGAACGCGAACCTAGTTGCGCCGAGAAAAAAAAAAAAAAACGTCGAGCAGTGGCAGCTCAGGCGTCAGCGCAATAATTTCAGTGTGTTTTCCTAATACAATTATAAAAAAAAACTGAGGTACACTAAAACTCATAAATAAATATAAAAAGTTGAGTGTAATTTTTATTTAGTGCTAGTCAACATAAACACTGAATAAAAATTACCTTGTAACTTACATCGTTTGCTACGCTAGCGCCACACTTCTCGTGCGGGCGCAGATGGCGCAGATTTGTCATTCTGCCCTCAAACTACACGGTGAAGCGTGCTACTAAGTGTATGGCTGATGAGAAGCGCGTCTGGGTCCGCTTTTTTTTTTTTTTTTTTTTTTCTTCTCCGATCTATCTGGGCGGGGGGCTCCTTATGCTCGTGTTTCGGTGCTTGATCGACTTTGACGCCCTTACTTCGCGGACGAACGGCGTGTCTAGGCTTTTTTTATCGTTGTTTTGCACGTGTTTCGGCGTTCGGTCCGCTTTGACGTGCCAACTCTCCATTCTGCTGCTGCGTGTGTTAGGTATTTGCCGTACTGTATTCTCAGGCCTTCTGTGTTCAGCCAGCGCTGCTATCTTATTATCTACGGATGCTAAAATAAATCACTGTTTTGGTTTGGTGAAATTTGGCACACAGAACGAACAATAATCTGGCCCATGAATATCAATGTGGGCGGCATGCATATTTGTGTGCGGTGTCTTGCCGGGGAGTAACCGTTGCGTGACGAGAGCATTTACAGCGGTTCCTCCTTCCGTTGCTCCCTTACAAACTTAAGATGAATACAGTTGCTCCCCCATTCTCGAACATGTCGGCCATCTTGTTCCGCTTGGTCTTTTCGGAGAGTAACAGTCGGTCTGAAGGAGTAAAAACAGCCGTTGCTCCCATTTTGGCCATTTTTGGCTTAGAGTGTGAACAACAGGAGCGTTTGCAGACACCACCAGTCCTCGCTCACTTTGACCAAGACGCTGATACTGAAATTCATACTGACGCCAGCAATGTGGGTCTTGGTGCTGTCCTCGTACAACAACAAGAGGGCACAGAGCGAGTGATAGCGTACGCTAGCCGCACTCTTTCCCGCGCCGAGGTCAACTACTCCACGTCAGAGAAAGACTGCCTCGCTATTGTATGGGCCACTATGAAATTTAGGCCTTACCTTTACGGACGCCACTTCAAGGTAGTGACCGACCATCATTCGTTGTGCTGGTTAGCCAACCTACGAGACCCGTGTGGGCGACTGGCACGATGGAGTCTTCGTCTGCAGGAATACGATTTCACAATCGCTTACAAATTGGGCCGCAAGCACGAAGATGCTGATTCATTATCCCGTGCACCTGTCGAAGCTTATGGCCACGACACCGAGGATGACGATGGTTTCCTTGGGGCCCTTACTACAACAGATCTGATTACGCGACAGCGTGCGGACGATGAAATTCGCGCAGTTATCGAAAACCTTGAAGGACGCAACTCGTCCATACCTCGATGTATTTCTCGAAGTCTGTCATCGTTCTGTCTGCGAGATGGGGTCCTGTATAAGAAAAACTCCAACGGCAATGAGAGAACCTATCTTCTAGTCGTGCCAACAGACATGCGTGACGACATTCTTCTTGCCTGCCACGATGAGCCCACATCTGGTCACTTAAGTTCCTCTCGAACTTTCGCTCAAGTTCGACAAGCATACTACTGACCTAAGCTTTCTGCATCAGTTAAGCGATACGTGAAAAGCTGCCGGGAGTGTCAACGCCGGAAATCCCCGCCACTAAAGCCCGCGGGGCTTCTTCAACCAATAGAACCACCCAGATCGCCATTTGATCAAATAGGAATGAATTTACTGGGGCCTTTTCCACTATCATCTGCCGGCAACAAGTGGATCGTAGTAGCCACCGACTATTTGACGAAGTACGCCAAAACAAAGGCACTACAACGCGCTACTGCTTCCGACGTCGCCCAATTCTTTATGGACCAGATCGTTCTTCGCCATGGCGCCCCGTCGTGCGTAATCACAGACAGAGGAACAGCATTTACGGCTCAGCTCATTCATGACGTATTCAAGCTCAGCTACACGAGCCATCGCAAGACCACGGCATATCATCCACAGAGCAACGGCTTGACAGAGCGACTCAACAAGACCATCGCTGACATGTTATCTATGTACGTAGATGTCCAGCATAAGACCTGGGACCAGGTGCTACCGTACGTCACATTCGCGTACAATACGGCTGTCCAGGAAACTACTCGATTCACGCCTTTCCGCCTTGTCTATGGACGTGAGGTCCAGACCATGCTAGATGCGATGCTTCCACACAATTGCGATGCTTTGATCACTCCTGATGCTGTGCAGCTTACCCAGTACGCCGAAGAAGCACGCCAGTTAGCACGCCTACACATTACGCACCAGCAGAGTACAGACGCATGCCGCTACAACGCTCGCCATCGACAAGTTGAATACCATCCAGGCGATCAAGTTTGGGTGTGGACTCCAGTTCGATGCAAGGGATTGTCTGAAAAACTGCCAAGTCGCTACTTCGGACCATACAAAGTCTTGCGACGCGTGAGCGATGTGAACTACGAGGTAGTCCCTGACGGCGCCTTCTCACCACGACGGCGAAGGCACTCCTCAGAGATCGTCCACGTGGTGCGCCTGAAGCCGTACTTCACGCGGTAGTGCGACTGCGCATGAACCATATCGCTGTTTTTGTGTATGTGCGTATTTTTTGTTGGTTCGCCCCGACTTTGCCTTTGTACTTTCCGAGCATCAGAGTGATGCCTTTTTTTTTCTCAGAGGGGGAATAATGCCACTTGGCCGCTAGTTACGGCGAGCGCAAGCGATGGCTGCTCGCGAGAATGGAAGATGATGTTCTGGGGCAGCGCGTGCTCTGGCCAGTTGTTTATTATTGAAGCAGCCATCTTGCCAGTCTTCGGTGCGTCTCCCTGCCGGCTCAGTTCTTCCTAGTTGAAGACCTTTTTAGCACGTGACAGTATCAAATGTTGGCGTGCTTGGTTTGTGTTCTCTGTTTTTTCTGTTCTTTCCTTCTCCTTTTTGAGTCCGGACTTCTCCTTCTGCTACGGGGATTCCTCTTAGGCGCTGATGTGAGTTTTATTTTTTTTTTATTTTTTTTAACATACTGCAGACCCTCTTGGGGCTATAGCAGGAGTGGGTACATCGCACAAAACCGTGCATCTAACAAGTTCAATAATGAAACAAAAGCAAAAAGAAAGAAAGAAAACACAGTAACGACGAAGCTAGGTGTTCGAAAGTCAGCATAGAAGGAGGTGTACAGTTTTAGTGGCATGGTAAAGGGTTACATAAGATCGACCTAATATACACATCCAAGTACAAAAGTGCACTCGTACAAAGGGGGAAAGGAAACAAAGCGGTATATGTACGTAGTTTACAATAGTTGTATTTTAGAAGGAAATGTAAGCAAGTCAAGAGAGCGCACGTGGCCAGGCAACAAATTCCAACGCTCAATTGTTCGCGGAAAAAAGCTATATTTGAACGTGTCTGTGCGGGGATGATACGGGGAAACGTTAAGGGTGTGATTGCTTCTGTTCTGAGTGGGGTTTGCATATGTGACATATTTGTTCGATGACAGGCGATATGAACAGTGAATGATGCGGTGAAAAAAGGTTAGTGATTCAATTTCACGACGGGCAGTTAAGGTGGTTAGCTCTAGAGATACGAGGGCTGTGGTTGGTGAAAAAGCGCAGTCATACCTGCGACAGATGAATCGGATGGCTTTCTTTTGAACGGCTTCAATTTTGTTAATTTCGCCTTTTCGGTAAGGGTTCCACACGGAGCATGCGTAGTCGAGTGTCGGTCGGATTAGTGTTTTATACATCAGGAGTTTGGTGTCTTTCGGTGCTTGGCTGAGTGTGAGCCGAAGATAACCCAGTTTCTTAAGTGACTTTGTGCATACATATTCGATGTGTTTCGACCAGGATAGGTTACTTGTGAAAATAATGGCAAGATACTTATATTCTGTAACTCTTTGGAGGTTTATGTCAGCGGATGAGTACGTGAAATTAGACAGGGAACGTTTGTGAGTAAAAGACATGGATACTGTTTTGCGGAAATTTACGGACATCTGCCACGTTTTACACCACGCGCAAAACCTAGAAAACGACTCGTTTAGTTTTTGGTGACACTGCGGTGTGCTAATTGTGTCATATAGTACGCAATCGTCCGCATAAAAACGGATTTTAGAATTGATGTTGCCACGCAGGTCGTTTATGTAGATCAGAAATAGCAGTGGTCCAAGGACCGAGCCCTGGCAAACTCCAGAAGTTACGTTAGATTTATTGGATACGGAACCATTAAATTCTACGAATTGCGCGCGATCTGAAAGAAAGTTTTCTATTCACTTGACCAAGACAGGGTTGTTTAATATGGCAGTTAGTTTGCATATCAGCTTAGTGTGAGATACCGTGTCAAATGCTTTGGAAAAATCGATGAAAATGGCGTCGACCTGCTCTCCGGAATCGAGTGAACAAGAAATGTCGTGAACGAATTCTGTTAATTGCGTAACCGTGCTGAAACCACTCCTGAATCCATGCTGAAACTGAGATAATAGGTTGTGTTGTTCTAAATACTCCATGATGTGTTTATAAATTATATGCTCCAGTAGTTTACAAGAGTAGGAAGTCAGCGATATTGGTCTATAGTTAGTAATATTATGCTTTTCTCCGGACTTAAATAACGCAATTACTTTTGCCAGTTTCCATGAGCTAGGCACAATGCCAGTTTCAAGGAATTTCTGAAATATGACAGTAAGATATTTGGAAGCCCAATCGGAATAACGGACCAAGAACGCATTGGGAATGTCGTCCGGACCTTTGCATTTCTTAGTGTTTAAGTTTAATATTAGGTTGAGAACCCCCTCTTCGCTAATAGTAATGTCCGGTATTGATAAGAATGAGCTTGTACTATGAAAAAGAGGAACTTCAAGGTCGTCGCGAGTGAAAACAGACTCAAAAAACCTATTGAAAGCTTCGGAAATTTCCGCAGGATCATTGGTTGTTTCATTGCCAATGGAAAAGGACGCTGATGCGGCATCGCGGGGCAATATTGATGACCAAAACTTGCGTGGGTTATTGGATAACAGGTTCGGTAGTTCTATTCGAAAGAAATGGTTTTTTGCGGCGTTTATTCTGACCCGGAGTTCTTCCTTTGCCTGAAGAAATCTACAGTGATCATAAGAGGAACAGCGTGACCTCGCCTGCCTCATCCTACGTACCCGACGTGAAAGATGCAAGATGTCACGGTTCATCCAGGGAACATTAGTATTTTTTTTTTGTTTTGATCGGTACAAATTCCAGAGTGCAAGTTTTCACCAACTGTTTAAAGAAACCAACTAAACATCAACATCGTTGCGTGTGGCGAGTGCTAAAAATTGTTCAAATTTATCGGCTAAACAGTCGAGAACGGAAACGCCATCAGCGCGGTTAAAATCGTGAAAGGATGTGACCATGAATTGCCGTTTCGCAATCGAACACTGCAAGGAAACTAGCACTGCCTTGTGATCCGAGATACCGTCGATAATCTCGCATTTACACACGTTATGTAACATATTTGAACTTACAAATACCAAGTCAAGGAGTGCATTATGCCGGGTGTAGCCAGTTACGATCTGGGTAAGCCCGAAGGATAACGAAAAATTTATAAGCTCACCACAAATATGGGAGTCGCGGCCGCTGTGAGTCAAGGAAGGCCAGTCAACTCCAGGGGCGTTAAAATCCCCCATAAGAACAAGATGCTTGGTGCCGAAGTTGTGTGCGTTTGCGAACTCGTTAAGAGTGTGAAACATATCAAGGGAGGAATTTGGGGGGCGGTATATGACACCAATTACAATCTGAAGTTTGTCGATGTGAAGTTTGCACCATATTGATTCAATGCCAGAAGGACTAGGCAGGACTGAGAACCGTAAGTCTGACCGAAAGAGCAAGGCTACACCGCCGCCTCGGCCGATTCGTCGATCGACACGAACCACGACATATCCGGGTGGCGTAAATTCAAAGTCATGTATAGCCTCGTGGAGCCACGTTTCAGTTATACCAATGATGTGTGGGGAATATGTCGAAACGAGAGAAAGGAAGTCGGGGAATTCGCGTGTTATGCTTCTTGCGTTAAGGTTAATAATAGTTTAGGTGCAGAGCTACGGGGTAGTCAACACTGAGTTCCACGGACGTGCGATATGTCTCACAATTTTCGGACATGACATTTGCGGAAGCCAGCCAGGTGCACCTTTTTGACCACATGGCAAAGAAACTCTTTCGCGTAATTTTGAAATATACATAGAGTTTCATACAATAATACCTAGAGAGAAATCTTGCGCTGCGATCGTGTTCCGCCGTAGGAAATATGCGAAGCATAGGCTTCGGATTGATTAGGGTAAGCTAGCGAACTGTCTACGGACGTTGTTCTACAGTTTCAGTTTCGTTCTTCGCGCAGCTTGGGTAAAGGTTTGCGCTGAAAAAGGCTGAAACAGTGCCTTTGTTGTTCAAGGAGGCTGACGACCGCTACATCTTCCAAGGTGATGCGACGTTGGAGCTTTACAAGTCGTATTTGACAGTTTAAACGAAGCGTAATCCACTCACCGCTGCGTATAAATGTAGCGCCTCATGCCAGTGCAAGATTTTGCCTCGAGATTATGTTTTTTTCACGAGCGCGTCTTGCCTAACCTCGTTTTAAATCGCCTCCAAAGTGATGACGAAGCTAAATGGGCGCACCGTAACGCTTCGCTGACTCGACTTTACAACAAAACCAGAGGCGCATTGGGGGCAAACCACTGGAACAAACAAACGCACCCAGCCTGCATTTCCGATGGAGGCGGAAATGTTGTAGGCCCGTGTACTCAGATTTGGGTGCACGTTAAAGAACCCCAGGTGGTCAAAATTTCCGGAGCCCTCCACTACGGCGTCTCTCATAATCATATGGTGGTTTTGGGACGTTAAACCCCACAAATCAATCAATCAAACGCACCCAGCGTCGCAGAAGACGAAATGATAAGTGTTTCTCACTTAATACTGTACTGTTATTTTCATAAATGCCTAATACATACATACATACACATAAAAACTAGCATGTTGTTTTTAAGTGTTGTTAAAAAAATATTCATTATATTTTGATTTGAAATCTGGAACTCAACGGCAGAGCGATGCATACTCTGATGGTCGAATTTGCCCAGATTTCACTTTTGCCGCCTGATCATGAAGTTTTTTTGCAGTAAAGCTTGCGTACAAATTGAAGCAAGTTTCAGATAAATACAACTTCATATCACTTTCTTTTAAACTCGGAAAATAAGCGTTGTGAATCTCGAAAACGTAATTCCTTCGAAGCGCATCCGAAGCTTGTACTTCCTATAATTTCTATGGGGGTACAAGCGCCGCTGCAGAAACCCGCGTAGACACAAGCGCCAGATTTCCCTCTAAGTATTATTGTACGAAACTCTATGTAAATATACATAGGCGGTGCACTGTATACAATGTCATTGCTTACTGTGAATCTAACATTCAGCCATTTGAGGCCAGCTACCTGGTGCGGGGCCGCTGCTGATTCTTTCCTTGATGATACCTTGGGCGTCTACTTCAAGGCCGTCGTAGATCAAATAGGAGCAGCACTCGATGCACAGATTAGACCGTGTAAAGGCTGGCGAGAAGCTGGTGCTCATGGTCGGATCATAATAGCACAGCACAAGAGGTTGATATGCCGGACTCTTTGCTGCGAGTTCCAAGAGTGATACGTTGGCATTCGTAGAAGTCTCTTCTTTGCATATACAGGGAACTATTCCCACAAAACCTTTCCCTTCTTTCAGAAGCGCCACGACATGCTAGTTTCAGGACTGTTAAGGGAGCAATGATTATTTCAGCAAGCAAGTGTAACAAGTACTACGTTACGGTCTATCTATCTAAATACATATGAGTACGTTTATATACGTACGATCATCCAAGGTCCAGACGAGGACGTTCGTGGCCCTGTCTTTAGACATTTGTGAAGGGACCCTTACGCACAGCCTTCCCCTCGATTTACAACCCTGCATAATACTAATCCTTATGATGACCAAATCCTAATTATAATGAGCAGTGGCAGCTTTAGCACCTAACTATTGTCGTCCGCAAACATTATGCTTGTACGTATCTCTAGATAGATTATATATTACCGAAAGTCTTCTTGCTTCGTTCATCATTATTTATCACTCCTGTGCAACGTGCAATAACTCCAATAAATTTACAAAACATAAATTGAACATAGATGATTACAACAGTTGCACACACTAAACTCATTTGTATGCACGCACCGAGTTCAGCTCTGAAGTCTTGGAAATGTTTAAGAAAGGTGACATATATCAAGAAGCAGCTCTGAGAAAAGTAAACCACGTGCCAAGGAAGCAATGCGTAAAAAGTGTAATACTAACGTGACGCGTGTTCACCTGCAAAAACAATGCAGAACATGAAAAAAATTTAAATGCCGGGTCTCAGTATTCCGCAAAAGTATTAGAATGCTTTACTGCACATATTGTGAGCTCTATATGCGCCCAACTTCCGAGCTGGCGAAGCACGGCAAGCAACTTCGCGATGAGCGGGCACTACCTGGAATCGTCGACATGTGAATGGGGTGAGATCACTAGAATGCGGTCGCGGCACTACGCCGTAACCAAACTGGCAATGGACGAGTGAAATCTAATGTATAAATGTTTCACAGTATTGACTTGGGACAGGCTAAGCGTGTAACTTTTGTGCATGGGATCGAAGTGTTGCCCCAGATTACTCTGCTCATGCAATCGAACACCACTTCTCGTATCAGTCCGTTTATTTAGAAATCTTTCAAAAAGTTTGTTAAACTTAACTGACCATCGTTACATTCATCATCATCAGCCTAACTGCGCCCACTGCAGGACAAAGGCCTCTCCCACGTTCCGCCATTAAACTCGGTCTTTTGAATGTTGGTGCCACTTAATACCTGAGAGCTTTCGATTCTCATCTGCCCATGCACCTAACTTTCTGTCTCCTCTTCACCCACTTGCCTTCCCTTCGAGTAAAGCCTGTGATATTTACTAACCGGCGGCTTATCTCACCTTGCCGCTACGTGTCCTGCCCATGACCACTCCTTCTGCTTGTTTTCGTCTATGATATCCTAACACACGTTTGTTCAATGTTATACTCTGCTCTCTTGTTGTCCCTTAGCGTTACACCTGTCATTTTCATTTCCATCGCTCGCTGCGTCGTCCTCAATATCAGGTGAACCCTCTTTGTAAATCTCCAGCCTTCAGCTCTGTACGTAAGTGCCGGCAAGATGCAGCTGTTATACACTTTCCTCTTGAGGGATAGTGGCAGTGTACCAGTCATGATATGAGAATGCTTGCCGAATGTGCCCCATCCCATTTTCCTTCTTTTAGTTACTGTAGTCTCGTGGTTCGGCCCCGCGGTTACTACCTGTCCTAAGCACACCTACTCTTCTACAACTTCAAGTGCAATGCTGCCTATCTCGAAGCGCTGTTCTCTTCTGAGGTTGTTATACATTACTTTCCTTTTCTGCATAGTATTTGAAGACCTACCTTTCTGCTCTCCTTGTTTAATTCAGTAATCATGATTTTCAATTAATCCCTTGTACTCAGCGAGGCAATGTCATCGTTACATTGTGTCTCCCCAATTCTCTCGATGGTGGTGCACGCTCTCGTAATTACTTGAGCCACCAATTAACTGAACCTGGCACACGGACGGCCAACTTTCGTAATACCCGCAGTTGTTTGTCCGCGGATAGCACGGATGAATAACATATTGTGAAACTATTGATCGATCGATATGTGGAGTTTAACGTCCCGAAACAGCCATATAATTATGACAGATGCCGTAGTGAAGTGCTCTGGAGATTTCGACTACCTGGGGTTCTTTGATGCGCACCCAAATGAAAGCACACGGGCCTACAACATATTTGCCTCCATTGAAAGTGCAGCGGCGGCAGCCGGGATCCGAATCTACGACCTGCGGGTCAGCAGCCGAGTACCTTAGCCACTAGACCACCATGGCGGAGATATTGTGTAACTATAATCGATGCACAGTGAAGAAAGAGACCTAGCCTTGTCCTTCTCGATAAAGTGACAAAATGCTCTAAATAAGTACTAAGGCAAAGGTTACACATGAGTGTGGGGTTCCTGCAGGAGCTGGACGGCAAGCTATCTGACTGTGGCGCACACAAGAACATACATACACATTATTTATGCAACCCTATTATAAGACAACGGGAGATAACCGAAAAAGTAAACACTGGCACAAAAGCTTGCGAGGTAACTCGATCGTGACATCGTGATTTTAACAAGGACGATGCGACATTTTATTACCATTTGACGCTCCCGGGATGTATTCCAAGTAAACTGGAACTGGAAACTGTAAGTTAATTAGGAACATGGCAGTTAACAGAAAATCATATGCGCGCAAGTCTTCTTTTGCTTTGTTCTATCACCGTTTACTGATTGTGCATATTTTTGCAAATAATTGTGCCCAGAAATGAAGCATTAGACAACGTACACCCTATACCACTACAATGTGCGCATAACAGTCCTAAAGTGACATCCTTGAAAAAGAACCTTATTACGCAATAGCATCACCCAATAAACAAGTGAGAAGAATGTACCATGACAGAGGGGTGATTCCACGAGAGATCGACATGGGTCCAAAAGATAATATTTTTGATTTCGTTGAATATTGTATATTTCGTGTACCTCTCACCAGGTAGCCCGAAAGTCAACTTCGTTTTATGATTAACGGCATAACTTACGAGAAAAAAATATCAAACTTCACCAACACGGAGGCACCAATTTCGTCACCTGTCATTTTCGAAAATTGCAGATGGTATAAAAAGACAAATATTTTTGTTTCAAGGAAGGTATTTTTTACTTGATATTCATGTCTAATTAGGAATGAACTCATACGGTTTCAAATTTGTAGACCTTAAGAAAATAGCTTTTAAAAATGTCTAATTTTGCGACAGTTATAATAAGTGACGTATTCCCCTTTTTTTCTCTCCGAAAGTAATGAAACAGCGTTTTCAAACTTAACAAGTTTTAAGAAAATAGTGTGTTCATTAGGTATATAAATTATTGCTGCCGTAAGGCAAATGTAAATTTTTATATATTGCCTCAAAGTTCTCATATTGGCAATAGGGTACTCCAGTGAAATTTGAATAATAAAAAAACCGTCTTCGATTTTTCTTAAAATCTCGTGAATAGACAACCGGAAGCCATCATACAGTAATATAGAAAAACATGTTGTATTATTTTGTTTTTAGCGACAATATTCGTGGTACGAATCAGAGCTTTTCGAGAATGCGCTGATAAGTTGAGAAATCTAGAAATCGGAACGGAAAAGCGGCAATGAGCTTCAAGCGCGAGTAAACGTGACCGCATTTGGTGAAGAAAGGCTGTTTTATTACTGTGACAAATACATACCCATGAAGGCGCATTTATGCTCCTGATAACACAGCTCTAATGGAGGAAATCTTCGACACTGTAACTCAGTTTCAAAACATCTGTCTATATTTGCAGATAATCTCAAACATGAAAATGTTCCAACGCAAGTGTTGGATCTCGCTAGAAAAAGCATATGCGCTTGAAGTACTTCACTGGTATTTTGGTGGTGACTGCGTGTAACAAGAAATGCGCTCAAAATGGCTGCATCTTTTGCAGATCACATTTAGCAGTACGTGACGCTAACAAAACACGACCACGATCAGTGCCCTCAGATGTGCTTAGCCAAACATGCAAGAGCGTATGCCTGGAACACGTGGCAAAAATTTATTTATTTATTTATTTTATTTCAAATACTGCAGCCCCGTTATGGGGCTATCGCAGGAGTGGGTACACAGCAAGAACTAATAAAAAGGTACAAAACAAAACAGCTGAATACACAAGTACATTGGCAGATCATAAAAATACAAAAATTTTACAGAGTTATACAAACAATGAAAGGTTTACAGCACACCGTCTTTTAATGCCCTCAAAAATTCATCTTTCTGCAAAGACCAAATGTGACCTGGTATGAGGTTCCACATTTCAATACATCGAGGAAAAAAGGTGTATTTGAAGAAATCAGTACGAGGATGAAACACAGATACATTAAGTGCGTGGCTGTTTCTGGTGGATGATGGTTTGGCAGGTTTTATGTAGTTGTTGTGTGGTGAATATTGCGGTGAAATAAATAAAGAGTGAAAAAGTTTCAGAGACTCGATGTCTCATCTTTTAGAAAGTGATGATAGACCAAGCTGCGCTAAATGGCATGATGGTGAAAAATTACGATCATACCGTCTGTAAATGGATCGAATAGCTTTTTTGTGGATGGATTCAACGCGTTTTATGTCTGTGATTTTATGAGGGTACCATACAGTGGCTCCATACTCAAGGATCAGTCGTACGAGGGTTTTGTATGTAAGCAGTTTTGCTTCCCTTGGGGCTAAACGTAGTGAGCGGTTAAGGTATCCAAGTTTCTTCAGAGCCTTGTTGCATGTTGTATCGATGTGACTAGACCATGATAAGTTAGTAGTGAAAAGGAGACCAAGGTACTTATATTGTGAGACCCGCTGCACTACATAGTTATTAAAAGAATAATCAAACACAGAAGGAACTTTCTGTCTACTGAAACACATAGCAGCTGTCTTTTGAAAGTTAATGCTCATCTGCCAATTTTGGCACCACCTGCAAAAGTTTAAGAACGATGTATGGAGTGTATGATGATCATCAGGTGAATTTATTATGTGATATAAAACGCAGTCGTCAGCGTAAAGACGAATTTTAGTGGAAACTGTGTCGGGTAGTTCATTTATATATAACAGAAAAAGTAATGGCCCTAGCACTGATCCCCGGGGCACTCAAGAAGATACACGTGCTTTAGATGAATGGAAGGTGTTAAATGATACGTATTGGCTACGACTTGAAAGGAAACTTCTAATCCACTGAACAAGCAACTGGGTTTTTAGTAAGAGATTGAGTTTATATAAAAGTTTTGAATGGATGACAGTATCGAAGGCTTTAGAAAAGTCTATGAATAATGCGTCCACCTGAAGACCTAAGTCAAGAGCTATAGATATGTCATGAGTGAATCCTGTCAGCTGAGTTATGGTACTAAGTCTATGAATAATGTGTCCACCTGAAGACCTAAGTCAAGAGCTATAGATATGTCATGAGTGAATCCTGTCAGCTGAGTTATGGTACTAAATCCACGCCGGAAACCATGTTGTGCATTGGACAGAATATTGTTAGTTTCGAGAAAATTGATGATGTGTTTGAAGACAATATGTTCCAGTAGTTTGCATGAGTGAGAGGTTAATGATATAGGCCTATAATTTAATACAGATTGCCTACTACCTGATTTGTGGAGTGGGAGGACTTGTGCAATTTTCCACGATGATGGAACAGTTGAGGTTGATAATGATTTGTTGAAAATACTGACAGGTATTGGCTTGTCCATAGAGAATAGCGATGAAGAAAAATATTATTAACATTGTGTGGGCTAGACGACTTTTTTGAATCAACATTTAAAATCAAATTTAAAACACCTTCTGTAGACACAGAGACATCATCAATAGAAACAAGTGAGGCATGAAGTGGAGTGCAAGAAAAAATTTCGTGATTATCCTGAGCAAAGACAGACGTAAAGTATTCGTTAAATGCATTGGCAATGACCTGCGGCTGGCTAGTAGGAGTTTCATTAAGGACGAATGTACTAGTAGAGCATTCCTTTGGCGAGATTGAGCTCCAAAATTTTCGGGGATTATTTTTAACCACATTTGGCAAGGTAAACAAGAAAAAGAAGTCTTTAGCAGCATTTATTTCCCTACGAAGTTCCTCCTTCACTGTATTTAATTCAGCTCTACGCAGGGCATTGTCATTACGACTTGCATGCCTTTGTCTTGATAGTCGACGCTTTAAATGCAGTATTTCTCTCGTTACCCAAGGAAGTTCAGTATTTTTCTTTTTAGTTTTTAGTGGTACATGTGTTTCGATACATTCTATAACAAGGTTTTCAAAATAGGACACCAATCTGTTGACATGACCAGTATAGCTAAGTTCTTTAAAAATGTCAAACTCGCTGCTTAAGGTGTCAATTATAGATACATCGTCAGCCAGGCTATAATCGCGAAAAGTTGTATATTCATAGCGGCGTTTCGGAACTGTGCAATTAAGAGAGATTAGTACTATGACCAGAAATACCACTAATGACCTGAGCTGTAAACCCCCTTGTATACAGTAAAGTACTGAGAAAAACGCAGTCCAGTATAACATTGTCCCTTGTGGCATCAGTGACAACTTGTTTAAGACCTAAGTTGAGTGAAAAATTAATCACCTTTCTACAAATTGATGAATCGGTGCCCAAAGTGGAGAGCGATGGCCATGAAATGCCAGGCACATTAAAGTCTCCCATGCAAATTAGGTTACCTGAAGAAAAGCCTTTTTGTTGTATAAAACTACTGAGTACTGTGAACTGATCTAGTGATGAACCTGGGGGACGATAAAATACACCGACAATTATAGGAGAGTTCGCGATATGAACCTTGCACTGGCTTTTCCTAAACTGACGGAATGTTCCTCGCTCGTCTGCATTTGCACACAGCAGCTTGACATTCTTGAGCTTCGCGCTCATTTGCGCCACCATTTGGGATGCTGACATAATCACAGCTGAGCTTGCCGATCTGAGGTTGTAGAGCGTAGCCTGATGCTTTAGTAGGCCACCAACGCCGTCATAAGAGTTCTTGCCATGTCCTGTGGCCGAAAAAATCCACTTTGTTGATATATGATCTTTCTGACATAACTCGAGCAACTGGTACTTGTTTTGAAGTGACTCCATGCACCATCAGAAACTTAAGTAACATCCGTGAAAGGCTCAAGTTGTTCCTTCATATAGTTGTGGATTATTTGTAGAGCAAAACAGGCATGTGCAGCATCATGGCATGTGTCATCACTGATGACGGCAAAACTTTGAATTGATTGCTTCCTTGTGACGACACACGTGAATACAGACACCTGTCTTTTGTGCCAGTGATACGACTGTACCTCATTCGGCAAAATGGCTGTCCAATTTTCGGCGAAATCAAAGTGAAAAATGCAAGATTCTTTTCTTGGTTCTCTTACGCCTGGCGTATTGCTGATTCTTGATTGTATCTTATGTAATCATGGGTAATCCACTTCATGAACCATAGACTTAGCTCTCGCAGAAAAGCACTTTCCTGGGCTGTTTTTTTTTTACTTGATCGCCATTTTCCCATACTGCATAGGCTACCTCAATATCTTCAGGTATTCCTAAACATGTGGCTGTCAGAGCGTCGTCCTTAGCACAATAGTCACAATGGCCTAAACAACAATCATTTGTAGGGGAGCTGCAAAGACATAGTTCTTTCAAGAAGTCCGCCGTGTAGGCACCATCGGTGACGTCTTGTAGGGCAGAAACACACTCCGTGGCATTAGCACAGTATATACAGAGGCACACTTCTTGGTGTGGTGCAAGAAGAACCCACTTCGACCTCAGTGAATAAAACTTTGAGAGCCCAATAGACGTGTTCGGATTAGCTCTCTAAAGAGACGCTAAGCCTCTCGCACCGAACGGGTCATAAACCTTTTCGAAACAAGCTCTTTTTTTCGGTCAATGATAACAGATACTACATTTTTTTTTTGGGACTCTGCCGAGAGCAGCTATACTCATTTTTGGAGTAGTAAGCCATAGCTGCCTGGACGTCCATTGGGTTCAGCCGTGTCCTTTTTACCGCATTTGGTGCTAACCAAATCCCTTGTTTTGCGCGCCAGCGTCAGGATCTGTATATCATGTAAGCTGAAAAGTTTTGTAAAGCGCTTGGAGTTTTCGGCGCTATATATCGCTCGGCAACAGTGTCAACAAACGCATGCGCTCTAGATACGAAGAACATGCTTCATAGGCTTGCTTGAAGTTCTTGAACCACTGGGCACACACACTGCATTTTAGATCTGATGGTTGAAAGTGGCGTTAACACACGTTACGGTGGCATTTCACGGTTACTGTAGAATTGCTGCTAAGTTATTTTGGCTCTTCATGAACTTTGCTAATTTGCGCATGCAGCTTCTCCAGTCGCATATGTGACAATGCTTCAGGCGTGTTTACGCACCGCTTTTCACTTCTGCCGTTTTCTTCTTCCGGCAAAAACTCATCAGCTGTTTCAGCTGAGAAGCCATTAGACGAAGACAGCATATCTCTGAGGTGCCTGAAGCAGTTTCGGCAGACGTGGTCGTTGTTATGTGCATGGCGGGCAGCTTTCGGCAAAAGCTTCTGGAGGGCAAACAGGCCGATGTCTTCGACCTCGCGGAAGTTTCATTGACAAGGTATTTTCTTTTTATGTAACATGAGGTAATCTGAACAAAAAACTCTATCCCGGCTAAAGTGGTCAGCCATCGCCACGCTCCTTGAGGCTCAAATTACTGGCAATGCAACTATGCGTGAAACCAGCAGCACGAAAGTGATCTATCTGTCGTGTGTTCCTATGTCTCTCACCTTTAATGAGAGCAGACGTAAAACAACGTGCGCAAGTATCCACAGTGTGAACGGAAAACTGAAGTATAGTACCTTAAAAATAATTTCACAATGTTTTTGTTGATAAAATTACGGGAGGCGTATTCTTTGTCCCTACTTTGAACCATATGATCTAAAGCATTGCCTCCGAGATGCGGCGCACAGCAATTCATCTGTAGAGCAGACGACGGATGACAACTTGTCCTAAAGCGTGTTCTTCAGTCTAATGCGGCAGTCTTCGTGCCCCAAATGATAAAAATTTCTTATGAATCGTTTATGAACTCATTCAACATTCAATTCTTTTACCCAACGTGTTGCAAACACATGGCCGTCACAGCAGCTCCATCTGTGTGTCAGTAATGGAGAGGCACCACATATTAGAAGTCTCAGTGCTCTACGTATAAGAGTGAATTCAGATACTGGAGAAAATCGTGTTCAAAATAGTTACTCCTATCTGCTAAAACAGCCTTTCTTCACCAAATGCGGCCACGTTTACTCGCGTTTGAAGCTCATTGCCGCTTTTCCGTTCCGATTTCTAGATTTCTCAACTTATGAGCGCATTCTCGAAAAGCTCTGATTTGTACCACGAATATTGTCGCAAAAACAAAATAATGCAACATGTTTTTTCTATACTATTGTATGATGACCTTCGGTTGTCTATTTACGACATTTTAAGAAAAATTGAAGATGCGTTTTTTTTTATTATTCAAGTTTCAGTGGAGTACACTTTTGCCAATATGAGAACTTTAAGGCAATATATAAAAATTTACATTTGCCCAACGGCAGCGATAAATTTTGTACCTAATGAACACACTATTTCCTTAAAACGTGTCTAGTTCAAGTTTGAAAACGCTGCTTGCATTACTTTCGGAGAAAAAAAAATTGGGAATATGTAACTTATTTTAAACTGTCGCAAAATTAGACATTTTTAAAAGCTATTTTCCTAAGGTCTACAAATTTGAAAGCGTATGAATTCATTCTTAATTAGACATGAATATCAAGTAAAAAATATCTTCCTTGAAACAAAAATATTTGTCTTTTTATAGCATCTGCAATTTTCGAAAATGACAGGTGACGAAATTGGTGCCTCCGTGTTGGTGAAGTTTGATCTTTTTTTTTCTCTCGTAAGTTATGCCGTTAATCATAAAACGAAGTTGACTTTCGGGCTACCTGGTGAGAGGTGCACGAAATATAAAATACTCAATGAAATCTAAAATATCAACTTTTGGACCCGTGTCGATCTCTTGTGGAACCACCCACCGTCTTCAAAGAACCTTCGGTTACGTAGGAACCAATAAAGATAAGAGAACAAACGCGCAAGACAATCGAGTTAACTCACGTGACGTGAAAGAGATGATGTACGCGACGATGGCGATAAGGATGAGCACGATGAGGAACCCACTGAAGAGGCCGTACACCATGTACGTAAACATCGGCACGGATAGGTCGTCGCTGCGAGATAAGATGAGCGAGAAACACGCCTCATTATCGGCAAAAGATGGAGAATAGTTTAAATGAACACAAACGTGGCAGAAAAACAAGAATAAAGAGCCTAATTCGCAAAACTACTTTCGTGAGTGGTTTTCGGCCAACCTGTCTTCGCAATAATATGACCAGTATCAGCATTATCTTATAATGTATCTATGAGATAAATTAAGCATAAGCCCCTTTTCGCTGATGTGCACTTCCACAGGACGTTTCCTCTCCCTTGAGGGAAACTTTGTCGAAAAAGCAAGGACGAGAGAAGCGATGTTTATCAAGTTAAGAAAAGACATGAGCAGCAGATTCACATACAAAATTCGAGCCCGCGTCTTGTACTTGATCAAAGCAGTAGCGCAGCCGCGAAGCACGGCGGGCAGCTACGACGCGTAACAAAATCTGTACTTACTTAATTCGCCTATATAGCTGCTAGTAAAAAGAAAGCGTCTTGAACAGTCATCTTTACAGTGTGTCTTCATATTTGCTTTCATACGCCTACCAGAAGCGTTAGCTAGCTGACTCAGTGATTATTTAGAATAAAATCTGTACACGCTTGCAATTTATTTACAACGTAATATTGAGCATGCACCGACATCATGACATGATAACGCCGAATGTAGGTGATAAGTAAAGTGACTTTTTACATCGTGTGTAAGCGCGCACAGCACTATCATGTGCGAGTGCCATCTGCTACGCTGTTTGCTTAGATTCGCATACGCAATACGCGCTATCAGCCTTATCCATGCGATCATCTGTTAGAAAATCGTTGCGATGTTTATTGCCCTGTCACTGATCTTGTTGCTTCTTGCGTGTATACTGGAGAATGCCGTATGGTGATATAGATGGTCGTTCGATATCGCTGAAAAAATGCAAGGGTGTATATGTTACTTATGTATTATCTCAAAAACCCGGTGCTTGAAGAATCTTTTCTTCCTTCTCACGCTCAACGTCAAGCAATATCTTTCAAATTCCATCGTCGCAGCAGCGTTTTAAACCTCACAATTTATTTATTTATTTATTTATTTATTTATTTCTTGATACTGTTAGCCCCAGTGGGGCCGTTACAGGGTGGTAGACAACAAAAGAAATAACACTAACAAAACTTCTCAGCCCGATACAACGCTTTCGATTTACGCTTTCGATTTCCGATTTCCGATTTACGAAGATACCACGTTCAGCGGGCATATTGCTCTATTAGAGCTTTGTGAAGGTTTTTCGCGTGTTGTTTAATGTGTATTGGTGTAATACAAGGGCCAGTTCATAAAGAGATGCAAAAACGCTTCTTCCAGAAAAAGAAGCTGTACCTCGAAATGTTTTCAATGCTACACGCTTTATTCGGCAATGCTTAAGATCAAATTGTGACTATATAGCCATCTCCAATCAGGATCTACACAAGTGCCGTATTCATGTCTACATAATTGATCTTTTTTTTTCTTTTTTTCTTTACTACTGACGTGGTCTTAAGAAACCTACACACCGGTAGCGATTCTTCTAAATCGGCGATTGCTTATCTGATGAAGATAAATCGTCTAGTCTACACAGTGCACCCAGCGACATTTCTGGTTCGAAAGAATCTAATCAGTTTTGACACATTACATATAGTGAAAGGATGGGCGACTCCTAATATCACATAGGTTGTTCCTTCCGTAAAAAAAATTCACACCAAAAAGAGGAAAGAAAAATACACCAAACAATTGAATCGTAACATTGATGTAAAATGATGACAAACATGTGATTCCTTACCTTTGGGTGTTACCACATCGTATATTGAATAAAAATACTGGAAGTGCAAATTACAAGTCACTTAGAAGAAGAATTAACCGTGCCACCAAAACGGTTTAGTATTTACGTCATTCGTTTCTTGTGTTGCATTTGGTTGTTAAGGACAGAAATGGCATATCGGATGTAGGTCGTGAGACATCGTACCTTACTTTGTAATCTAGATTAAAGGGGTCTAAAAAGATTTGTCTTTAAAAATGTTCAGCAGACAACACTGAACCAATAAACATTTTCTCTATTATTAAAAAAATCAGTTCTCACACTTCGACGTATGTTGGTGGCGCTGATGGCCCTTCAAAATGTCGAGGCAAGCTGATGCTACGTTCGTACCATGGAACTTCTTGATCGGGGAACAGAATCTCCCTGGAAGACAACATGAAACGATGTTTACGTTATGTGTGGTCTCATCAGTTTAGAGCACGAATGCATTTAGCGAATCTATTCTAGCCTGCTGTAGGATCCCTCGACTTCATTTAATAAACTACAGAGCAGGGATGACAGCATGAGCTGTTGATCAGGCGCGTGACATGGTGAAGGGGCAAAGTCCCTCCACCTGGAAGGGGCCCTCTGCACGCAAATCGCTTGCGCAAGCTGACATTAATAAAATTAGTCACCCATACATTCAACCAAGAAGGGCCGTATTAGGAAACACGCTTATGCCATCCGTACGGCACCATACAAAATGTTACATTCAATTTAGTTTTAATGACCTATAATATAATGCCCCATGAATAGCGAACAACAAAAAACGACATGCCGAAGACTTTTCTCTTTTGCTTGTACCTTAGTCGACTTGTGCACTTCAACAATCATGACAATAATGGACAGCGTAGACGTGGTCGACTTGCCTACTCTAAATTTCCGTACAGTGTCGCAGCGGAATATCTCTTTCTAAGGGAGCTAGGAAATCCTCACAAAATCACCTTCCCTGATCGCTGAATTTTCGGCAGCGGGCTGCTTTCTAGCGTCGCAACGTACGCCACATTTACAAGATATTAAGTAGAATTTCTAATGCATTACAGGAAATAGTTATCTTTGATCAGTAAATGAATTATTCATGCTCGAGTCCGGCCTTAATTATTTTACGCTAGTACTTTCAATAGTTATAGTATGTAGCAAGCTGGTAACGTGTTTAGACATCTTTTTATTCGATAGTTGTATGACAAGCTTTATGACTGGCTCAAGCCTTGTTTTTTTCTTATGAAAAATTTGAACGCGAAGCGTTTATCGTTTAGAGAACAACTGTGGTGTCATTTCATTACATGGTTTCTCCTATATAAGCGTTGATTTGATGAATCTCACATAAGCAGCAGTCTTGGTATACCACCAACGAAACATAGGGCGTCTAACTATACTCTGCGACGACATTTCTTGGCCCTGAAGACAAAGCTACGGGGCCGCAGCATCTGCGCGTGTCGTCCGTTTTGGCGCGCATCTCGTAACACTGTGAAAAGTGACGGGGGGCACCGCCAGAGTTTCATGTACATGCAACGCCGCTTAGCATTACAGGTACACGTAAAAAGGCTGAGATTTCTCGCTCGTTCAAAAACAGGAAGTCACAACGAACAAATAAAAAATACAAACATTTTACTGGCGTGAGCTACATCCTGTCTCCAATAGCTCCACGTGGAAATTAAGGAGCAACTTTTATATTACGCGTGAAAAATACGGGCGTTACTGTAGAACTACATTCACTGTTGGTAGAATACACGTGATTGGGCCTTCGCTTCAATGGCAACAAAAGTTGTCGCGAGTATATAATCCGCTCAAATAACCTGCATAGACGCCAGGTGGTCAGCATCTACACTTCTTTAGTGGATCCGACACAAGTGCCAGTATTTTTTACCATCGACCAAACATAACAAGTCTTACTAAGATTAACTCTAATAGCCTGCGTATACGCCAAAAGGTGAGCATCTAAACTTTGTCCACGTAAGAAAGATCCCAGCAAACTGTTTCATACAAGTTCCCAAATGACTGAACAAGAACTCTAAACTACCGTAGGTTTTTCAGGTGGTATATATATAACGTAAGCATTAGATGACAAACATACCAAAGTTATTTATGTTAAATCGTGACACTACGCGCTTGCTGCTACCCTCGCTTTACATTATCTTTCTCCTCATTAGTCACGCATATGCTTAGTTTTCACTTAACATATCACAGCAGTCATCCACGATCCAAAACTTCCAATAACCTACAAGCTTTTCGCTCATCTATATGATGCCACCCAAAAGAAATTTTTGTATTAGTACTGCTTCTGTTAGTCGCTATCGCGGCCAATCTACTCCTCTTTACAAGTGTACAGAAATGAAGAAAAACATTTGGCCCACTTTAACGCACTTGATCTCTACACTTACGCAAGGTTGCTGCAATATGCTTCTGTCATTGCGCAGATTTCCCACACCTAGCACTGCAGCGATTATGAAGAGCGTAATAGTGCAGAGTTACACTTCGCCAGCCATAACGATAAGTAGATGAGGCATTGATTGAACCGAAATTGGATGACAATAACGCTGGTGTCGCGTTAGAAAATCGACTACGTTTTCATCACCAGTTATCACTTACCATCACTCAGAATTCTTTAAGGAACGTTAAGACACTGCTAGAAATCTGATGAAACGCTGAAGATAGCAATGACGAAAGCTGATATGCCTTTAGAAGACACTCATTGAATTTTTTTCTGCGACACCGAATCGATTACTGTAATCAGCCCGCAAACTATTTACAAATATTGAAGAAAATCTATAGAGGCCATCTACAACACAACACATACCCGGCTAGGACGGCTTCTGCTGGCGACAGTTTCTGCGGTGTTCCCGGGGATGGATCACATGGCGAGGCGATGTCTTCGAGCGCTCTGCAGGAAATTAACGACGAAAAAATTACGGCTAACATGCTAGCTACAGTGTGTGAATATAGCCTGTTTGGCTCTCTTTTATTTTTGTTTGTTGTAGAAAGCTGCGCTCACCATCTTCAAGTAATAACTTTACACATTACTGAATCTACGCACGTTACCACTGTTCACTGTTAGACTTGTGCGTTGAGTAAATTGCCGAAACACTATATCTAAGGGCAGGCTCTTGAGCTTGGAAAAAAAACCTAGACGCAGCAACAGCTCCCGGTTGCAAAAGCTACTCGTAATGTACACGAGGCGTGAGAATGATGTAGCGGTGTGTGCAGTAAAACTGCAAAGAAAAACAACGCATGAGATTTACAACGAATGTGTTTCATAAGTGCGCAATATATTTGGCTGCAGCCTCCGCTAATAATATGACAATCACTTTGATATTTGCGCGTGTGCTCGAAGGAGCACTTTTTCGCCTAACGTATTGGCTGGAAATTTTTGTAGCAACCTACATGGATTCATTGATATTGTAAAGTGAACATTTTTATAGCGAAAGGCTCTGGAGCATTTTTGGAATGTATGAATTGCTCGAGCAGCACTTCTTAGAGGTTTCAACCCTTCATTGAAAGCCAGTACAACTGTCGACCGAGACAATCAGCTGTAAGCAAGGTAAATAAAAAAAAAAGGTTCTATGTGGTCAAGTTCAAATTTAAGTAAGTGCAGAGTTTGCGTGCTATCAGTAATGTAGACCACTTAACTCTGCCTAACACATACAATACTTCCCATAATCAGCCCCATTTCATTAAGAAAAGCCTAAAAGCCGAATTCACACGTACTAATAATTAACCCCTGCTGTTCAAGCCAGAACACAATATGACATATCCTAATCATCAATACACAACGTGGTTTGTACAAATAAAATACAAGGAAATATTTGAAAAACTAGTTCTTCTTTAAGGTACTGTTATTTCTCGTAGGATATTTGCAAACAACCAATTTCTCGAAAGAAAAACAAAACATACAGGTATCCGTGATCATGCGACGTCATGAGGAAGCTTACCCCTTGTCGGCAGGTACATCTTTGTCAGTATCTTCAGGAGACGCCCGGTTTCTACGCAAGAGATACCCACATATGTATGCTCCTTTTGTAAGCAATATAAGAAAACGCAAGTGCTACTAAAAGCTAAACAGATGAAACCTTCTTACTCCGCCGGCGAGTCGATCAGATCCTGCTCCATTCCTCAGCTTCTTCTGAAAATCCTCACCACGTGCTCCCCGTGCCACCATACGTAAGCTAACGATGATGACGATAATAGTCGTAATTCGAAAAATCACACTCCGAATATGGTTATTTGGTTGGTTACTTCACAGTAACTTGACGCAACCCTCCATGGTGGTTCGGACGTGAAACAAACACTACCTTCTTTTAAAAATAGATTGTTTTATGTTCTAAACAGGTTTACAGAAACCCGCCAGAAAGAAGCTTAGAAAACGATCACATGCGACTGCTATGTTTCTTTCCTCAGCGCTGCCACATGTGCTAGACAATTGACAATTTGAAACTTCAAAGCCATCCGATGTGCTTCAACCGGTTGAAGATTGGGAGAAGGCGAGTGGAGATATTTTACTATTCCATAATGAATAAGTATTAGTGGCACATTCACTTCCTGGATATAATATTGATATTTTGAACTGCACTATATACACTATTGAAAATATTGTAAAGATACACCCAATATATTTACCCCATCTGCTGCATTAGTGGACCCAACCCATGCAAGGACACTTTTCATGCCTGCAAAAATGTGTCTTTCGGTATTTAGATAAGCTTTCTTCATACCTAAATAAAATGGGAGGTATCTTCCATTAGCAAAAAATTGGCAGCATATCCACCGAGTGAATGATGGAGAGTGGGGCGAACCATTAGTCCGTCCATTCGTTCTTGTTTCCGTCCGTCCATGCGTCCGTCTGTGTGACCGTCTATGCGTCCATCCGCCCGTCCGTGCGTACGTCTGTTCATGCGTCCGTCCCTGCGTTCGTCCATGCATCCGCCCCTGCGCCCGTTCAAGCGTCCATTCATGCATCTGTCTGTGTCCGTTCGTCCATCTATTCAACATTCCAAGTACCACCATCTCGCATCTTTTCATCATATATTCCCCATATAGAAGCACCGCCATCCAGCGGACATTGCAAGGACTAAACGAGAGGTGGCACACGCACACTTTCTTACGGCTTGCGCTTCGGGTCTACTTCCCACCTTTAACCACCTCGATGTACTAGTTCACTGTATTCATTGCACACCGGCCCAACACTCGCTAAACTTTTCTAAAACCAAGGAGGTTACGCCCAGCGAGTATAACGTACCAACCTTTTCCTGTCAGATAGTGCTCAATGTGCGTGCCAATAGCTGCTAATGGCGATCGCAGCGTGCGCGTTAACTAAAAGCTGAATGCTCCTGTCTTTCAATCCTCATTAACAGCCATTGGCATGTACATTGAGCACTATTTTTTATTGTTCTACAACGCACAGAAGAAATCTCTCACCGGCACCACCTTGGAGGTCAAAATGTTATACTTGTTACATACTACAACGACTACGAGGGATGAACGGGTTCCGCTATAAAGAGCTTCACCCCTAAAAATATTGTTAGTACACATTAAGGAAATATTTCGTAGTGTATGAGCCATTGTCATGACTGAGGACTGGTAGTGCACGAGACGCCCATCAGCTGAGCTCTCTCAAGCGGTGCTCATAGATTAGAACACTGTCTGCGTCCCGCAAGAGCGCGGGAACACCCCCAAGTGCACTGCATGGAATGAGCACCGGCGTGCCAGTGACACGTGGTCCGCGTCGCACATGAACGCTGTGACAAGCAGTCGGCGTTACAGGGGAAGCACGCGCACGGACAGAGGGGGATAGAAAGCGCGTCAGATGTGCTCAGGAACTTTCTCTTTGTGGCCTTTATAGCGGCCAGTCGTGCCTGGTGTAAAGGCGCTTCTCGACGCCTGGTGTCCTTTACACCTGTAAATCTGTAAATAAATTTGTGTGCCCTTTGTCATCAAGATGCCTCGCAAGGGTTATTCCTTCACCGGCGCCTGTACCGCGCTCCTTTGTCACATCACCATATAGTGCAAAGAAAAAAACAACCGAAGAACCGGCATAATTATCATCAGCTGCAGTCAAACAAGTTAACATTGTTAACAAGGCGAATTTTTTAATGGTCCCATGAAATTTCGAACTCAAAAACGCCCCGTTCGATACAAAGACTCACCCGACTTTAATAAAAGTTAGACAGAAATAAGGGCCCAAGAGGATATCGATTCTCCACAAGGCTGGTATTATGTTTGCCAGTTCCTCTGGCACTTTCACGTTACTGAAGAAGCTGACGTGAGCGGCTAGTTGCCTCACGTTCTGGCCGCGGGCCAAAACAGAAGAAGAAGAAGTACGGCACGTGGAGGTTGCCCACTGCCTGGCTCTTGGCCTGAACACCGAGACTAAGCCATCGTCCTCGACCTCATGATGCCTGCCCGTGAGTGCCATGGCATCCGATTGCACTCCGTGATCGTGCAAGCCACAAGACATAACAAGGCGACCTTCCGTCGACCATACGTGTGGCCCACCGGTACTGTAGGCTTAACGGCATTGGGCTCGTGACTTGTTCTCTTAAGAACGCGCAGTTGGTTTGTCCCATTGCTGGCCAGAAATAGAGGTGTGGACAAGGTGTCAAAATAATGCTAAGCTGTGATCAGGAGCAACGTTAACCTTAAAGAACAATTTATTTTCAGTAATGTGGTAGCGGGGGCCTAGGAAAAAGCTTTCGGTGCACCAATTATTTGCGAGCACGCTTCTGAAAACACCTTGATGTACATGTACGTTTTATAATGTCCTACATATTCATATGCACGAGTAGGTTGTACATTGCATGCTTAACAGGGTAAAAGAGACACGAGGATCATGAAGAATCGTATTTGAATTATTCTAATGCCTACATGGATTCGATGCATATTGGTGTTTGGGGATGACATTTTGCAGTTATCTCACGCCACGATATGTCCATTCCAGAAGGGCTTGCACATCAGAGGCGAGGCCTGCCAGCGTGTCCAGCGCTGGTGACCACCTGGCTGGTCTGCGCGTACATGCCAGGCACAGCGCACGGCAGTGGTTTATACCACAGATTCGCCGTGCACCGCTCCCTGGCGGACATCATCCCGGTGGCAGGATGTGAGTGCATGTGTCAAGTGGCGCCGCTCATTATGTGCGGCTAGGCTACCACTCGAAAATTCATTGACGTATTAGAGGCGTAGCCAGCAATTTATTTGCATGGGGAGAGGGTAGGAAACAACCACCCTTTGCGTATATTCGTGCTTGTGTATGCGCGTTTGCGAGTACTTAGTATAGGTAGTTAAACTTGAAAGTTTTTTAGGGGAATTTGGATACCCCGCTCCCCACCGCTAAGGCAGTGCATCGCATACTTCAACTGCTGCCCCTTTTGTTCTGCAAGGATTGAGATGCCGTTGTAATACCTTCAATACTTCCATAAAGACCATTATCACGTAGTCGCATCCCACATACTTGTTACATGTTACATACAGTTAATGTTTTGATGTGTTGGTTGAGCTTCTTATTGACTGAAAGACAAGAAAAGAGCTATCCTAGAGAAATCGAATCCTCTAGCGGAAACTATAGGCTTTTAAATTGCTACTTCCCACGATTATTTGAACACTGTCCGTAATTTGAGAGGAGCGCTGCAGCGCTGGTCTAGTGTCTAAGGTACTCGGCTGCTGACCCGCAGGTCGCGGGATCAGATCCCGGCTGCGGCGGCTGCATTTCCGATGGAGGCGGAATTGTTGAAGGCCCGTGTGCTCAGATTTGGGTGCACGTTGAAGAACCCCAGGTGGTCGAAATTTCCTGAGCCCCCCACTACGGCGTCTCTCATAATCATATGGTGGTTTTGCGACGTCAAACTCCACATATCAATCAATCAATCTTATCATCATCCTAATTTCAGAGAAACACGAAACTTTGTAGCCGCCGTAAGTTTGAACAAGCACTAACAGTGCGTAATGCTCGGTGCATTGTGTGCGGTGTTATATAGTCATAAAGGTTGAGCAGCAATCAACATCAGAACTGCTAATAAATCTTGGTACATTAAACTAGGTACGCTCGAGGAAAAGAATGGTTATCCCTAAGGCCAGGCATTGTGAGCGACAGCAAGAATTACCGTTTTATAAAGAAATGCGCCTTAAGTCGAAACCATGACATAAATTTCGAAATTCAAATAAAAGAAAAATAAGTGTGAATGCCTGACATGAGGAAGCTTAATTTAGTATCCTCAGGTACCTTCCCTTCATGATGACGGCAAGTGTTCACGAGACGTCATAGCTTGAGGCTAAGGCGCATTGCTGAATGTCGGGGTCAGGCTGAAGGTGTATGGCTCGATGCCTTTTAAATATACTGGCATATACGAGCAGTGCTGAAAGCGTAGCTTGGGGATCTCTAGGATCTGACTTACCTAAAACCTCCATTGTATAGGTGCGTGAAAAAAAACATTTATTGGTATTTGCTGTTGTATTACTGCCACTAGAAGAGGTCTCTTGGTGTGGTACATAGCATATGGCGGCTCAATACAAACATGCGTGCACGTGTATGTTCTTAAATGTGAAGCATTTCTTAGTGAACTTCGGCGACGTTGAGCGTATCTATCTATCTATCTATCTATCTATCTATCTATCTATCTATCTATCTATCTATCTATCTATCTATCTATCTATCTATCTATCTATCTATCTATCTATCTATCTATCTATCCGCCTACGACTTTTAGCTCTCCTGGCCGTTTCGAGAATGGTATCGATACCAAACTTGATATGGCATGACATGACTTTATGAGGAACATATTTGGCTAGTCATAACATGAAAAACTTGACATGTATGTCATGAATATCATGATTTACATTTCATGGTCCTGAAGCTCTTGCGGTGGTTTCTTTCGCATGCATTGTTGCAAAACTCGTATGGTATGGCACGATTGCATGCTGAACACAAGCGACAGACCCTACCAGGAAAATCATGGCACGTGTGTCATCTAACAACAACATGACTACATGCCACACTCATGATGCACTCGCGCCCGTTTCGCTAGCGTAACTTACACCAAATTTGGTATTACGGGACGTGAATGGATGACGAAGGTATAATGCTAGTGCAAACATGATACGTGAGATGCGTGTCATGTAACAACATGACTACATGCTACGCTCGTGATGCGCTCGCACCCGTTTCGCTAGCTTTACATGTACCAAATTTGGTATAACGCGAAGCGAACGGACGACATAGGTAATTGACACATCCGAACATGAGAATCTCGACATGCGTGTCATGTAACAACATGACTACATGCCACACTCATGATGCGCTCCCGGCCGTTTCGCAAGCTTCACACATGCCAAATTTGGTATTACGTGACGCCAATAGATTACAAAGGTATGTGACTGGTGCAAACATGATAATCATGAGATGCGTGTCATGTGTGAGCATGACTACATGTCACTGTCAAGGCGCCAATACATTTCGACGTGACGTTGTGCGCGTGCTCGCCAGCGTTCATTTCGTCGCGTCACGCCGGCGTTCCCACGCAAGGCGCCGGTCCTGCCACATACTCGTAGGCGCGCGCAGCGCTGCGTTGTTTTGACGCATGCGCGTGTCAGCGCGTCCGGCGTTCCTCGGTCACGAAAAGAGGGAGACGCAGTGTTGTCTGGGTAACGCATCGGCGCAAAATGCAGCATGCTGCATTTCGCGCCAATTCCCATCGGGCCGCGTCGACGGACGCTGGTCGCGCCTGGCGTCAGACTATAGAGTGCTCGCGTTTTGCTAACGTAGCGTCGCCATGCCCAGCGTGCGTGCGCGTCAACGCTTCAATGGAGTATATTGGGCTTTTTATGATGCGCTCGCGGCCGTTTTACTAGCTCCACATTTAGAAAATTTGCTGTTACGTTACGTCAATAGGTGACGAAATATATGACTGGTGCAAACATGACAATCCTGACGCGCGGGTGATATAAGAACATGACAACATACCACGCTCATAGCGTGCTCGCAGCCGTTTCGCCAGCTCCACATATTCTAAATTTTGGTGTCACGTGACCTAAATAGATGACGAATGTAAACGACACATCCCAACATGATAATCATGACACGGAAGTTACGTACGGCATCATTTACCTCTACCTCGAAACGTTGAGCAGATTTTGAAGTGACATATCAACATTTCTCATTTGTGCTTCACATATCATCGATTCCCACTGTACGTGGGATCTGCCAATTTTCTGTCGGTGCTATCAGTCCACTCTACGCGTTTACTGATGCCTACAGCCTTACTTCACACAATGACATCGCGATTGCGCCAATGGCTCCCACGAGCATCGACGATTTGCCGCTGTAACACATTGGTATATTACCATAATTACAAACGTATTAGAGACAGCCTGGATATGCTTGATTCAATATTGTGATGAATATGTAAGTAGGTTAGCAGACTGGGAGATTTTGCTGAATGCATGGTACTTGAACAACAGCTCAAAAAATAGAAAAAAGCTAGAGGAAAAGTATGATGCATTCTCGCAATGCTGTTGACGTTTTTTTTTTTTTTTTTTTGCAGGGCGCGAGTACTGCGACGGTGGTAGGTGGGCCTACAAGTCGCCGTATTGCGGCAACGTGACCAATATGGACCCCAATTTTTCAGAAAGTAAGTGTGCTCAATGGTGTCTTGATTTTCGTGTGATATAGTTTTGTTTGTTTTACTGAGGGCTATAAGTGCAGCACCAGTATAGCTTTCTTGCCACCTCATGGTTAGGATCGCAAGTTAGAAAAGTAGACCTCCATGGCCGCGTAAGCCCTAGAGTTTAACATAACGTGCATTACTCAATCAAGTCATGTAACGTTCAAAAATGTAAACTGAAGTCTATATTGAGTGTCGTTTATTGCGCAAAGTTAACATACACCATACATTTACTTGTTTGTAGTGAAATGTGTTCGCAACAGAATTACTTTTCACATACGATGAATAACCTACAAGATTGCTATCCAGTGTTGTAAAATAGGTTAAAAAAACTTGAACATGCTTACAGCGACTGTCACTGACTAATACGTTTTATGAGGCCTCTTGTTTCGAGGGCTGCTACTAGTAATACATTGTGCAAATCAATCTTTCGTAACGTAACAATTTTTTCATAGATAAGCTCATAGAAATGAACATCAAACGCCACTTATTGGAGTCGGATAGTTTAAATCCCTGTAACCACGTTCCCGATGGACTCTAAGGAACTAGATTATTTGCGTTGTCAGTCCGTTACAAGCCGAAATAATCTTACTGCTAATGATGTTAAGCCCACAGGAAGCTACGTTTTTTATTGTATGCTAGAAGTACAATACTCTTTCTTGCGTATCGAAACAATTTATTGTTTTCCCCCTCCTCCCATCACCCTTTCTTTTATGGCCATAAGCGCTGTGGGTACAGTGGTAAATAAATAGATAAATAGGTAAATAAATAAATATTATCCCGCTTTCTACACGGCAACTATCCTTATTATAAGCTTTTTTAAACTCATATCTATTGGTTTGTTAAGTCGTACCATGACACCACTCTTCGTAATGATGAGCACCTCAATGGCAACGAGAACACGGCAAAAAAATTGTTGCTGCAGTTTTAGTTCATTGGCTGCAGCAAGATTTGGTGATTGAATGGCGTAAGATTTCGATATATCACAATACTGCGGTAGTTACACTGAATGAGCGCGGATGTTGAGATATGGTTGGCCTCTTTCCCCAGATCAGGACGCGTGGCCACACTTCGAGAAGGCATGCGGCAATCCTGGCCAGTCGCCCGTCAACATCAACTTCTTGCAGACCAGCTTCAAGAGCTTCGGACCCATTGCATTCCTCGGCTACAACGTGCCGTTTCGCTTCAAGGTCGAAAACGGAGGACACGCCCGTAAGTGTGTGCCCAGAGCGGGCGAAGGGATAAATTCTCGCACCGAGCACTGCAACTCTCCAAAATATATCGATATGGAAAATTATTAACCACTGGTCTTGTCGTGGACGTATTAGTTACGACAACATTATTATTATTATTATTATTATTATTATTATTATTATTATTATTATTATTATTATTATTATTATTATTATTATTATTATTATTATTATTATTATTATTATTATTATTATTATTAATATAACTGGTGTTTTGTGTCTCAAAACCAGGATATGATTATCAGAGACGCCGTAGTGAAGGGGTCCGGAAATTTGCACCATCTGGTGTTCTTCAACATGCACAGGCCTCCACAATTTCACCTTGATTGAAGTGCAAACGCCATGGCCGGTATCGAACCCACGACCTTCGGTTCTGCAGCTGGGCACCCTAGCCACCTATACACCAAGACAGACTATTCCTTAATACAATACAGCAATAAATGTATTGTACGGTGGGATCTAATGTGACTCTATAGATTCCTTGAAGATTTTGCATGCGCACGTGGCGAATTTCACCGTGCAAATTACATAGTGCGAGTTTATTTTGGCACAATTTAGAACACATAGACAGTGGTTAGGGTCTAATATCTCCATAAGTCGGCATTTTATGTATTGTCACAATACGCAACCTGCACGCGAAAAGTGTTACATTCATTAATTACAAATGCGAAGTAGTGTTCTGCTTTCTGTCCTTATAGCGGCGAAGTTTAAGCCAACCGTTAGTTTGTGCGGAGCAGACAGGAAACAGTCACCATGACCGTGATTGGGCAGGTGCTCTCCTCATCCTCTTCTACATCTTCAGCTTGACTCGCAGATCACATTTGCCGACTCGTCCGGCATGAGATGCAATAAATCTGATGGGAAGAGTACAAGTACAGAGATAGAGAAGAAAAGAAAAACAGAAAAAATAAGAAAGACCAAAAAAGGGGGAAAGACCCACAGAGAAATACATGGAGAGAAGAAGAGAGAAGAGAGAACTCTTCTAAATGATATCAAAGCAGCCAGGCACTTCGAATTCCCCCTCTTGGAACGCCGATACTTAACTCACACGGTGTACCTAGGAAAATTTTGGTACCTTTGCCATTCTGTTAAACCACCGCTCCACGTCTGCAGGAAAGTGCAAAGCTGCATCAGTTCATTTTTTTGGTCTGGTGGCACAGAATTGTTATCACGTGCAGTGTTAGCTCAACCGCGAGATCAAGGCGGTTTTGCATTCCCCGACGTTTCCGTCGCGGCTTCTACATTGTGCCTCCGCACTCTATTGCGAATACTAAGCAATGATGACATGCCCGCTCAGACACTGGCTCGCTACCATCTGGGGCCATCACTACGTGTCTTCTTGCCGGATAGCCAAATAAACAAAGGTCCCCAATCAACTGAATTACCATCTTTGTATCGAGCCCTTCTGGCATTTCACCGACGTTTGGAAGCTACGTGCCCAGAGATAGAGGTGGCCGATTCTAAAGTGGTGGACACAATAGCCGCCCTTCTACGGCCCTTGGTGCCCCAGCATCGTCAATCTGTATTGAACCGCGCTTGGAAACCAATAACTGCCGCAGTGTTGCCGGGGCATTTCAGAGACTTTGTCTGGAGGTTGGGCTGGGGCTTGCTCCCCACGCGAGATTGGTTGCAGCGATGGCAGGTATAGTTCGCACTTCCACTTGCCCCAACTGCGTCATGGTAGAGACCAATCGACATGCGACGTTTGAATGTGTGGTTTCCCGCCTTTTTTAGCGTGCGGTTAATGCTGGTTTTCGGGGACAGGGTGTGCGAACTTTCGTGTCCAACGGCCGATTTCCGCGTAGCCGCTTCTCCGCTCTCTTAATAGTTGCGGGGCTGTTCAGCCTTTGGAGAAACCGATGTGAGGCCGTAGCTGCCAATTGCCGCTGGCGTGCCTTGTGGCCGATACTGGGGAGAATGAGACGAGAGATCCTCGCGTTCCTCTCCGAAGAGCTTTTCTTCCTCGGGGAGCAAGAGTTTCTGCGGCATTGGTCGTGCCCTTTCGTCAAGGTGGAACACGAAAGGATACAACTCATTTTTCGACCGACTTGGTGCTAAGCAGCGCCCGTTGAGTTGTTAGATGTGATTTCATTTGTTACAAATTGTGTTTCATTTGGATCTATTGCATCGTTATACCCTTGTATCGTGATATCACATTGAATTTTTGTGTACATGTATGCCAACATAATCATGTATATTAGAGAAAATGTCTTCACTGTAACGTAGTGATGTTAGTCGTGAAATATAGATGTGCCGAATTGTATGTGCCCTGTTACTGGAATGGTATGAAGCATTTGTGTTCTGTACCTGCTGTAAATAAACTTTTTCTAAACAATGTAGTAAGCCTGTATAATTACATTTCATTTAGTGTGATACAGAACCGTGACGCTATGCCATATTGCTTACAGATTTAATCATATTTATGCATCTTTAGACAAAGAAATACTTCCGTAAAATGCCGGTTCATCATTATCCTCTGAATTAGCGTGACAACAGAGGTAGATATGTCATATTCGTTGGTGTTTTGCGCGCCGAAACCATTAAATGATTGTGAGAGACGCCAAGTTTTAGTCGGTTTTCAAAATTTCTACCAGCGGGGTTCTTTAACGCATACCTAAATCCGCGTTGACGGGCCTCTGGCACATCGCCTCCCTTGCGGCCGCCGGCATTTGATCTCATGAACTGCGGGTCAACAGTCAATCACCAAATAGTATCGAATCTGTTTGCCGATGAAAGAGTATCTGCTCAAGCTTCTTGTGCCATAGAGGACTTTCTGTAAGCATATTTAAATATTAGTTCGAATGTCTTTCTAATTGCAGGTAATTATTTGTATTGTGCTGTCTCTTTTACTACAACGCATGTATATTCTAGTTTAATGGTTTTCATAGTGCTTAGTGGCATTGTATATCTATAAATCACGTGTGTTACGAACTCCCTTCTCCCCTTCCCTTAAAATTCCCAACGTGTCCATTGTAATTATAGGCAATATGCAATAAAATAACTAAACAAATAATAAATAAGTAAAAGCCACTCGATAATCATGGGGGACACACACACAGGCCAAGTGAGTGCGTAAATTTAGGCATAGTACTAAGCGGCTGAAGCTTCTGGAGAGGTCTCGTTTGTACGGCGTACAATCCCAGACAATGTTTTGCACTTATAAGCACAGATACAGCGCAAGTTTGATATGTGCATTGACGCAATATTTTTTTTTCTTTTAACACAACGCAGTTTACATCACGCCGGAGCATCCGCATCTCGAGTCCTACGGTGGTCCGCTGCCCGCTCGCTACACGCTGTCCAAGGGCGTCTTCCGCTTCGGCAACGAGACGAGCCAGCGCGGCTCGGAGCACACGCTCGACGGCCGCTACTTCGACGCCGAGGTACGTCAACTTAATCTCGTGTAACCACGCAGTAGCCAGAGGGCGGGGTGGGATGGGGGAGGGGGGCTACGTCGCTTTGACTTATCAGCCCAGTTTCACCACATTAACCCACAAGGACAGGTAGAACATTAAATATCAGTAAATACACGATACCATGCTTCCAGGTAAATTTCTGACAACGTCAAGTCCTTAGCACTTGAAACTTTCGAGATTACGGGAATCTATGCTACGCGATATGAGATTTGATCTCAAGTAGAGTGTTCATCAGGTTTGTTCTGGTTTCACTCCAACCGTTCTCTTACGTGCCAGTTGTCGAACTGCTGTCGGATTGATTGTGCAACTCGAAAAAATTCATTGGGCCTTTCCGTCGCTTTAGTGTACCCGAACACATGCAGCTGTAGTGCAACCCTTTGACTTTGTTGTAATGCGTTGAGAACGCTGTAAGAGAATTTGACGACACGTAAGAAGAATCCGGTCTGCATTAAGGAAGCTCTAATTCTGAATACTGTTGCTTTACGTGGGAACTAAACATTGAGCTGTGAGCCACGCGGCTTGTGTGTTTACCCCACAACTTTATAATTTTCGGTACTCAAAGCTCGTATGGTCACGGTACTAAAGTAAGATGCACCGAGTAGTCGCAAACCAACGTTGAGCTCTTCCCAAGAGGCCACTTTTTGGGCAATGAACGGCATTAAAATTCACCTTTTGTGTATATAATGACAAAGTCGAAAACGGTCACGCGCGCAATTCTCAAGGCTTGTAAGCATGGAAGAACGCGTGAATCGATAAAAATAAGTCACTCCTTAGAGATCAAGCGTGAACGTTGGTGGTTCGTTAAGGCTTGTCAAGACTCAAGATATAAGAAATCCGTCCTAAAAACCTGCCACAATCTTGGCGAGACGTTTCGTGGGCAGTTTGGAGCACATTCTGTCCGGTGAATATAGTAACATGTGAGGGCGATTATCCTGTTTATCCTAAGCAAATAGCTTTATTGTATGACACATCGCTAGAATTCATGAAAATTGGCACGTCAAGATATAACCGCGATCAGATTTGTAACAAGCATATAGGCACACAAATATGCGTTTATCTACACCGTTTCGGTTTCCTCAGCTCCAGCTTCTGATGTCGTGCGAGAAGCCAACGCCTACCGACTGCCTTCGGCGTGACAAAGGGTTGGCCATATTCGTCATTCTCTTTCAGGTGAGAGCCCATTTTTCAGCGCAACCACGCCCCACTACAGTCAAAATGGGGCCATTAAAGACTAAAATCTTTAACTTGTGGGGTCGCTGCAGCAAAGCCGATGCCGCAGACGCTCGAAGAAAACACACCACCGGTTCGAGATGGCATGACTCTCTACACACCTGTCGGAGTGAAATCGATTCAGTGTTTCACGAAAATACGCATCAAAAATGAAAATATTTCGAAGCTGTGGTTTACGGAGTTTGCTATCAAAGCTAGGACACCGATAATATTCTCTTGTTATCTGCATGCGTGCAGTCGAGTTTCTCGATTTACGCACGTAGACATTCAATATTTTTCATGGATCCGAGTGAGTGTTGCTTTTACAGCTGCATGTAGCGCATGAATGATTAACAGCACAAACCTAAACTCGTTCACATCTGTAACTAGCACCGGTTGTGTGATCAAGGTAAATCTAAGCGACTTATCGAAAGTGTTAGCCTTGGTCGCAAAGGGACTTCTTTGGGTCAGTCACACGATGGTGGTTGCAAACATGTGAAATAATGAATTGTCCAGCTGCAACACGTTAGCCTCTTTTACGTAATAATGACAATACAAGCAGACGTGTATCTGGATTCACAATGGGGCATATTCTGTGCATGTTTACATGCGCAGCAGGTATGGACATCGGTAAACATGAGCCGCGCATTGGTGACAGTCAAAAATGGACGCGCGACCAGTGCTCAACGGGACCAGTGCTTCGATGTATCTGGTGCTCCGGATTTGGTGCGTACAAAGTAGCGGTGTCTGAAAGAAGATTTGTTTGAAGACTACGTGCCTTAGAGCAAACTGAAGCTTCCAGGGCAATACAACATTTGGCTTATCGAAACAATATCCACGCAAGGTTCTGTTCCTTATTTTGGCTCTTACTGTATTCGGGAGCACTCCCCGTTCAGAACCATTCATGAACTAGAAAAAACATTTTTTGACCGTACATGAGTAATGTTTGTTGCTGTATTCAATTTCAAATGACGCCACCATGTGCAAAAGACACTTTTTTTATTCAAAACCTTTCTCTGCGACAGTGTCTCTTTTTCTTTCTTTTTTTTGCAAATGAAGTTTATAGCTGTCACTGCATCAGTTGCGCATCGCAGAAAGTGATTTTGCCACCTCGAACACGTCTGGTCTTTAGAAAAAGGAGGCGTCCAATCCCTTCCTGGACATACTCATCAACGCCACCGAGCACATGACCACGCGAGGCAACACGACCGAGACGTTGATTCCCATGGCCTTCCTGCTCCCGAACTCGACGTCCAACTACTACCTCTACTTGGGCTCGCTCACTTTCCCGCCGTGCACCGGCAAGGCCCTCGTGGTGGTCTTCGACAACGTCGTCTCCATTGGCGAGATGCAGGCGAGATATTATTCGCATGCGTTTTTAGTCCCTGTTTCTCCTTGGGTACAGCCGTAACCCACCACGCGTACACGTCTAATAGTTCTACCTCCCCGGTTGCCTCGATTACTCACAAACCTATGAACAACTATGTGACCATTATCGTGTTTCCCTGGACCACACAAATTATGGCTGTGTTCATCAACTGATCATTGTGGTGAGTTCTACGAAGTATGTGCTAGTTAAGTCTTCAAAAAGACATCAAAACATCGTAAAAATGAACTTGTTTCTCACCGAACAGTGGAACCTATTAAAACACTATTGCGACACAAGGGGTCATCTCTTACCTACTCTCTGCAATGACTTCATTACTTAAGTATTCACATAACTGTCATGGACTCTTCTAGCGTGCGCTTGGCGTCACCGTTGTGCTTCGTATAAAGTCCAAATTAGTAATATCGCCTCGCATATCATACGTTCTGCGTGCAAATAAAAGCGCGCAAACGCCTGGGACGAAAGTGGCTGAAGCAAAGATGTTAACAACCAGCCATCGCCCTCACACGATGGGTGCAATCGACTACATCGTCCCACGTGCAAGGCCTCCGGTCGATGATGTCTCAAGCAGAACGAGCACTCGTTCACCGGGCATCCGCTTAGATCCTAAGGGCATGCAACCCAAAGGCAAATATCTGCTCACATTCAAAGATAATATGACCTATTACAGGGATCAGCATCGTCAATACCCACCTCCTGCAAAGGGGCCGGGGAAGGCTAATGAACGCATCTTGCTGAGACATTTCATCAATACTTTATTGTGCCCGACAATCATGCAACATTTGGATTGCTCCTTCACCGGCAAGTGCCAATAGTGTGAGCAGGTGGCTGACACCTACCACATTGTTTGGGCTTGCCAGCTCAATTCAGCTCTTCCCCCCAACCCTAACCCAACGAGAGAGGAGTGGGAGGCAACCTTGCTGGGTTGCTCGGACCTTCAAGCACAAAGGGCCTTAGTCCAGAGTGCTAGGTTAGCAAGTGTCACCAATGGGGTCCCGGAATAAGGACTCCACCCACTATGAAGCATCTAAAAAGCTGCACCTCTCCTCCTTTTGTTTTTCAATAAATATTTTGACTCACTCAAGCAAAAAGAAAACGCATCGGGGGGGGGGGGGGAGGTTGCGTCGCTAGAGCAGTGCCTGCGAACTTTGCTTATATATGGGCGTGGTCGCGAGCGCTATCTCGAGCAGGCTTCACACGAGAGCTCGTAAACTTGCTGTGCTGTCAACGCGTCACCTTTAGAGGATTCGAAGCACAAAAATCACTTTGGCCACAGGAGTGCCGGGTTTCATTGAACCAGAGCTTTGTTGAGCTGCGTGAAAATCGAAATGTATATGAGTTAGCTGCTGGATTTACTGTCTATAACATTCCATTCATTGCCTCATGCTTGTGGTGAAACTGACTTATTTCGCGTAGACAGCTTTTGCCAATCCGCTACAGTAATGGAGAGCTTCAAAAGATATGACCGACTAATTTCTAGTCCTAAAGCTAAAGCAAAATTTAACGCCTATGCTTCCTTATGCAATCTTGCATTGCAGTCTATCTATATACTCTTTCGACCCTTATTTTCCCACTCCTATACAGGGTAGCAAACGAGTTCTTCAAAATTAACCCCCTTGTCACATCCTTTTATTTTTTTTTCTCTTTCTTCTATGATAGCGAAGTGTGGAACGTGCAAAAAAAAGAACAACAACGAGAAACTTTTGAGTTCTCTAGCAGATGCAGTGAAACATCAAGGATTCGATGAATATCAGAAAAAAGTAGTAATCTCTTTATTATAAGAGCAGATACCTTGAAAGACCCCTGCAAAACTTTTTTAGCGTGGTCCCAAAAGGAGCTCCTCGTCGGTAGTGGAGGCCCATTCGAACACGTGAGCCAAACACCATCGCCCGGCATGTGGCCTGTCAATTACAAATAATTCGAAAATCAGATAGAAATTGCTCCTTCTTGCTCCCTCATGCGTTGCAGTGACCTGCGTCACGCTAGAACTCACCAAAAGCCTGAGTGCGAGCCTGTACTGTGAACAAAAAAAAGCACGCATGCTAAAACAAAGAGTGCTCAATTTCATGACGCGCGCTGACGAAAGGGCGGATCCTCATAGCCCCCCTCTCCACTCCGAGGTAGCTTTCAGGGTGCTGGCTGGTACGAAAGGAAAGAGAAGACTCTTGAAGCGTGCCACAAATTCTTGCTACTAGAATCGGCAGGTCAAAACGACGAGTTATTGTAAATCAACAAGGTTACTTCGATGCAAATGTTTTCGTTGCAAAACTTTTTTTTCATGACGTGGCATGAAATACTATTAGCTAGATGGTACTTTGAGTGCCACGAAGAGACGCCTTGGAGAATGTTAAGAGCATGTGACTACACCACTTGTTTGAATACGTTCATAATGTCGGCAAAAGCTGGCGGTGACTCCGAGGTACTCAACAAATTTAACTTGAACACGCAGCTCAAGAAGCTAAGGAACAACCTGTACTACTACTTCGGCACTTGCAAGAATCGGGTGGCCGGCAACTTGCGCAAGCTGCAAAACCTGGGCAACCGTATCGTCTACAGATCATTCAAGTTCACCAGCCCTGCCGCCATTTCAGCGGCCACATTGAAACTGGTGTTGAGCGTAGCGACCACTGTCCATTATGTCGGCAGTGGCCGCGCTATGTAAATTGCGTGATAGTATTATTTAATTCAGCAGGAGCCTATATTAATAAGGCGAAAAATATGACTTGATCGAATTATCAAGGCAACTATTAGGTTTACGATATTTTTTACGAAGTTTGCGTTCATGAGTTAATTTTAGCTCGATTACGCATGAACGGTGTTGAGAACGAATAAAACACTAATCAAGATGGCTCAATGACATGCCTATGTAGCCTGTTTCAAGTACTTGTGACGCTTACGCACTCCATGCAAAATAACTATAGCTAAAACACCAGGCCATCACTGGCGACTGCCACTAGCAACTAACAGTTAAACTAACGCAGCTGAAACATTATGCCCCGCCAGATTAGTAATTCAGGTAATTTTGATGGTAAATTACACTCTCTCTCAATTAAGTTCCTCAAATCCCAATCGGCGCTTGCCGCCAATGTGCTCTGCTGCTGACTTTCAGTAAAGCTCTATAGCGACTGGCGGCATTTGCATGGGGCACACACCATTTCACCCCCTAACGACTTTGTTTCGTGCGAGACATACGTGATAAACTTCTTTGTGAACATGGGACAGAGAATATTTGTTTCGACCGGTTTACTGTAAAAAGGGTAATACATAGTTATGGAACAATAGGTAATGTGATTAAAATTCAGCGCCGTTAATCGACTGCACTGATTTTAATATTCACTTTGCGTCAATATCACCTTATTGGTTACGGACAAGGTGGTGATTTTTCTTTCACAATTAACGACACCGACGCCGACGCAGGAGTTCCTGCGAAACTGGCTTCTTAACCCTCTTGCGTTAATAGTTCAAGGAACCAAGGAATGCTATATATGTAGCCATTTACTGCCTTAAATTGAAGGTTGCAATTATAGATGAGATGCAAACTCGTACCTTTGCATGCGCATGCGTTGTCTTCGACGGAGGAGTCCTTAAAGCTGAGAATGGTAGGAAGAACATGGTGAGAAATTTTGTTTTCGAGAGGAAGGGGTGTACGTGTTGGGGGTGTATGTGTACGTGTTGTTGTCGACATGCAATACTAACTTCGAGGAGAAATATCTCCCCCCCTCCCCTACATCTTCCGCAATCAACTCGGCCTCAGTTAAATCGAGGCGAGATGCCGCGTATAGTTAGTATCTTTTATTCCTTGTATTTATTACTCACGCCTACACGATACCTTATTTTAACATTTACGAGCATTCTTTCTTTTACTGCGTTTTTTTTTTAATTTCCTATGCACGATGGCTGCCCTCGTAGCTCCAATATTGGAGATCATGGGGAAGCAAGTTTTTTATGCTTGCTGCTCGGCAGCCACCACATGAATTGACACATCTTTTTACGACGCCATCGCCGTACGACCGCTTGTTTTGTTGGAGCGGAAATGACGTGAGTAGATATGCCTTGAGCGTAATTATTAAACGCAGGAAGAACTCTCATTCGTGCAGGCACGACTGCCACAGCAGCAAGCGGGTCACGTGTTGCCGTAAACAACGCTCTGACGACAACAAGGCGGGGAAAGCCATAGCCGCGAGCTATCTTTCTCCGGCGCTAACGAGTCGACTATGCAGCTAGATCTGGTGACTGCTTTTCTACGTTTTTTTTCTACAGTTTTTTTATCGGTGCGTTTTGATAGTGACGCCTTCCAACTGGTTCGTAATTAGGGGATACACCCAGAGGCCTGCCTGATCAAGGTCACCAGCCAACATAGTGAAACTGCGCTGGTGTTGGCGCAGTGCCTATGAGGGAATTTCTTCTGCCTCGTGGTAATGTGTCAGGAAGCCAATTTTAGACTATTTTTTTCGTGTGTATTGGTTGGTAAACATTGCCTCCTCGAGACAATTTGATTCTCGGAGAAAGCTTCTTCCACAGTGGAGCTTTCACCGGAGGCGCCCACATTGGATACAAGGCGTCAACGAGCTGACTTATTAGTACCATCTTCGCGAAAGCGCCGACGGAAGTTAAGTAACATGAAGTCATCAATAGTAATAGTCGTCGCTGTGGTTTTTGTTGGTAAGTGTCACGCGCTCTTTTCAATATACGCGTTCGAGTTGTACGTGTTAAAGTCACGTAAAAGATATTCTCCGATGTAAAACAATTGTGTAGTCACTTAGTGTGAGATTTTATAGGTTTTTCGTTAATATAGGAAAAACTATATAGTCGTACGCAATCATATGCACTTTTCAAATCGACTGCGTGAATTGATGGCGCGTTAATAGCGCGAGTCATTCTATAAGAACTGCATTGACGTCAGAGATGATGTCAAGTAATACACTATAGATTTTTACTATAAGAGGTGCCACAATCAATGCTCAGGCTTTCTGAAGGGTGTTGTTTGATTCTAGAATAAGACTGGTTCACTTATGATGATGCTATCATTTTTAATGTCTCACTGAACGCGCTACTGAAGCGATGACCCCTAATGATAATGTGAGTGAAGAGGGTGGTGCCTACTTGCGTGCATTGTGATCTCGCACATGCACGGTGATAATGATAGGAACAATTGTTATGTTAATGATGATGACGACGACGACGACGACAATGATGATGATGATGATGATGATGATGATGATGATTACGACTATCACGATAGGGATCAACACATGCATGCAGTTTCCAGCTCGTTGCAGCCAGACATGTAATGGTTAGTGCACGAGCAAGTGGCACTTTGCCGTATTTTGCAACTGTGTATTGCTAACGTTTACGTTCAATTTGAAATTTTACTGCTTTGAAACTACCATACTCTGTAAACTTTTACAGCTCTCTATTTTTACAGTCAACTCTTGACAAAACCGGTCATGAAAGCAAATATGATGTAATTGTTATTGTTTACTTCGTGAAAAATTTTGAGCCATGATTATGCTGCCCGGACACCATATATGCTCCATATGCTCAGTATTAAGCCCCGCCGCGGTGGTCTAGTGGCTAAGGTACTCGGCTGCTGACCCGCAGGTCGCGGGATCTAATCTCGGCTGCGGCAGCTGCATTTCCGATGGAGGCGGAAATATTATAGGCCCGTGTGCTCAGATTTGGGTGCACGTAAAAGAACCCCAGGTGGTCGAAATTTCCGGAGCCCTCCACTACGGCGTCTCTCGTAATCATATGGTGGTTTTGGGATGTTAAACCCCACAAATCAATCAATGCTCAGTATTCATGAATAAATACAAAACCTCAAAGTCGTTATGTATCCTTCGCATTGCCAGTTAGAGTACAGCAAAATAAGATTGTAATTAGATGAGTGATTTGGTTTAAACTGGAACTTTTCTCATAAAAACATGTTTGTATCAGTCATGGAATACATTATATTGAAAGACTGAAACTAAAAATGTTTTTTTTTTCCTTTCTGAAAACATGATTTGATTGATTTGTAGGGTTTAACGTCCCAAAACCACGCTGTGATTAGGAGAGACGCCGTAGTAGAGGGCTCCGGAAATTTCGACCAACTGGGGTTCTTTAACGCGCACCCAAATCTGAGCACACGGGCCTTCAACATTTCTGCCTCCATCTTTCCGCAAACATTAAACATACTTTAAATAATAAATGTTTTGCTTAGCATCGCATGTGTTTACCTCAGCAGTGTCATTTCAGGTGAGGTACAGGTTGTTTACAAAGAAAACTGAGTTTATTTTTCCATCTACCACGTAGCTAAAACACTTAAGTTGTTGTAATGCTATTCTGGGCACGTGATAAAAGTAAATAACAGGTATGCGATCCATTTAGGTTGGTTAGATCACTTCGTCCGCAACATTAGGATATAATAAAGAAATTTATTATTATTCGATGGTTATTACGCAGGTGTGTTCATTGAAGTGATGCCCTACAAGTTCATTGCAGACCCTGCATGTCACCGCTTGCGCGCAAAACTGGTGAGGAACATATTGTGACTGGTTAGAAATTAAGGTCTGTGTTGTTGCGCGCGCATATGCAGTAATAAAATCGGACACACCGTTGTTGGGAACAACGTATTTGCTTAAATTTCAAGTGGTTCTTCAAAGTACACTGAAGTCAATGTGCAAGAGAGTATTTTGTATTCATACTAATCAAAATGCGGCATCACCAACCCCACAACTTCATATTCAGCTGTCCTCTATACCATATGCAGGTGCTGCATTATTGCTGCAAGTTTAAATTTTTTTTATCATTGCGTTCTCAGAATGAACATGGTGCATTATTGCGTAATACATATAATTACTGTTAAATATACCTTCAACGTATCATGAAACAAATATGTTGGTGCTGGTTAGTCGGGCATAGTTCACTTAAAATAATTTACTGACACAAGAATAAATAAAATGAACGTGATTGACGCTTTATTCTTTGCGCTATTATTTCCCAACTATAGTTACTTTGAACTTATCTTCAGAGCTCAGACAAATAATAAAAATTTTACGCATGAGGCATCTTAACAAAATAGAACTTTCTCTGTGCATTTTCTTTGTTTTTCTTCTTGTTGAGCAGAGCTCATTCGTACATTAGGCGTTATAAACACCGCATCAGAACAGACGTCCAGTGTTAAAGACAGTGATGTAAGCCAATTTCATGTTGCGTCATTCTGTTACTTAAACTCACAAATGCATCATCTGTGAACCAAATTCATGCTTCCTAATTGCATATCCAATACACCTATTATCTGTGTTGATTTGACCAGCTAAAAATCGTTGTCCTAATCAGGAATAACTTATGTTCGTAAGCGGTATTTACCACAGGCTAGCCGGTTTCGAAAGTACTTTGTTCAAATCGAAGGTCAGGTGATCGCCTGTAGGACTAGACTTTCAATATGAGCCTCTATATAGAGTTATCCCTGACGCATTCAAGCAAACCGACATTTGTTTAATGATGTAAGTTTTTTTAGTTGCCAATACTTGTCGATGCTTAGACCATAAGTTATTCTTCGAATTGTGATTTTCGCTACGTCCGCTCCATCGAGATGCCCCGCCGTGGTGGTCTTGCGGCTAAGGTACTCCGCTGCTGACCCGCAGGTCGCGGGTTCGAATCCCGGCTGCGGCGGCTGCATTTCCGATGGAGGCGGAAATGTTGTAGGCCCGTGTACTCAGATTTGGGTGCACGTTAAAGAACCCCAGGTGGTCGAAATTTCCGGAGCCCTCCGCTACGGCGTCTCTCATAATCATATGGTGGTTTTGGGACGTTAAACCCCACATATCAAGCTTCATCGAGATGTTCGAATAATCTTTTGATTTAACTCGGAGGATTCCAAAGTGCGGTTCGATCAACCGTTAATTTCGCAAGTGATTGTTTAGCGTAATAAGAGTTCTCTACCTACACAGACACGTACTTTTTCAAAATATGAAGGCGATAATTTTAATTGGGGTGAAAATACTGGCACTCAGTGCCACTCTTTACCTTTCTTGTGGTGTATTAAGAACGTAGATCGTGTACAGGCAAACGCATTTCTTCTTCGCTAAACGCAGTTACCTACACATTGGTATATGAACAAACGGGTGTCGTGTAAACGGAATAGAACAACTGGGACAATGCACCCTGCTAGCACAGAGCCGTCCAACATGAAAGCTGTTATGTTCGTCCCTCTCTTTCTGAAGCATTCGAACAGGACACAGTGCGGTACTGCATCTACCTGTGTCACATGCCTGAAGGGAATATCAGGATGGCTGTTGAAGAGGACGGCACACCTTGCAAGGCAAGCTTCTTGGATAATTTTGCGATGTGTTTCACCATCTTCTTCCCAGCAATAATCACACAAGACAGCAGTGGTACTGTGCGTATCCACAATGCTTTTGGAAAACAAATAAGGGGGATTCTCAAGCTTCGCCTACAAGAGTTGAATTCAATAGCGATATCCTGTCATTAGTGCATAGTAATGCAAAGCGAGTTCCAAACGGCTTGTGTCAGTGGGGCTTTCGCATACGGATGCCCTCTGTGTAGTGGGTACTATGCTTTAAACCATGGGCAAACGTGCACGTGAAATCTTTTCGAAATTGCTACGCGCCCACTACGTGGCCCTAAGGATAAAGACGCAGTACAGTGTATGCCTTTTTTCAGTGGGTAGCCCGCTTTGAACCATCAAGTAACGATAATCACATATTTTGGCGCCCAGTCACAATGTAGTTTTGTTACACGCATTATTACTTCGATATTGCATGTTGCATTGTGAAGCATGTATGTAAGACGCGTATGTTTTTGAAGCATTCAAGTTACCTTCACTGCATTTCCAAGTAGAGGAAGTTATTTTCAGTGCACTTTCAAGCAAATGGAAAAGTGATTTACCGCGGTCGAGAATAATGGAAGTGGCCATAACCAAACTTCGCTGCCGGGTTACCACCCTCAACATTTACCTGCATAGAGCATGTCACGCGTTGTCTCCTCTATGTATCTTCTGTAAAGAGGAGGAAACAATCAGTCATTACTTTCTATCCTGTCGCCGCTATACGTCATTGAGAAGAAAATTCATAGCACCACTTCTTCAAAACTTGGGTCTGAAAATATCCGAATCAGTTGTTCTATCATTCGGCGCCTCTATTCTGGGCTACAGTCCCAAGGATGTTTACTACGCAATAGATAAATTTAACAGTCAGACTAAAATAATATAGAGCTAAATTGTTCATTCTTTTAAACGTTTATATATTATTATTCAGTAATTATTTGTTGTGAAACCTATCCCTGGCATATACGAATAGTATTGCGAAGAAAAAAAAACAAATTCACCTAACACTTGAAGAAGAAGAAGAAGAAGAAGAAGAAGAAGAAGAAGAAGAAGAAGAAGAAGAAGAAGAAGAAGAAGAAGAAGAAGAAGAAGAAGAAGAAGAAGAAGAAGAAGAAGAAGAAGAAGAAGCAGAAGAAGCAGAAGAAGAAGAAGAAGAAGAAGAAGAAGAAGAAGAAGAAGAAGAAGAAGAAGAAGAAGAAGAAGAAGAAGAAGAAGAAGAAGAAGAAGAAGAAGAAGAAGAAGAAGAAGAAGAAGAAGAAGGAGGAGAAGAAGAAGAAGAAGAAGAAGAAGAAGAAGAAGAAGAAGAAGGAGGAGAAGAAGAAGAAGAAGAAGAAGAAGAAGAAGAAGAAGAAGAAGAAGAAGAAGAAGAAGAAGAAGAAGAAGAAGAAGAAGAAGAAGAAGAAGAAGAAGAAGAAGAAGAAGAAGAAGAAGAAGAAGCGTGGCTCTATGATAGAACACTTCCTTGCTACGCAGACCACCCGGGTTTATTAGTACCTCAGATGCATAAATTTTTATTGACATTTTTTGCATCCTTCCTAATTTTTCGGCCATGCACAAGATGACTTTTCGCTCATAACCAACAATGCCAACACAAGAACTTAAGCGAAACGAGCTCTTTCATGCTATTGCGTTAAATGTTGGAGAGGCGGGAAGTACCTCAGTATTTGGATATTCGCGGTGATAAAGGTATATGACTAAGTTCAGCCCCACCGTGGTGGTCTAGCGGCTAAGGCACTCGGCCGCTGCTCCGCACGTCGCGGGATCGAATCCCGTCTGTGACGGCTGCATTTTCGATGGACGCGAAAATGTTACAGGCCCGTGTGCTCAGATTTGAGCGCACGTGAAAGAATTCTAGGGGGTCGAAATTTCTGGATCCCTCCACTGCCGCGTTTCTTATGTACATATGGTGAATTTGGGACGTAAAACCCCACATATCAATCAATACGTCAGACTTCTTTACTTTCGTTCATTTATACGAGTGTCATACCTAGTGGCATTGTGCCGAACTTCCTTAGGGAGACATGCAGTCTAAGGGAGCATCGAATGCCCCAAATTATGCACTTTTTTTCCTCACGTATACAGCTCTCCATTTTTTACAATCATGCAGATACAATCGCACGTATGAACAGGGATTTGTTGCACGAGCTTTTCTCTCCTCCGAAAGAGTGCGCTGAAACCCAAGCTGAAAGGAATGGCACTGTGGAAATAAGCTATACTTTATGCATGAGTTATAACCTTGAGAACTTTTTTTTTCACATGCGGAATGCATTTGGTGCGATCGTGAGCGTGCGCCCACACGCGGGTTGGGTTGCCGCGACAGCCGCCGTAACTGTACACCTCACGTAGCTCAAATTAGCCAACGGTCTTAAATTTGTGTATACGATATGGCTACGCGGGTATAGGGCGTACTTTGCGGAAAAAAAGGTAATGACTTCTAGTTCACTTTGAGAATTCATTCCAAATTGCGGGCCGAGTACCACGCTTTAATCATTGGCTTACGTGTTCTCAAGAGCGTCAACTACTGATCAGCAGCGTTTTCTGACCAGGCTGACGAAGTTTTACTGGGCACTTTTAGAACGTTCAAAGAATTTTTGACACATTACTTCTCTACGAATCACCGACCAACCATCTTTAGAGGGTTGTTTGTCTTCTACTTTTCACACAACTGTGTGATTATATATATTCAGAGAAGAGTCCGCGCCCTAAAACATATACTTTAAGGTCATTTCCCAGTAATCGGGATGTTGGGCATTATATTACAGAACGGAACTTATAGGCATCAAACAGTCTTTCGGTACCTCGAACAGGTTGACCAATTTTATGATAGATATACCTGCCTTTGTCTAAGGTGTCTTGTCGTCTTTGGCGTGTTACATTCATAGGAAGGCGTTGACATCTCGTCACGGGTCTCATTGTCGGCACCTGCCATCTGGAACGAAAATAAGGGTTCCCTTCAGGGACCATATTCCCGAAGGGAACCCTGATTGAATGCGAAACAACAGCGGTGAGGACAGCGTTAACCCGGTTGAAACGGGCTTCAACCGGGGTGATGGAGGAATGGTTTGAAGTGAAACTTGTTGTAGCGTTTATTCCAGTAAACGTTTGTTTGAAACGTAGAGACGCGGAAGGTGGGTTGGCTTTTGGGTATATTTCATAGCTGATAAACGAGCCGAGAAAGTAGATAGATTTAGACACGCATCAGCAGCCACCGTACAGACGCAGCCTGTAGGCCTTTGCAATGGCAGACCGCGTCCGTACGGCTGTGGCAAACAAGCAACTTAATCTATCTAGTGTTTCCACTCGACGTGTGGTCGAGCGTTTCGTGTGGTGGAGAGGGTGAAGCGAGAGAGGTGTGCTGCCAGCACGGTGGAATATACAAAGTTGCGAGTGGGCGGAGGAGCCGGCAGCTGCTACGGATGAACCAGAGAGTGACGTCAACGCGCAGCTGCGATTGAACCTACTTGGCACCGCTCCAACAGCTGCACCTAGAGGGTTGTGCGGACACACGCGACAGCGTTACACAGGCTACTCCAAGAGCTCCTTCACATCTAAAGAAAAAATCGACACTGAGAGCTGCATACTTCCTATATTGTTTTACTCTACGCATGTATTCAGTCTTTCAGCTACGCTTTGGTTATCACACCTTTCAATTACATTCTTTTTTCCAGACCAGCCAGAAATACCTCCCGCCCCCTTTCTATTCCCACTCAAGTAAGTTGTAAGGGACGTGGCAGCTTCTACGACCACTAGATGGTAGTTCGTATTCACCTACCGCTTAGCGTGTTATCGTTGAACACATGTGCATCAATCTGTCTGCTACTGTCATTCTTTCTCACAGTTTGCACAAAACTTTTCAGAAGCTTGAATGTGTGGTCCCTCCCCCCCCCCCTCCTTTTATGTGTCTCTACCCATACTTTCACGAGTGATGGCCTCCCTTTCTTCATGTGCTTCCGGGCTGGCTGAGGAACAAACCTTCGGTCAGCCTAGTGCTGGCACCGCATGATATGCTTCATCAACTCGGCCATCTGAGCCCAAAATGGCGCACATTTCACTCTGCCTAAATGCGCCTGTTAAAGTTCAAGTTAAGCATATAACTTATACAATAAATGGGCGAGGACATACCACCTTAGCATCCGTCATGTGTTATGTATGTTCTTTTTTTTTGTTAACTGCTTCAAGGTCGGATACACGTAGAGCTGTAAATATCAATCCAACTGCAATGGGAGTTCAGAAATTTATGAAAACGTAGGTTTTCGTACGCAAAAGGGCTCGTAGGCGGGCTGGTCGGTTCTATAGCAATATGAAACGGGGCAATGAAGCATGGCGCTGTAGAATACACAATTCCGTATTTTGCCCTATTAGGCCATGTTTCAATGTTTCCTTGGTTGGCATCACTTGTGAGCTGTAACTAATATCACGATTATCCGGAATGCAACTTTTTTAATCCAATGTTTGTATTATTGTTTTGAACCAAAATGCACTCTTTTACTTTCAGCGTATGGTACGAGAAGGCGTGTGCGTTCGAGGTCGCTGCCGCAGGCCGAGATCGCGAAAGGGACGCCCCTCCACTTCCAATGGTTCTGACGAAAGGAAAGTTCCCGAACTGACGACTGAAGTGGCCAATAACCCGTGACTTGGAAAACCGGCCTTCGTGTGTAAATGTCATCCGACGACGAGATGAATGCACTGAGGCTTGGAATCTGTGCATGTAATTAAAAATGTCATAGTATGCTCGTTCTCTGTGTAGCCACTATTCATATTACGTTTTCAGATACGAAACTGCGATAAATGGTTGAAATGTGTCGCAGCGGTGGAGAGATGGTGACAAAACTGTATTTTCTCTTGTTGAAAAGTTTGTGCTCTTGTGACTTCTTTCGTAAGAAGAATTTCATAATTAAAAAGATGATGATGATGATGATGATGATGATGATGATGATGATATGTGGGTTTTAACGTCCCAAAACCACCATATGATTATGAGAGACGCCGTAGTGGAGGGCTCCGGAAATTTCGACCACGTGGGGTTCTTTAACGTGCACCCAAATCTGAGCACATATAATAAAAAATAGTGTGTGCGAGTTTGTGTGTGTGCGTGCGTGTGTGTGTGTGTGTGTGTGTGTGTGTGTGTGCGTGTGTGTCTGTGCATGTGCATGTGCATGTGCATGTGTGCGCATTTGTGTGTGTTCTGACATTCTAGCGAGTGTTACGCTAAGAAGTCACGCTAATTCGATAGCTTTAAAACAAGCGTTGTATCCTTGTCTACAGAACTTTTATGTATCTTCGCACGTTGTCTCAATACTAACATTTTTCTTGTTTTTAGTAATAATATTTATTTTATTTGTGTTCTTTTCATTTTGTACATTACTGCAGATATTTAGTTTCTTCCCTAAAACTTTCCAGGCACCATCTGTATTCGTAACTGGATGGCGCTTAAACTTTCGTTGCGTGATTATTTCGGCTGTTTCCGCGGCATTTGTTTGTTTACGAATACAGTCTTTCTTGGCGAAAAGAGTTCCCTTATCTTTTATGTTTACGTTTGCGCCAGGTTCAAACGTCGAATTCTTTTCGCCTTCCCACGTGGGAATTCCAATGATTCCGACGCTGGTTTTTATTTTCCCCCGGGACCCAGGAACACTTGCGATCAGATTTTTGGACGCTTACAATCAGATTGAGCCCTGCAGGCTCTCTAGAGATCAACGGTACCTTTTCGGTTTCCTTTGTTTGAATGATCGCCTCTAGCGGCTATGCCAAGCACCCCGATTTTTTGGTTTTACTTTTCTTTGGCCACAGACAAGGCGGCTCATATGGCGCGTCTGAAGTTCCCACAGCTTTTATCTGAAAATACACGAGTTTGGCAGAACCGGTTTGTACTCGGCAAAAGGAAAAAAAAATTCGACAAAATATCATACACCTGAGGGAGAAAACTCTGGCCAGATTTTTTACTTTGACTTTTCCCAATCTTTTATTTTTGTCTAACTTCATTTCTCAACAAGTAGTGCGTTTTAAGCCCCTGAGAAAGATTACCGCGAGCAAATGTTTTGATTTAAAATGAATGATATTACGCTGTCTGCAATAAACGCCACGGGGGCTTCATTGTTCTCCTAACAGGCAAAATCGACAGAATCAGGTGATTTAAGTTTGAGAGTTAACCTTCTTATGGGACTGCCAGACTTCTTGTCTTGGTTCCCTGCTCGTGGTGTCTTAGAGTTAGTGGTGGACAGGGGAGAACTTTGAGGACTGAGACATTACAAAACCTGCTTTCATTAGGCGACTTTCAAAGCTAGAATGCTAAGTAATGCTTAAGCGTAAGCAGTAGACAGTGACAGCTTCAGGAACTTATAAGCGGTAATGCGCATATAATGGCTTATTTGAGATAAAATAAACTATGATAGAGCTAATAGGCAACAAAAGTATTTGGCAGTGATTGCATGAAAATGATATCGTCGCTAAAAAAGCAGATAGTAAAACGTACCTAGTTCTAAGGACAATGAAGTCACTTATAGTCAATAATAGACAACGCTAAAGCCGATATTATCCCTCATTCATTTGATATGGTACGCCAGCGCGGTTCGTGTTGCCTCATTCACACTGCTCACCAGGAGTCCAAGCCAATTATTCAAATAAGGGAGTGACATCACTTTATTTTTCTACAGTATACACTTGCCACTTCCAAGCAATGAAGCTCATGCAGTCGCATTATGTACCGGAAAACATATGATGCTATTGCAACGTGCTTTGTACTACTAAAACGCGTCATATTTACTATGAAGTTGGATATTCACACTTGTTTTCAAGCTAGCCTTACTGAAAAAAAAAACTAAGGGGGTGTCGATTTCAAGCACAATTGTCCTGGTAATCTCGCTTTAGGCTGAAATTCGAGGAGTGCTAGTTAACTCTTCTCTCGTCGAATACGCTTCGAAATGTCTACCCAGATGTAATAGAACCAGAAAAATAAGTGCACGTATAAATATAGTTTCGTGTGCTTTTCACTTTTTTGGTGTCAACTTCCCTTTCACGCTGCCATTTCATTCACTAACACGAAAAGAAGCATTTGAAAAGTAATAACACAAGCTCTGGGAATGCCAATTTTGAGCGTTTTTAACAATAGTTTGTTTCAGAAATATTACTAGAGCGATTCGCACAACTCTCTTTCAATCATTACCAGTTTCTCCCGCATTGTGTGAAACAAATTATTAATCATTATTAAAGAAACGACACCTTCACGTGCGGGATAGTCTGTTTTCTCGAGGCAGAAGAAGAATAAGCCGCTCTTGTGCCTGCACGCACCGTGTCGCAGCGTCGCTTCTTGAACAAGATCGGGCACCGTCTAGCCTGGCCGGTTTTCGTCCAGGTCCTCGAATTTCAGACGCCAGCAGTATACGCCTTCTCCCCTTCGCGGACGGAGTCCCCACAAGACAAGCGCCATGGTAGCCGGTGGTGGACCATCCGACAAGGCCAGTACGTTCCATATCATTAGTACAATGTGCTTCCCACAGAGGGTGGCAATAATTGCGTGGCCCATAGGCGTGGGAAGTAGAAACCTTGATTCACCATATACGGAATGTTCAGCCTAGAAAATATATATTCTTGCAAGCTGAGAGCGTCGTGCATTAGGCCTAGCGGGAATAGGCTTAAGGAGACCCCCGAGTAGTGACCGTAAGCAATCAGCGCCGTAGGGCATAGAAGGAGGCGCAAAGGTGGAGCTAGTCAACAAGAATTCATAAAGACAGGCATCCATACAAGGCCACAAGCGTCTTATTTTCTCCTCTTGCGTACGGTTATGCATGCCTATATTCTTTTCCGCCTTAGTGCGCGTGCACTTGGCTTTAGGTACCGTCGTTGACGAAGTCATTCTCTTGGAGGTTTTAAATTTATTTAAAACTTATTTGTATTACGACTGATTCACTGGTGTGTTATCGTGACAGATCTGTTAGAGCATGGTTAATGTTTTTAAATATATGATTACTGCGTTTAAATGGGCCTCCTGGATACGCATATAAAGTATAGCAGTTGGGTGGTAGTCTTTGGGCTCTGGCATGGACCCAAGAGAAGCAGCGATATTAATCTGAAATTTCTACGAGTGTTATGTTTCCATAAGAGATTTTAACAAGAACAGACTTAACGCTGAGCGCCTTGCTCAGCACAAATGCCTACCTAAAGAAAGGGTATCAGTAGAAGGGGGGATGAGTAGAAGGTTCGTGAAAGACAAATCAAATTTTGTTTGCTGTTGTTAGTTTTTACGTAACAACAGCTGCAATACTTCATTTTTCATGTGGACGGAATACATTAGACACGCTAACTAAAATAAACACATCATTCACTGAATACCAAGCTTACGAAGTAGCACAAGTTCCTTAATGTATTAAGGTACCTGCGTTCTCAGCCTAACCTGCAGCATGCGGAGCACGTCACTTTTTCAGCGGCATAGTGAGTGAATGACCAGAGCTAATAACTATTCAAAGCTTTCCAGTTTTTAACATTGAGAAATGTGTTTACACACATGTCGGGAAGTCTTTGGGTCGTCTTATACGGCCAAGTGATGGTAACATCTCGATAAATGAGTTGTAAAATATGGTTCCGTATCTTTATTATGAGCTCAGAGCATGTGCTTTTTCGCCTCTTTCGTGTAATCTGCACACTCGTCGGAATTAGTTTCGTATTGTGGTGCTCTTGCTTCCGCGTCCTTTGTGTTCAGGCTAAAGATAAAAAAATAATTTTGCGCGAAAAACTTTGGTCAGTGGTCGACCTGCGTGTTTTAACTTCATTGTGTTTTCGTCCCGTCCAAACGAAAAAAGAAATGTACCAATGTATGGCTTCTTTCTTAGGCATTAAAATCAGCAAAAATATAATAATTCTGTCTCTGTGTGTGTATGCTCAGTCTTTGTTTGCACTTCAGTACCATTATAAAGAGTGACTTCAATTAACAGAAATAAAATTTTAAAAAAAACGCCAGGCCTTTGGCCAACGCACAGGACAGTCACAGCGAAAGCTGGAGAAGAAACCTTTTAGAGCATATATATTCTAAACACTCTTTGGGGTACTAAAAGCACAATGCTGGGTACACACCACGCCATAAATAATCATAAATTTTGTGTAGGAGGCCAGTATTCATTATGCAGTCCTTCGCCATTCTTTGGAGGAGAGTCGTAATCACTAAACACATGTTAGGTATTTCGTGTAAATATTTTATGCAGTGGCTGATGACGATGAAGAATTATGCCTGAAGGGAGTATGTGCCACTGTTCATAAGTGATCAAGAACAAGTTTTCTAATGGGTTGGAGCATCGGACGACCCACTCGTTACGCGATTCGCATTGGTTGACGCCTGGCTGTTCCTTTGATGTGCTCAAACGCTTTGTCACTCATAATAATATGATTATTCTCCCAACATCAAGCCTGCCTAAGGCCAGCTTAGGGACGATTCCCAAGCACTGGCGTGGCCCAGTGGTAGAGTACTAGGCTGGCACGCAGTGGGCCCGTAAATGAATTTCATTATGTCATTAGTGTTTTTTACTGATTTTTTGTTTGTTTCGATACTGGTTACAGACACCGGCGGCGGCGGACAGCTACGGCGCCGCGCGTGACCTTTCTTCTGATTTAGTAACAGCTTTCGCTGTAAAATTGATTTTGGTTCTATTCAAATAGGCGTATGCACCTAACCTGAGAAACTAGAGGAATGAGGCCCACAAGTGGCACAAGAAAGATCTTTTAATTCACTCTGTCAAATAATCAGGCAAGACAATTACCCTGTCAGGTCTCGGTGCCGAGAAGAAAGGTGCAATGATCGCAAATAGCTTGGGAGAAATTATTTTTCATGATTTCTTATCTGTGAGGGAAATTCACGCTATCTACCAAAAGATCGGAAGCACATCCGGGAACGGAAAAGGGTATATATGGAGGGAGTAAATATAGAAACCTGCAGGCATAATATGTCATCAGCTCACGCAGTGAAGAATAGGTTGCATATCGTTGGACAGGCCCTCGTATTGCAAGAGAGGTAATATAAGGCCGACAGATACGATAATGACGATGACGATTCGGCATGTTTTTGATCGCAACTTGCCACAGTAAGCAAAAGGGGGCCGCTCTAGGCCTCGTTCAAATTATGAAGTTTTGAAGTAAACGTTTTTAATGAATGTGAATGGGCTGTAATGTCATGCTTTTCATATTGCAGGCTTGGAGAAGCGAAAGGCATCGGCGAAGATGCTCGTGTCGCTTTACCCCAGAGTAAGGAACTTTGTTCGCGAAAATGCTTGTATCTTTTCCTTACAGGCTAAGCACCTAATTTCACCACTCACTGGTACTTTGACACCATAAATACGAGCATATTGCATAATAGAGAGCGAAACTGTAATTTATTACCAAAATTCAGGTGTCTCAAAACTTGTATGCATGAATGGGATTGTATCTGATTTCGGAGAAGACTAGGCCCACGTTAAGAACAATAGTCTCATGTATCTCATAGTTATCCTTCGATATCTCTGCAAGAAGACACAGGTGATCACGTTAATTTATTAGCACCTCTCCTCCCCCCCCCCTTGCAACCATTTGGTGACCGTAAACCAAACAAAAACGTGCCAAAATTCGACAAATTATTTTTCGCTCGATTTCTAGAGCTTTTTTTTTCTGAATAAAATTACCCTTCTTTCATTTCAGCAGCGTTCCTTCATTTCACTAATCATGTAAAGAAATTACTTGAAGGTGTGTTCACCGTACAACAATCAAAAATCGCTGTGAAATGAAAGCAGAGTCACACATAGCCTCTATTGGACAAGTGTAATCTTCTATCACCAAGAAACACACGTACGACGAGAATAGTCTTGATAGGTTGCATGCCAGACCAGCTTTTGTTGATGAGCGTAGTCGGTACCAGACATAGCTTACGAAATCTTACGTCAGCTTTACTCGTCAACGATATACCCTAAAGAGTTAACCTCCTGTCCAAGTCGTAGTTCTGATACAAGACAGCAAAAAGATTGGACGTTGTAAATGGGGGGGGGGGGGGGCAGAAAACTACGTGGATGAGCTGAAGCTATAGAATACACGATTAAAAACAAGCTACACAAATGTGACATTTTGTATTTACTCTGTGCTGGTACGTACAAAAGAGATAATGTCAAGTGGTGTAGAGCGGACAACTATATAGTGCGATTCTCCACCTTATATTTGCAAAAATCGGCAAAAGGTGCATTGGCAGAAATGTGAGCTTCCGGTAAATAAAAAAAGAAGAAAAAGAAAGGGATTCATACATTTCTTACCGTAGCAATAAGTGCCGCATAAACACAAAAAAATACGAGTGGCACGAAGAGAATATTGAATGCAGATTTCTATTCCAACGTTTGTCATTCTGTTCAACATTTTTGCGCCTTCTAGATTTATTGATGGCAGCGCACATTTTGGTAGCACGCTGAGCAAGCCAGCAAGCATAATCAATCCTAGAGTTACGAGTTCAGCTACGAGTCAATAATTTCAACAAAAAAAAAACGCTATCGTCATGCATATAAAAACATTACACCGAATTGCGCACCTTTGTGCCATTAAACAATAATACACTTCCACAAAAAATATATCTCGATGTATACCATACCTCCTGCACGAATAAGTGATTCATTCACTGATATAGCTCGTGTACTCCCTACTAACGAATAAAAATGTGCTCACGTACGCGAAAGTTCTTGTTCCTAAATAAAAATTTGAGATGCCAATAAGGAATGTATATTTTGGTATATTCTCGTATATGCAATCCGTGCTTAGGTACAGCCCAAGAGCGTACTGTGATATCGGCGCACGCTTCTGTTGACATGCAATTTTCCGAAATGTTTCCTCTTAACATGTCCCTACCCGGCAAACAGCAGTGCAAAGGTTTCCTTAGCTATACGTACTCACAGTTTGAAAATAAGCAACTTTTAACGCAGTGCTCTGCGCTCGTTTACAGATTCCAAAGACGGCCACCGTGCTGTTGGAGTTCTTCATCAAGCGCGAGAGCAAGGTTTCGCTGATGCGCGTTCCACTGTCGCACTTCTGCCAGGAAGAGGTAGTACTCCACGCGCAGGAGTGCCTGCTCAAGCTCAACAAACAGGTCATCACGTACCAGGACATCCGCGATATGGTCGAGAATCTGGTCGGTCTTCATAACCTGGTAAAAAGCTGAAGCTCTTGAAAGTGATACACCGATGAATTGCGACGCTGCTTCATCGTTATGGATCACCACAAAAAATGGATAGCGAAAGTGATTGATAAACAGGCAACTTGAAAATCTGAGATTCAAGAAAGGTCACGTAACTTTTATAAGAGCGAAAAACCCGTCCTAGAGCTATAGCGCTGCCAGTACAGAAAAATACATACATACATACATACATACATACATACATACATACATACATACATACATACATACATACATACATACATACATACATACATACATACATACATACATACATACATACATACATACATACATACATACATACATACATACATCAAGATTTCTTGATTCGGTTATGGTGCACTGCAGCTGAGGGTATAGACATAATATGAGAATCGGGTTCTCCCAATAGTAATACGCTGACTAGACGTGTCAAGGTATATGTGGAAGACAACGATAATTATCATGGACATTTTTTTCCTTATGCAGTGTATAAAGAAAAATACGGAAGTTGCGAAAGAACTCGGCAACACCATACGCAAGCTGATTATCATCGTGTGCGAGGTTGCGACATCTCTGGAAAAGATTGCCGAGGTCCCCACCACAGACTGGATGGCCATCGGTGAAGCTATTGTCAACAAGCTTGAGCGGGTACGCATTTGTGGTATTGTAACTACAATTATCGCATATTCTTTTGCGCAATTTAGTATGGGGAATTTCGGCTAGAAAAGTCGCGAGTGCTGTTAGAAGTATCGTCAGGGAGAGCGTACGAATGAAATTAAATGAAGCTTGACCTTATTCCCGATTGACCTACATATCTGCTAAATATGCCAGCTAAAGATAGACCACCAGTTGCGACACGTCATGAAATGAAGTGATGTTATTAAACATGAGACATACCATAAGAAAACAAAACGAGACCAATGTCGGCTGTCTTCTCGAATGCCCTGCCTATGTTTGCATGCTCTGCCACTCCACGTGGCAGTTGCCAGCTCGCTCTTTTTCTTTTATAGACGATTGTGTTTCTTGGGGACCTTCGACGCAATAATTTTGGTCTGTTTGTCTGTCTGTCTGTCTGTTTGTCCACTCTGACCGGCATCGGGTACTTGAAACGGCCAACCCCATCCGCAGCGACCACCTATGTTGCTCAAGGTTGAGCATTCATGCTTGTGCAATTATCAATTAAAAATCATATATTGCGCATGTCTGGGGCACCATAACAAAACACATATATTTTGCATATGCATTTCTCACTATGAAACGCATACATAGGTATTTTTAAGGACCGTAGGGCTTATCACGCTGCGCTTACCATGCAACGCCTGTACGAAACGGGGAGTGTTTCCAACGCTTTGATAAGACGAGATGGTGGTGGCACCTACCCGTAGCCTCGAGTTCTACACGTTATCACCTATGAGAAGGGCGCGCACGGCAATACGCTTTGTTTTACATAAGAAACTCCCAGATAGCACTCATGTCTCACGTGCGACGTGACTTGATGCGCTCGTTCGCCTCCGCTGCACGCTCGAGGCACTCTAACGCAGCGCCTCCGGAATACCATTCACCGATTTTCCTGCACAGAACATAAAATAAATGTTTTGTTCACTCTCTCCACACGCAAAACTATCGTCTTTCGACATTCGCGGATAACATGCAGATAGGGGGCCAATGTTTTACTCTGTGTCCTTGCGTATAGCTCATAAATGCAACAATTTATTGCTGTAATTTGGCTTGGAGGGAATTATGTAGATGACCAAACATGCAAAATAAGTGAATTTGATTTTGTTTCCTTTGTATGCCAAGCCTGTGCAACTTCAGATTGGAATTGTGGTTGGTTAGTAGCGTGTCATTATTTAGATTCACTGCTATGGTTTTGTTGTTTATTCTGCAGATGAATCCACCTAAACCACTTCCATTCTCTGCTTTTATTCCACGGATGCGCGAGTTCAAGAACATGAAGATGCTTGGCGCTGGCGGTTTTGGGTAGGTGTGCATGCACAACTGTCACATTTTCGTTTTATTACCTTAAATCTGTGAACACATTATAGGTGTACGCGCTAAGTTCAATTTTTCAAACTGCGAGAAGCAAATGCTAAAAATTATTCACCTAGATTGAAGGAGAAGTTCCGTTGTAGTCATAGAATACCGTCAAAGCTTCAGAACATATTACTCCTCTGTAACCCTAATTTCATTTGTTCCAATTGTCAATAGGGTAGGTAATAATGGGAAAGAAGACAACCAGCCCGTACCAGAACAAGTTTTTGACAACTGAGCTTTTTTGTCTGGGAAATTGGTAAGAATTTTCTTGTGGCTTAATACTACAAGCAGGTGGTTGTTTTTCTCTTTCTTAACCCTACCACCACCTCCTCGATAAGGATTGAAAACACATTTACTGTGCTCATGATGGTAAGTAGTCCAGCTGAATTACTGAGTGTAGGTGTTTTTTCGATAGTCATTTGTTTTACGCCGATCAACTTTAGAAGTTATATATAACGTTGACGGTAATATGTTCTCGCGCTCTTGGAACCGTTGGTTCTTTTTTGCATTTTCGCCCTCGTGCTTCAATAAATTATTGCTATGTTGAAGTCCAGAACGTACACAAGCACCGAGCTCTTACTACTTGTAGTGCCGTGTACCTGGCCAACTACCGACCTGCAAACTTCGTGGTGACGGTGAAGCTCGTTAACATGGACCGATTCAGCCGTCACAAGCAGGCCGCTATGGACAAGGTTGTCGCATCGGTCATCAGAAACCCGTTTCTCGTCAAATACTACTGCTGTTTCTGTGTCAAGGTGAGTGTCGACGGCCGCCTAACTCTTCATTATATTTCTGCAATGATGCAGGAAATGTTGCAGCATAACTTTTGTTCGGGCTGTCTGGTTCGTGCTGTGATTTTTGATGAGCAGCGTAATGAACAGAGTGCACCCAATCTGTGTGCTTGTGCATTTTTGTTCATATTTTTTGCACTGCTCTTTAAAGTTCACAGAGTGCACAAAGGACTCGCCCCCTCGAAATTTTATAGATGTATACCTTATGTACCTTACGTAACAGACTAATTGATGTAATGCACATTACATAACTCAGTAGATTAATCTAGTGTACACGTCACGTGCTTTATGTAATGTATCCTGTAGAAAGTTATAACCAGTATAAGCCCAAAAGGACATATATTTTTAGCACAAATACCAAAAATCAGAACGTAACAGCATAAATTTGAACTTTTTCTCAGTTTAATGAGAGATTTATTTTCCAACCTACAGTTGAAGTACATCAGTTAGTTTTCAAGTATTTCATTCCATTTGCGCGTTGCTGGAAAGACGTTTTGCCATGACGGCAGCTCCCAAAACAATTATTGAGCAGCTTTGGTAGGGCTTTTGCGGCACCTCTGCAAACACAAGCTTTCAATGGAAATGCTTAGCAACCCGCATTACCATTGCTGCTAGGGATGTCCTCCTTCCCCTAAAAAGTAATGGCTGCCCAGCTTCTCTTCAAAGCACGTTTTCTTTTCGTTCTCGATCAGATATGTCTTCACTTCAGTCGCAATTTTATCTGAGTATCAATATTGCGTCGGGACAGGAGGCGTACGTGACCGTCATGGAGTACATCGCTGGCCTGGATCTGATGCGGGTGGTAACAAAAGAGGAGTACTTGGACATCGATTCGTCGCGCATCATCATGGCACAACTGATTCTCGCGATGGAGCACATGCACTTACGCGGGTTTCTCCACCGGGATATCAAGGTGTCCAAGTGAGTGGCCGACCGGATTCGCAGGCCGTATAGGATGGCCCCCGTGATTGGCTCCAGCAGTACGGCGTGCGGCTGGAGCTCATCACGAAGGAATATTCTACAATCTCGCACCTCAGTTAGGCTGGTGTGCTTTTAATGTCATCCTCTCACGCTACATGGGAACCGTGATGTGATGCACAAATTCTAATTACGATCAATGTTTGGAAATATTCAAATCGCTGTTGTAGACCAGATTTTTGTATGCAAATGCAATGCGGTATTTTACTTCCTGCGGAGCAACGTTCCTGCTTATAATGTAACAGCCATGCCAAACAGCTCTAATTTAGGGCTTGGTGAAACACTCATCTTTTCCAGCATGCTTATATTGCCTGGCGGTCGTGTGAAAGTCATCGACTTCGACACAGTTAAGGTCTGCAATGGTCACTGTAAGTGCAATATGTTTTTATTTATTGCATGAATACTTTATGAAATGATTGTATTCTCACATTAGCTGATTGTGTGCTTAGGTTGAAGAGCGCTTCGTAAAACTCAATACATGTTCTAATTTCTTTTTCTTGGACGTTCTTACTCGGTAACTACTCCATTATCAATCCTCACTAGTACGAAGCACTAGCGACATCTATCTGAAGCTTCCTACTTAGTCCTCATGGCGTAGGGATCCTGTATATTTACAATACCTGACTGTCACGGTCACAATGTATGCAACTGCGACTGTGTAGCAGCACTCCTGGTTGAGTCGGTTCGTAATGAAGTGTTAGCTGTAAGCTGCATGCGGCGAAAAACGGGAATGGAAATAGACAGCAGCGTCTACAGTCGACATGTCATCTTTTTCATCAGTATGTTGTTAGCGCTTATTCATTTACTTGTAAGTGTTGAAAATTTGCCGAGACGCATTTTACAATTATTTTGCTTATTTGCATAAGCCAGCAACGATACTGGCACGAAATGCTAAAAAAGCTGTCACCTATATTTGTTGTCCCAAAGGGCCAGTCAACAGGCTCCGACATTTTTCCACCCCCCCCCCCCCCCCAAAAAAAAAGCTCGCGCATCTTTCCTAAAGGTTAATTCACACGAGGGAACAGAGGAGGAATTTTCCCAGCGGACGGCGCACTAAGTAACGTGCGCGTCATCATAATGTGCCAATAAAAGTTTATCCAATCCAATCCAATCATAATGTGCCGTCCTCGCCTAATCCGGCCTTCTCCGCTCGCGGCATGGATGGAAATGTGTCGCCGCTATTTCGATCCCTCCGTTTGACGGTCGTCTGCTCTCGATCGAGAGGATTCAGCGTCAAATCTGTCAACATTGGTCGGATTGGCATGGCGAGAAAGCAGGCAGCCATCTTAAAAAAAAATGGCCCCGTATCTGCATGTAATTGCAAATGTCGTCCAAAGACGATAGTGCTGCGGGTGGAGATAGTGAACAAAACATTTATTTGATGTTATGCGCAAGAAAAATGGTGAATTGTATTCCGGAGGTGCTGCGTTAGTGCCTCGAGCGTGCAGCGGAGGCGAACGAGCCAATCAGGTCACGTCACACGTGAGACATGAGCACCATCTGGAAGTTTTTTTTTTTTTAACAAAGTGCGTGGTTTTGAGACGGGCGTGTGCTGAGACGGGTGTGCGCGCCCGTCTCAGAGGGGATAAGGTGTAGAACGCAAGGCGACGGGTAGGTGCCACCACCATGTCGTCTTACCAAAGAGTTAGACACACTCGCTCCTTCGTGCAAGCGTTGTAGGGTCAGAGCAGCGTAATAAACGCTACGGTCCTTAGAATTATGTGTGCCTTTTCTAGTGAATGGTGCACATGCAGAATACATACGTGTTGTTGGGGTGCCTCAGATATGCGCAATAATTGCTTCTTAAGTGACAATCGCACACGTATGAACGCTGAATCTTGAGAAACATTGGTGGGCGCTGCGGATGGGGTCAGCCGTTCGGGGTATCGGCTGGTGCTGTTTAGAATACCAAATTCGCGGTAAGGATGGACAAACAGACCAATGTACAGACAGACAGACTGAAGTTTTTGCGTTGAAGGTCCCCAAGGAAGGCCATCGCCTTTAAAACCACGTGTTTTAGTTTTGCGGCGACGATTGAATGTGTTTCGCATGACAGAGCAAGAGGCGAGTGGTTTTTGGTCGCTTAAGCACGCTGCATAAGCATAGGAGTCGAGAGTATGCACGAAAATTTCGCGAGCGCAGCGCCGGCTGTGTGCATGCGACATCTCCACTGCTGCGCCGGTTTAAGCTAATCACGTGACTATTCGGTCCGCGGAGCAGCGGGACTTTTTCCTCGCGTGTGAATCTAGCTTATGTGTGACCAACGTCCTTCCACGAACAGTGACGTCACCTCGGCGATCTGCGACGTGACGCAGCTTGTCGATTGGTGTAAAGCGGGTCTCCGCAAACACTAATGAATTCAACATCGACAATCGCCGAGCTGACATCACTGCGCGTGGAAGGAGGTTCGTCAGGCATACGAAAGATGCGCGAATTTGTTTGGACTGTGTGAAAAACGCCCAAGCTTGTTGACTGGCCCTTTAACGAGTTATCGATCTTCACAATGAAGTGTTCTTGCTTGGCCTTCACTGGCTTCAATACAGCCTAATTGATGTAGTGAACAATATAGCAATGAGAACGTTTTTCGCGCTCGAGATAAGTTAACCTGGCAGTCCTGTAGATGTTTCGGCAGTTTAAGGTTATCGGTATTACGGACTGTCGCTAAGAGCATGTGTGCTCCATCCATTAAATTGCTTCACATCTACGATGTCTTGGTACACGAGACGAATTCACTCGCAGTGTATACTTTTGTATAATATCGCAGTCGCCAAGCGACTCCTGAGAGGCTACTTTCGGAGAACCCCTTTCGAGTTTCACGATGGCGAGTCGGCCGGCACCATACCATACATGGCTCCTGAAATTCTGAAAAGAAGACCGTACGGTACGTGCCACACACTAACACGAACAAATATTTTCAATGTGTGGCAATGAATATTCATTAGAACGTCACGAACTGCGTTATTACTTAGCAATTCGCTGCCTTTCTAATATTAGAGGAGCACGACTTCGGTTTTTGCGTAGTGCCGAATATGCACAACAACTGGCACTTCATGCTTGCGTGTTCGACAAGTAGCTTCCTCCTGAGAGCTTTCGTTGACAGAAGGGTGTGTAACAGCTGCCTGTTACGCCCCGGCGTTGAACTGTGGGACATGAATGGGGAGACTTAGAAAGAGGGTTCAACTTAATGAATGAAGCGTGACAGGTGTAACCTTAACAAACGGGTAGGTCATCAAAATCCCAGAGAACATTACTGCTAACCATTCAGAGTAACAGATTAAAATGCGAAAGCAGTCAAGGGCACAAAGGAGAGGCAGGCATTTATATAGGCAGGTGAGATTATTAAGTTTGCGGAAATAACATGGCCGCGGCAATCACAAAACCGTAGTGGAGGGCTCCGGAGCCTTCCACTATAGCGTCTTTTCAAATCATATCATGGTTTCAGGACTTTAACCTTCCCAAATGATTTTTAATAGTAAAATTGAAACGCGGGAGAGGTCTTCAGTCTGGCCCCGCCGCGGTGGTATAGTGGCTAAGGTAATCGGCTGCTGACCCGCAGGTCGCGGGCTCGAATCCCGGCTGCGGCGGCTGCATTTCCCATGGAAGCGAAAATGTTGTAGGCCCGTGTGCTAAGATTTGGGTGCACATTTTCGGAGCCCTCCACTACGGCACCTCTCATAATATGGTGGTATTGGGACGTTGAACCCACATACCAATCAGGTCTTCAGTCTGCAGTGGGATGAACATGGGCTCCACCATTGTGATATTGAATCGTAGAAGGCGCCCCTGCACTGTATTTCGCGCAGGCCGTGCTGCCGACTGGTGGTCCTCCGGTATCGTCATGTACAAGCTCATGACGGGCCGGGTGCCATTCCGAGGCAAGTCGAAGCAGCTTCTTCGCGAGCGCATCATCACGTCGCCGCTGAAATGGCCGAGGGCCGAAGAGCACCCACACTCGGCGATCACGCCAGCTAAGGACATGACTTACCGGCTGCTCAAGAAAAATCCCGTGGAACGGCTCGGCTCGCGAAACTACAGTGACTTGAAGACGCACCCCTTCTTCGATCAGTTCGACTGGAAGATGCTGTTTGCCAAAACCGAGTTGTGCGACATAGCGAGCATCGCCGAACTCATGAACAGTGACGCCGAGAAAGAAGGCAAGGCGGGTGACCCCGAGGACAAGCGCAAGCATCAGCTGTTGGAGGAGATGACCGACGTCAACCCGGAAAGCCAGAAACCGCTGCTCTGCTACGCTTCGCCTAGTTTCAAGAAACTCATGCTCAAGGTACGTTCGCATTTCTTAGTGCTAGCGAGCAAGAGATATTGAACAGCATCTTGTAATCAAGGTGAAAGTCTTAGATGCCTCCTAAAATGTAACTACTGTTGGCGCAACAAGAGCGATGGAAAAGTCACATGTTCAAAGATTGCTGTTTCGTGACGTCGACATGTGACGCCACCATAGCGCCACATGTAGATGAGCGGCAATATTATATCATCATAACGACACTACGATTCATATAATGACGTCATCAGAAAAATCAATGCGTGGTCGAAGGAGGGTCGATCGCTGAGGCAGTAGAAAAAATGAAGTTGAGTGAGTGAGTGAAACAACTTTATTGACGATCCGGCATAAAGGGGGAAGGGGTAGGGGGATTAAAGCGAGACACTAGCGTGCTCGGACGTCCCGGAGCAGCAACCTACTCGCGTCAAACCCGTGGGGGCACCGCTTTCGGCTGCTGGCGTTCCAATATGCTAAGCACGTGCTGGACAACGTCTCTTTGGTTGCCTGGCTCTCGGCTGATGATTTTGCTGCTTATGGCAGTGGGCATTACTTCTTGGTTGCCCGGCGGTGGCGCACAGTTCCAAAGGAGGTGTCTCTGGGTGGCTCGCGCCTTCTTGCAGTGTTGACATACATCAGTGGCATGCATCAGATGAAGTTGAGAAAACTTTAACGGGCTAGACTGAGAAAGGGTAGAGGAATTACTATTATGGAAATCTATTTTGCATCTGTTAAGATTCTTTCCGCCTTCCACTGATCTTAGAATGCCTATTTCACTCTAAGATTTCGTGTAACATCTCACTGTCATATGCGCAAAAGCCTGAAGTTAACATTTTAAGTTTATAAATAATAAACCTATAGTACTAGAACGAGCCAGTTCTATGAAGTAACAAAGTAAATTATGTCTAAGTTTTACACGACACAATCATGATATGATTGTAATACATAGGTAATGCTAAACATCAGCTTGGTTGGAATTTTTCATGGTGGGTTAAAATGATAGTATGCGGGCACTTTCTTGAATTCTGACAACTTCGAAAATTCTGGCGTGGTAGCCGCATATCACACTTGAATCCACAAGTGTTCTACCACAATACATTTGCCACCAATGGACAATGACAGGTCATTGTGAAGCTGACTGCATTCATTTATTCTGGAAGCTATACATTCTTAGACAAGAATGCAAGCCGAAGACTGGGTTTTTATTCCCTTCTCCGACGAAGAACATACACGCAGGTACAGAACATCTGGACAGACGAAAAATATGGTTCTCATACGAGCGTTGCACAGTTATGATGGCTGCTCAGTAGAAGCACGCAAGCGAAAACTGTTGAATATAATTGTGGTTGGGCGACAATATGACATATTAATTGAGCAGTGTATGTGTTCTTCATGCACCGTTGCCGAATTAGTGCTATTTTTTTAAGTGCATGATATCGTAATAACAAGGCCAAATTGTGGCATTGCAAAAAAAAAAAATAAAATTTTGGAGGGCCTAATACTTGACTACCACGCAGAATAAATACCAAAGTCTGAAGCCTGCGCGATCCCCTATTTTTCTTCTCCGCATCATTCAAAATTCTGTCGCTCAATCACAACGCTGATTCCATCCAGGTAAAGTCGACCAAGGCGTTCAAGGTGTCCGATTCCTTCATGGAGACCAGTGCGCAGAGTTCCACCGTCATCGACTATCAAGGGAACTCTCCGATGTCCATTAGCAAAACTGCAGCTCTGAGCAGTAAGTCGAAGTAAGACACTCTGCCATAGCCACTTGGGTAATGCAACTGATTTTTCGCTCCCTTCGAAGAGCTTTTCTTTTGGTTTACACTTTTAAAATAACACCTCCCGCCATTTTCCTAAGGCTGTTGCGAAGACTTCTTCCCCATATGTTTAGTGGAGGAATGTTCTCTCTTTATGGTAACGTCGGTGCCTAAATATAGTGGTGAAATACAAGCTAGAAAGCACAGGTATGCGTTAAAACGAAGCGGTGCTCAGGATTCAAAGTGGTGACGGTCTGCGCATACAATTTTCATGCTACAGTCTTTAGTTATGCGAGGCGATGACAGATTCAATAAGAATTGTGGAGAAACAAAATTCAATATTCTGAAAAATTGTCAGTAAGTGATAACTCGAGAGTAGAGCCTCGTGCCCGCAATTGTGTTGATGCGAAAAAATGACTTGGCTTCACACTATGTGTGGCAATATGATGCCGAAATCAACGGCACCATTATTAATAGAAATGAGCGCCCTAACTTGATTTAGCACTGTAACTTGGCTCGTACTTCACTCGTCTGCCCCGCCGTGGTGGTCTAGTGATTAAGGTACTTGGCTGCTGACCCGCAGATCGCGGGATTGAATCCCGGCTGCGGCGGCTGCATTCCCGATGGAGGCGGAAATGTTGTAGGCCCGTGTGCTCAGATTTGGGTGCACGTGAAAGAACCCCAGGTGGTCCAAATTTCCGGAGCCCTCCACTACGGCGTCTCTCATAATCATATGGTGGTTTTGGGACGTTATACCTCACATGTAAATCATAAAATCACTCTTCTGTGACACATAACTGCATGAGACAACAGTATATTCGTGTAGATAGCTTGGGTGTAAGTTTAGGACTCCTCATCTGGCACAAACAATTCAGCTCGCATCGTTCCCGCTCTGCTACGGCCGCGTCTGACATCGCCGTGCCCAATGAGGGTCTTGAACGTGTGCTCTTTCCGTAGCAGGTGCTGACGCTAAAGAAACCACCGCTGCCGATAAGGTGGATCTCATGCTCTACCGGAAGAAGAAGTACCTGAAGTTCTGGAGCTTCGGTTTCTCGCTACAACGCATCAAGGGAGAAGAAGCGAACTTCACCTACATAGATGTGAGTCTCGGCGGCGTACCAAAGGTGCCCTGCGACACTTTTTGAGCATGCATGGCCAAAAAAGTGGTCTTGATCAATAGTCGGGGCTACCGGGACCACACAAGCCAGACGTTATAGCGTGGCACGTGGCACAAAGTTAACAAATATGTATCAAAGTCAGCTAGAAATCACTCCCTCTTCACTCTACAAGTGTTATCGTTTACCAATATGTATGCGCCATGCACCAAACCCTGGCGGTTCGCTGATTTGATCGTCGAGGGCATCGTTTTTTTGGCCGCCGCTAAATGCGGCCTCGTGTCCGCGCGCGCACTCGCGAACTCGCTGAGCTGCGCGTCGTTCAAAGAAAAAAAAAACTCTCAATGTCACGAACCACTCAGACGCTGTGACGAATCATCTTGCCCCTTTGTTATATCCTTTCCTGCGTATTTTTTTTTGCGCGCTCACTGGCATGAGGAGAGAGGAAGTGGTGCAAACTAGTGTCTACTACCTGTATCTCCACTCGACCTTGAAGAATTTTAAAATTTTTGCTCCATGTCATGGGTAAAGCATTGTGCACTACTATTGATGCTATTTTTTATATCTAAGAAAATTGTCGTAGCGCCTCTTTAAGGGAGCGTGTGTGTGTGGCGGGGAGGGTCAGGCGTTGATTAGTTTGCGAACCTATAAACCACGACACCGGTCTGATAAATTCATTGACAGATTCGACAAAGACAATTCAAAGGTGCACAGCATCTTTATTTTTTTTTCAATCATTGTAAATAGGCAACTCCCCCTCGTTATGCGATGTTTCTGCATATAACATGGCGTTTCATTCCCTCTGGAATAGGAAGCAATGCAAGGTTTCTGCATGTCACCAAGTTCAGTACTGCTTCCGTGTATGGTCCGCCTTTGAACAAGAAATTGTCATGTGGTGACGTCAGATATGTGAAGATCGCGACATGACTACGTCGAAAATCTATAGGATATGTGACTCCACGACGTCATAAAGTGACATTGTCATATGTCGTGATTTATTGCATTCTTCGTGTGGACGCTGATACCGCCGACGACCAATGTTAAAGGTCTGACCACACCTAGCCACCGCAGCACGCGAGCGCCTGGCTTTTGATACGTGCTGCAATAGTTACGTCTGTTCAGACATTAAGCATTTCACCTATTTTGCTTTAGTAATGGCTGGAATTCTTTCTACACCGGCCTTTAGTCGGTGACCAAGGGCTCGCCTGCCGACATGTCCAAGGTGTTGCCACTGGATTTCCTCTTGCAAGTGAACGGCATCGCGGTATTGGACGCACCATTGCCTCGCATCAAAAAGATGATCAGCAGCGCCGGTGACCAGATGGTGCTGTCGGTGATGTCTTCGAGTCCGTACCGGCTGCTTGTGAGCCGCCGAGACATGCTGAGCACCATGCGTGGCATACCGCTCGAGTCCGCCGTCGTCAAGGCCACCAAGTTGACCTGCATTGGCACTAAGCCGTATGGCATCGGCCTGCTCGACGTTGACGTCGCGGACGACAAACTGAAGCAGTCGTCTAAGTGCTTCTTGCTGCTGGTGAGATTCAGTGGTTACATATCGCATCGAATATGGTTTGGTGTCGTTGCGCTCACTGGGTATGTGTTGAAGTATCTTTGCGCTTTATTGAAGTAAGCAACGCTGTGCTATGCCATATTTAAGCACAACGGTACTTCAACGCCTATTTTATTAGAATTCGAGAAATGTATAACCCAAGCCAGGTGGTATATTCAGTGAACCCAGGACTATGTGTTGCGAAGCGCCAAACACATACCTACACCACAAGTGTAGCTAGTTGGGCTAGTTGGCCACGAATTTGTAAATTGGGAATACGGCACCAAATAAGACGAATCGCAAGCAAAGGGACAATGAGGATGTGTCTTTAGTCCGTGCTCGTGCTTCGAGTTCCTTCATTTGTGCTGCGTCTTCTCCTTCTTATGTAATTGCAAAAGCCCCGTCGCGAAGGCACTCCGCTGCTGACCAGCAGGTCGCGGGATCGAATCCTGGCTGCGGCGACTGCATTTCCGATGGAGGCGGAAATGTTGTAGGCCCGTGTGCTCAGATTTGGGTACACGTTAAAGAACGCCAGGTGGTTGAAATTTCCGGAGCCCTCCACTACGGCGTCTCCCATAATCATATGGTGGTTTTGGAACGTTAAATCCCACATATCACCGAAATCAATTATATACTTGGAAAAGACGATATATCATGGCAGGAATAGCAGTGACGTTGTGAGGCTAAAGCTGGTCGTTTAATATAACGCTTCCGCATGGTAGCCGGCAATTGTGGAGTATATAAGCGATAAGGCAAGGGAGACAGATATAACCAGTATTCCTTTGCGTGCTTCTCCTTAACGCTGATTCTACGTGCTATAACCACCTCGTGTAATGATGTACCTCTAGCCCTGATTCATAACTTTTGAACGCAATGCATGAACTATAGTGTGATTGCAGCGAGAGCTCTCTATTGAGAAAGGCGTTCACCGAAAAATTTCCGTGGTCCGCTTCAAGCTCAATTACTTCATAACACGCCACGCACTAGTATAGGAAAGAATTGAAACTGCAATCTCTCTGAGAGAATACTTTTTCCTCGACTCAATGTTAGGTGTGGAGCACTTTAAGCTTTCGTCGCAGTGTGTCGTGCATGTCATGGTCAATCACAAAAACGTTTTTGAGTAAAAGTCGAGGGATCGACCTTTCTATCAAATGATATAGCTTCACAAATCGATTGCCACGTACGAAAATTCTCGAAAATGTCTGCGCAGTTGTGCCGCCTTTTTTTTTTTGTGCCGCGCAGTTGTGCCGACTTTTAGCCAACCCATTGTTTGCGAGGTACTCAGCGTTCAGGGAACGAATGTTGCTGGAATTGGGAGCAGATAAAACACAAAAAGCGAGAGAGAAGCGGGACGGTAATGCCATACAGTAATATTCTAATTTCCTAAAGGAATCTAATGATATTATCGTGCTTTTAAGTATTCTTTCTGCGTGGCATTGCGATATTTGCTTAAGCCAAATCCGCAATACCAAAGCCAGAGGTCAAGAGGTCATGCACGTTCGCGCTTCCAGCGAATGCATTCACTGTCGTTCTTCAGGACAGGGATTAAGCGTTATGAAAGCGTAAACACACATCGATGGAGCGAGTGTGGTCGAACATAATGGCTTTTTTGGTGTTATACTTGCCAAAGCCAGCGAGAAACACAGCTCTCACGGGCGCGTTTGTATTAGGTTACTTTTTTTACAGTCGTCGTGACTTTTTGTGGGAGGATTCTGCATGCACCGATGGGGCTGCAGCTGCAATGACTTTTTTTTTCGTCTATCATTAACAAATGAGCTCGCAAGTGCAAGTTCGGTGGAGAAAGGCAAATTCATGACGTGTTACATTGTAATGCACGTTCACTCCTGTGAGTTAACTGGTTCTGATTTTCTGTTTTGCATGTGATTACCGCATTTTAGAGATAGATGGCTGAGTGTAAAAACAAACGAAAACAAAAAAGGTCTAGTGGCTAAGGTACTCGGCTGCTGACCCGAAGGTCGCGGGATTGAATCCCGGCTGCGGCGGAAGCATTTCTGATGGAGGCTGAAATGTTTTAGGCCCGTGTGCTCAGATTTGGGTGCACGTTAAAGAACCCCAGGTGGTCGAAATTTCGGGAGCCCTCCACTACTGCGTCTCTCATAATCATTTGCTGGTTTTAGGATGTTAAATTTCACATATCAATCAATCAATCGAATGTAAAAACAACTTGAGTGTTGTCACAACGTAAGGAATTATTGGTAATAGAAAATTACCTGTAGCGCTCTGGGGTTCATTGTCTGTTACAATCTTCTCATGGCCTTTTCAGAGGGAGCCTGACTGATTAACCTAATGGATCAGGCTTAATCTTTTAACCACCCCATTTCTACGACGCTGTTTTCATGGGTTGCTTGTACCCACTTATAATAAAGATATATTGATAAATAATTTGACATAATTGAACCACTGTAAGTGCTCTCATGCGAATATCACCAACTAGGGTTGACGAAGTCTTGGCTAATTGACAACTAATGTTCGGAAATTTGCAGAATTCATCAGTTTTGATAGTGACAAATCAATGTTAGTCATTGTTGAGAAAGTAATGAAAATACTTTACTTTTTTTGCGGTAAGAACGCAGCTCTGGAGAAACTTGAATATCGCAGAAAGACTTGTGCTCAGACTTGTGCTCAGGCTGTCTATGGGTTTTCTCTGAGTTATTGCAGGCTACAGCTAGCCAGTTGTTATACCAACATTGTCGTCATTCAATCTCAGAGGTATTGAGTTACATGCCGAATACACAATAGTGCTTCGCAGGTGTTTGCTTCTTCGAAATGGCAAGTTTTCTTATATACATGCCTAATGATGCTTGGGGGTGACAGCCATCTTCTCTTATTAACAATGTATTGCACCGACCACCTACGCCCACAAGTTTCCCGAAAGCTTTCAGTACCCAGCGTGGCTCTGAATTGCCTCCGAGATTAAAGGAATTGGGAGCTTTTTGTGACCACGTAGCTTTACTAGTGCCTCTGTGATCGTCCCTCCATTGAACAAAAAGAGATGCCTTATGAGGCTGTTATCATGTGACCCTATGTTATGTGGCATCGTAGTGGCATGATTATTAAGACACATATAGACATGTAACGCCGTGGTTGTGATGATGGCTTTTGGCCTACTACTGTTCACGCCGGTGGTCACTTCCAGCATACCACAGGGCATCTAAAGCTGCCGCCGTTATAAAGGAGTCCCCTTCACTTACAGTACGCCGACGTGATCAGTGCCAACAAGAAGATGGTCTTTCCGGGCGACGTGCTCTTCGAGATCGACGGCACACCGCTGGACGGCTTGTCGCGGTCAAACGTCGATCAGCTCCTGAGCTCCGGCAAGCCCGAGATAACGCTGTCGGTGGTCCCTCTGTCGCCCATGCGGAAGAGGCGGTTCCTGATCTCGAAGATGCACGAGACGGGAATGAGTGACACGAACGTCGCGTCGAAGTCTACGGCAGCTGAAATAGACTGATTTTTCGTGCGCTGTGACAAACTGGCCTGTCGCAGATTTATGACGCTTCAATCAATGCGCTCGGTCGAAAGAGCTTCGGAACGCTTATTTAGCGTTGTCTGAGCGCAAGCGTCTGTGCATGACGCGTTTTGGTATTTTAGCAGCATTGCGCCTTTGTACCGTTGTTTTATACGATTTGTTGAGAATACCTTTTGTGAATAGTTTCCAGCTTTAGCGAAACGTTATATCTGATTTTAATTATTACAGTTTATTGAGCGAAAGTTTGTATGTGTGAACGTTATTAACGAAAAATTGTTCTGATTACGTGAGTGAGCGCTCAACTCATGAATGCGGCGAGCACAGTGGGATGAAGTTTTGGATGAAGAGTAGCGCCGTTGTGACGATGTTTACAGTTGCGATATAATGTTCAGGAATTACTCGGCTGGCCTAGTACTAACAATTCCCCCACTCAATGTGGTTATTTTGAAATGTTATTCATTAGAAAAAATAATAAATCGAATTGAAGGCACATGTGTTTTGTCTTCAAGTATTTCTGCTTTCCTTGGCATTTTTGTTGACAAGAGTGTTCCTGTTTAAATCCCAAATGAATCCACTACAGAGGCTTATCGGTGTCCAGCTTGTTTCTGTTAAATCTTTACGTTTCGCGTTCCTTCGCAAAAATTTTGTTCTAATAAGAGCAGCTCTTAAAATGGGCCGTTTGTAAAACTATAGGCCACGTAGTCGTCGTTAGGCAACGTTTTTATATACATGTAGCAAGTTCGTGTGGTTTACTCGATACACGACGTGCGGATCAATCTAATTATCCCTATAAAAGCCACAGAAGGGACATTCAATCTGTCTGATTACGAAACGACACACAGCAGCTCCTAAGACAAATAAATGATATAACAGTGACAACCAATTCACTCAATCCAGTTCAATGTGAACAGGGTATTTTTGGAAGTTCGTTTGTAATTCACATCTAAGGCGAACCGCACGCGAACGCATGATCGCGTTTGAGACAAGCGCGTTTAAAAACAAGCGCATGCTCAAAATTCATGAGATATTGAATAAAACGTAAGGTTTAATGTCCCAAAACAACGCTGTAATGGATGGCTGCGGAAGTTTCGACCACCTGGGGTTCTTTAACTTACACCGAAATCGGAGCACACGGGCCTGCAAAATTTTCGCCGCCTTTGAAAATGCAGCCACGACAGCCAGGCTTCGATCCCGTGACCTGCGGGTCAATGTTCTAAATTCATATGAGCTCAAGTGAACTATGTACTTAAGGATGAATTTTTTAAATTATCTTCACATGTGCTTGTGCTGCAGTGTTTATCATGATTGTCTTGCAGTATTTCGTCCGCTGCTGATGTGCTGGTTTTTATGCTTCCTGGGTACACCCAGGGGTGAAATATGTCCACGGGAGCCTTATCATACGTTGCCCTTCACCCAACATTGCCACCTTTTGAAACGTCGGGTCTAAGTATAACGTCAAAGCTGCTTGCTAACTACACAAAATTTGCTCGCTAAGGAAGATATAGCACGCATTGGGGATAGTTGGAAGACGCGAGTGTCCTGCAGTGGACGTAAGAGGGGCACTATGGTTATGTGGTAGTGGTCGCGAGACGATGACCATGAATGAGATGTTCGTTAATCATCTGCTATAAATTAATCTATTTTCTTCTTCAAATGTAGGCATCGCGACAGAGAAAACGCAGCGTATATAGATTTATCTCGGCACATTTGATCTCCCAATAGTAAAGGTCAACATGTACACATTGTTCTACCTGGAATGAAAAAAAAACTATGACCAAAAATAAGCTTCTTACAAACCCCAACCGCAACAATCGAAGTAAGAAGCTGAAAAACATATCCGGCATGTAACGCCTGACGTTGTAATGTGGCAACATACATGCTGTGCTTACGAATAATATCAATTCAAATATTAGTTGAATATAGATTCCATATGCATAGCAATAAGTGCACGAGCTTCGATATATTCTATAACGGTAAACTTTTGTTGACCTGGAAGAAAGCGTGGATGCAAGTTCACTGAGTAAGTGCAAGAGCTAGAGAGTGTCATGTAACCTTCCAATGAAATATGGGAACCCTATTTCCACTGGTTCCTGTTGTCATCGTATGGAAAACCAATCATGAAGAGCATGCTGAATCACATTTTGGGCTGTGTATTCAACATAAAGAGACCGGGACTTTTAGTTAACTCTGAAAATTTACTTTTTCTTGCATGCGAGAGACCAGCATTGTGTATGATGGACAGTGTTCGATTTTCAAGCGCCACACGTGTGTTTAGAAATAATACATTACGTCGAATTTTATTCTAAGACCACGTACAAGTTTAACCCACAATTTCGGCTAAATAATGAGAGAAAATAGCCTTTAGCCGCAGTTACAATGCGGTATAATACTGCCGATTATAACATAAGTCTAAATAAAACCTCATAAAAGCGATGGTATACTATGGAGAATAGTGCGCCGTAACGTTCAGCTAAAGGGTGTATATATATTTTCATTGCCATTCGCCTATTGTCCAGACAGCCTGAACTCTTTCTATTAATAGTGCGTGTGCTGGAGATGACGTTACGCATTAGTTAAGCCTTGCTTCTATCTATGATAAATAATGTTGATTCTTCCACCTCCGCGAAAAGGCTACAGTTTTCGTGGAGAAACCGGCTTTACTTCGTCAGCGTGCGCCTGTCACGTGGCCTGAACTGAAGCACCAGTTTCATATATACCAGCCAACGAAAGACTTCGCAACCGGGTAGTTTAACAAGAAAACACGACCCCTTTTGTGTGCCCTACGGGAATTCCAAGGTATGGTGATCTATACTCGTATATGTGCAAGCGCGTTGTGGCAGTGCTTGTGCCAGCGGTTGCGCATGCGTGCAGTAAAGATGGTTACGCCCACCGGATCGAACTCCTCCATTAGCTGCTGCGCATCTAAAAAAGTGCCGCCATATCCACGAAGTGAATGATGATCAGTGGGCGAAGCTGCGGAGGTAAACCTGGTAAACCATGAATCCTCCGTACATTTTGCCCACTCGGTTTCATTAAAACGCTCCCCCTAGCGTACGTCGCCACACTAAATCGAACGATTGCCTTTCACCAATGACACGCGTCATATGTGACACCATTTCTATTTTATAACATCTCGCATCTTTCATCATCAACTACAAGTACCGCCGTCTAGTTCATAACATTTGGCATCTTTTCATCCTGAGCTACAAGAACCGACATCTAGTGAACACTGCAAGAACTAAACGAGAGGTGGCTACATAAAGGAGGCGCACAGCCCACGCCTTAAGAAGCTTAGCCCTTAAAAGTTACACGCAGATTGTGACAAGTTTTTCGTTTCAAAGCCTACTAATTAAGTTTCCTGTCACTACTCAGCCTTGCTAAGTCGTTGCCTTGTTCTTTGCGCACAGGCGACCAAACATTCGGTTACTTTCTTTACTGCAGGCTGACCCTAAATGTGTAGCGATTCCAGTAACACAGCAATGACGTCTGCCCTGTACGTTTAGAAAGATCCCCGGCCATTAGTAAATATAGTTCCGACAAAACTCTTGCGTAGAGATTCCTGTAAACAGTGCGGTAGGTTGGCCAAGGTTTCGCAATGAAGTTGAAATCAATTCTCTACTTTCAGTCACTGGGCGTCTGGCTCCAGTCAAACTAGGAAGCTTTCCATGGTTAGTTCTGCCTTTGTTGGACGTGGCGGGGAATAACCTCAAGCTGGTGAAAAGTTTGCATAGAAAACACACGAAGCCTGGCAGAACTAAAGAAGAGCCAGGAAGCCATGAGTGGCGCACAATGTAGCATATGCTTTAACGTTGTTGTGTCAAAGGCACGCGCATGTTCACCCCAGGTCGTTTATCATTAAAAAAAAATATTTTGTGGCTAACGGCGCAACCTTGATGCGAACATATGAATCATTTGCATTTATAAGTTCGCATGGCTTTCATATCTGTCTGAGAACATCACCAAAACCGAAGGAGCGTCGAATTTCTGTTTAGAAAGTATGATAAAAACATTTCACTGTCTCTAATAGGGCGTGCTATGGAGAAGGTGCTATGGTGAGGCAGCCGGTCCCGTCAACCTTGTTATTTCATGGGACTCGTGGTCGTCGTCGGCGTTTAGAAAGCATATACACAATTCAGAGCGCTTAAGGTCTGCTAGGGAAAAGCTACGTATACTTGTCCCGGCCAGAAATGTGTGTTTATAGAAAGTGTTTAACAATTACGAGTACTTCGTACTCGACTATGCCAGAGCAATAAGCGTCCTTTTAGGAAGCTGTTGGCCATATCATACAGGATATCGCGCTGGTACTTCAAAACACGGTACATTTAGTAAAAGTGGTTAACGATTTAGAGTAATTGGTCCCATGGGCCTCGTACGACTACTTGATGAGGGGAGTAGAAAAAGTGGGTAACGATTTAGAGTACTTGGTATTCTACTATGCGAGAGCCTAAAGCCGTCCCATTGGCCTCAATGACACACACGAAGTGCCCTGTTGACGCACAACAGAATGGGGGGAGCGGGGGGGGGGGGTAGTAAAAGTGGGTAACGATTTAGAGTACTAGGTACTCTACTATGGGAGAGCATAAGCCGTCCCTACTATATATTTGAATTTTCAGCTATTGATTCATAACCCCCCGAAATTTCAAGCCTGATAAAGCTTATCAAGATTAAGCCAAATATTACCGAGTTTGATTAAGTATTTAGAAGGGCACTATGGCACTCCCAGTGTTTAGGTCGTAGTGCTTCTACAAACTGTATTTAGTGAACCATGTACGGCATCTAAAAACAAACATATATATTTAGCCTCCAGGCAGAGAATGAAACTTTATATCAGTGCAACACCTATATTTCATTTTTTCAGTACCCAGCTCCTATTCTGGCATCTATTCTGCCAGTACAGTTAATATACAGACATTCATTCTACTGAATCAGAAGCGGGGTTCGAGCTGCAGTTGGCCGCACGCTAAGAATGAAAAATTAGCAGGTCCCACGTACAGTGGGAACGAAATTATTAGCGAACCACAAACGAGGAGGGTTGATATGTCACTTTAAAATCACCACAACGTTACGGGGCACATGGATGTAGTACACAGTAAACACAACTAGAAATGTTATTTGCAATCGGGTAGCTGGATAAGATGCAAAAGTGTTGTTTATAATCGCGTAACGGTGGTGCTACTAACAATTGCAATACCAACCCCAGCAGTGGTAGACATGTAATTGTACCATACATGACTTTCGTTCTGTTATTATCATGTTTGCGCCTGGCATGTGTGTGCACATCGTCCATTCACGTCAAGTAATACCAAATTTGGTATATGCGCTGCTAGCGAAACAGCCGCGAGAACGTAATGAGCGTGATATGTAGTCATGTTCTTACATGATACGCATGTCATGATTATCATGTTTGCATCTGTCATATATCTTCGTCATCCATTCACGCCACGTAACACCAAGTTCACTATATGTGAAGCTAGCGAAACTTTTGCGAGCGCACTATGAGCGTAGCATGTAGTGATGTTTTACATGACACGCATGCCATATTATTATTTTAGGAGGTGTCATTTCCTTCGTCGTCCGTTCGCGTGACGTAATACCAAATTTGGTATATATGAAGCTAGCGAGACGGCCTCCAGCACATCATGAGCGTGAAATGTAGTCGTGTTCTTACATGACACGCATATCATGTTTATCATGTTTGCAGCAGCCATATACCTTCGTCATCCAACCACGTCACATAATACCAAATTTGGTATATGCGAAGCTAGTGAAAGGGCCACGAGCGCGCTATGAGCGCAGCGTGTAGTCATGCTTTACATTACACGCACGTCATGATTAGGATGTTTGGACGTGCAATTTACTTTCGCCGTCCATTCACGTCACGTAATAACAAATTTAGTATATCTGAAGCTGGAGAAACGGCCGCGAGCGCGTCATATGCGTCGTATGTAGTCATGTTTTTACATGACACGCATGCCTTGATTATCATGCTGGGACGTGTCATATACCTTCGTCGTCCGTTCGTGATATACCTTATTTGGTATAGGTTAATCTAGTGAAACGGTCGCAAGCGCATCACGAGCGTAGCATGTATGTTGCTGCATGATACGCATGTGATGATTATCGTGTTTGCACCAGTGATACATTTTGGTCATCTAATCAAGTCACGTAATACCAGATTTGGTATAAGTGAAGCTAGTGGAACGACCACGAGTGCACCATGAGCGTATGGCGCAGTGATGATTCACATGAAATTACACGACATGCGTGTCATAATTTCGATGTTAGGGCCTGCCAATAATGTTCGCCATGCAGTCGTGTCATGCCATACCAGTTTTTCAATATATGATGTGAACAAAGCCACCGCAAGAGCAGCAACCATGACATGTAAATTATGACATTCATGACATACACGTCATGATTTTTATGTTATGACTATCATTGAAACGGCCAGTAGAGCTAAATTTTGTAGATAGATAGATAGATAGATAGATAGATAGATATATAGATAGATAGATAGATAGATAGATAGATAGATAGATAGATAGATAGATAGATAGATAGATAGATAGATAGAAAGATAGATAGATAGATAGATAGATAGATAGATAGATAGATAGATAGATAGATAGATAGATAGATAGATAGATAGATAGATAGATAGATAGATAGATAGATAGATAGATAGATAGATAGATAGATAGATAGATAGTCATGCCAAAAAATGCTTTGCTTTTAAACGTAAAGTGCACCGCTGTCCATTTGTATTATGCGCGTCCAACTGCGGCCGCTCCTTACTATGACGTAGTAGTCATGATGAACCAATAACAAATTCAGCATGGCACTGTTCATGACGAGAGGTGATGTGCCACAGCACCGAGACCGGCAGGCGTCCATTCGGCCGTCTGTTGTGTTTTCTTCGTTAAGAATAAGCTATTTCATTCACTCGCACTCAGCATCATCCTCGTCCGTCGTCATTCGATGCTGGCGTTTATGATTTTGCAGCGTTTCAAGTACACTGACGTGGCAGAGCTTCGTCGCGTTCCGTCACTGAAAACTTATTTCTTTACGGCAATTTTCTGCGGAGAAGCTCCGAGTAGTACGATATTTTTGGCTTGCGGTGGGGGGGGGGGGGGGGGGGGCTTTTTAGGGCATAGTTGCAGCAGCCCATCTGCGGGCCCAGTCGATCAAACTCAACTGATCTTCCAGGTTCACGTTGGCCAGCAGGTCCTCCAATTGCTCCGCTGTTTGATTTTGTACTGAGTTTAAGGCTGACATGGCCTGACACTACCACGTGACGTGGTAGAAAGCGGCTTCAGCTGAACACCATAAGCAGAGAGGACAGTACGCCAAGGAGTGCATTTTACTCAGGATGTGCAAGTTTGAAAACGTGCAGCTTTGAATTAGCCTTCAGCTGACCGATTCCTCTATATTCAGTTTTAGGTGTGGTAAGTAGGAAGCTTTCCTGAGTCCTGTGTAATGGTTTAGAATCGCCGAATATAGCCGCGAGGGACAGGAACGAGTTCCTCAGGGGCGGAGATGGAAGGTGCTCGGCTCGCATACCCTCGAACTACCCTATCCGCTGCCTGACTTCCCTCCAGTCCGATGCTACCTGGAGTCTATGCAATTCGGAGCCAAATTCTGAGTGGGTGTGTATTGGAATGCTCGCCAGTGTCTGTAACGCTCAGGATGACGCTGAGAGCGGGTTGGCTGATGCACCCTCGTAGGTAGTTGCGGCAAGGTGCTCGTGAGTTCATGAGAGCTGCCAGCGACCGTCGCTGTCTGTAGCCGAAAGCGAAAGTGAGCGCGATGGCCTTTTTTTCAGCATCGGTGATGTTGTTACAGAAGCCCTGGTACGTTCTGTGAGTGTGTGGTTCACGACTGTGGCTACTGCCTTAATATTTGCATGGCCGCAGTCGGTGGCGTCAAACATAGTACGTATACAGTGTCGGTTTGGCAGCGTCTATATCAAACGCGAAGCATTTCATAGTGAACTTCACGACTTTGAGCGTATCTATCTATCTTGCCGCCTACGATTTTTAGCTTTCCTGGCCGTCTCGATGCGGGTATCGATACCAAACTTAGAATGGCGCAACATGACTGCATGAAGAACATATCTGACTAGTCATACCACGAAAATCATGACGTATGACTTGAAAATCATGATTTACATTTCATGGTCCTAGAGCTCTAGAGCTCTTGTGGTGGTTTTACTCACATAACATGTTGCAAAATTGGTATGGTATGACATGACTGCATGGCAAACACAAGCGGTGTCCCTCCGTCACGAAAGGAGGAAAACGAAGTGTTGTCTAGGTCATAAATTTTCCTAATATACGCTAGAGGAAACTTTGACGCTAGTGTCTATGGCAGCTGCAACGCACAGCGCTTCAGCGAGCATGGGAATGATGGGTAGTACACACATTTGTCTAATCTATGTATTTTTGGCCTGTTCCTGGCTCTGTGTCTGTTCGTGTGGCTTGGAGCTATTTTTTCACGAAACAAAAATCAGCAAATGTTCAGCGGTCACGCCTAATCACCTATTCTTTTAGCCTTACCTTTTCGAAATGCGTCACGAAGTTCAAAAGGGCTGAATATTTTTTTTTCAAAACAATACCGATTCACATCAATGAATGAAGCCACAAGTACGATTCGTAAGCCGCAAGTACGAAGACTATATATAGGCAAATGTGTACTACCCATCAGTTTAATGGTTGCTGAACGATCGCTGTGACAGAGTCCCCTCTTGTTAATTTTAGGAAACTGTATGGTCTAGGTAACGCATCGGCGTGAAATGCAGCATGCCGCATTTCGCGCCGGTTGCCGTCGGGCCACGAAGACGGATGCTGGTTGCGCCGGTCACGCCTGGCGCCAGGCTATAGAGTGCTCGCGTTTTCCTAACGTAGCGTCGCTGTGCCCAGCGTGCACGCACGTCGACGCTACATTGGAGTACACTAGGCTATTCATGATGCGCTCGCGTTCGTTTTTCTAGCTCTACAGGTACAAAGCTTTGTGTTACGTGACGTCGAGAAATGACGAAATATATAACTGGTGTAAACATGAAAATCCTGACACGCGTGTCATGTAAGAACGTGACAACATACCACGCTCATAGAGTGTCCGCGACCGTTTTGCTAACTCCACATGTACTAAATTTGGTATCACGTGACGTTAATAGATGACGAAGGTAAACTACACATCCAAACATAATAATCATCACACGGAAGTCATGTACGGCATAATTTACCTCCACCACGTAACGTTGTGCTAATTTTAAAGTCACATATCTACCTTTCTCATTCGTGCTTCACATATCATGGACTCCCACTGTACGTGGGATCTGCCAATTTTTTATTGTCTGCGTCACTCGGATGACAACTCTCGACGGTTGTCGTCATGGTCATTCGTGTGCAGGAAGGTGAAGGTGAAGCCGCAATGTGCGTGCTTGTGTTTTTGTGGATGTCCGCGTCTGTGATTTACCGCCCGCTAAAGCCATGGCATAAGCGTTGCCACGTGCACGTGTTTTTGTGAGCGTGTCACTTGCGTGTCGCTACGTGGGAATCTTGGTGATCTTCGGCAATATGTGCTTTGTTGTGCGCCCATGTGAGTGATATAAGTGCGGTCGAGGTGTTAAAAGAACAACCGAGAGAACCTGCTAGCGTGACACAGTATGAAAGTGGGTAGTATAAAGCGAATTGTGGTCATAGAATGTGGCGTGAAGGAGGGGAGCTAATTTTGATGTGTACCATTTAGCTAGCGACACTATAATACTGGTAGGCCCAAAAAGATGGGAAAAATACGACACATAGATTGCTGCTTCCAAATGATAATTTTTCGGTACAAACACAGTATACATGTTGTCTCTTCACTCTTCAAACAGTTATTGCACATGTTTGACAAGCAGGATTGCTGGTTCTCTTTTATTTCAACGTCCCTCTCTTTTTTTTTCTTTTCTTTGCGCTAACAATTGCAAGATATGTTGTCACACGCATGGAATCTGAGAGACGCAGAAGAGGCACTTGTGAGCACGCAACTGAAAATTGAAGGATCACGTTGACGTTGTCAGAGGCAAAATCCACAGGGAGAAAAAAGGTGACCTACGTAAATTAAACACGGTTGTAACAAAGCTGGCCAGCTTGAATGAACAAGAATGAAAATCAGAAAATGCAGGTGAAAATTGGTAGATGTCAATAGTTTACATGGTAAGAAAGCAAAAGTGTTAAGAAGGTAAAACAGTTTAAAAATTGGAATTCAGCAGGACGCGCAGGTGTCAGTGTGGTGTTCTCTGCCCCCAACAAATTTGGAGACCTGTGTAAGCGTTTGAACGTGAGCAATGAAATGCCTGACATATGCAACAAGAAATACGCCCCGCGGTTTGTGTCTTTCAAATGCGGAACCATGTACAATATATCAATCTCATGTGCACGTTTCTATATCGTCTAAACTGGCCGATGTATCAACGATTGCTTATTAGAACGCGCGAATGATTTAAAGAGGAAAATCAGACACCAACATGTCCTTACCATGATCCTAAGAGATGCAGTTTTCTCACGAGAATGTCAGGAGATGTGCGCCCGCATGGTTACTGTGGTTATGTATGTCGGTGATGTTTTCAAAATAAATTTACTTGCGAGTAAAAAAATGCGCCCTTTTTGTTCTGTAGTTAATTTTTCCTCCTTGATGCTCCCCATATATCTGTATTTTAGTACGCAGGAGAGATCTCTGGAAATCTTTACGGGAGAACGCGGCTTAGTAAATTAAAACTAGGCAATAAAGAAAGAAAACAATGATTGCAGCGTAGAAACACATGGTAATGTAGGTTTTGAGAAATCGTTACAATTAAAAGTTTTTTTTTATTATCTCTAGCTGTGAGTAGTTAACCACATGAAAATCCAAGACATGACCTTACTAGCTACTGTGTAGAACATGCAAGAGCACATGGCGCTTCTGCCTAGAATCTTTGTCTCAAAAAATTGTGCCTCACAACCACACAATATGACATGCGCAAACAGGTGCGCACATTTGTCATCACGTTCTGTTAATTTTTGGGTGGGTTCCCTTAATCGGTCATTATTAGATAATTCAGTTTGAAACTGAAGCCTCATGTGAAGTGTTATGGGCCTTTTTTATAGAAAAAATTAAGGATCACTGTGTAAGCGCCACTTCGCTGTCTTTTTTTCGCAAGTGAACCCCATTTTATCGGTTCTAGGCGGTGAGATCATAAACTGTATGCCTTCATAGTGTTGCTATGGGGCTTCTATGATGTTAAGGCGTGCTTGTGCCCCATGTATATTTTCAAGTCTTAGTGTTAGGAATAAATCAGTTGTGAGGACTGTCCGTATTTGACGCTTGGGTGTGTGTCTGTGGGTGAATGTTTCGTCCGTTTGCGCTGAAATGAATTTAATGTTCTACCAACTGTCCCAACCACAAAATCTTTTATAACTCAATGTAGCCTTCATATGCTGAATGTCATTCGAGGTGCAGATTACCCCTAATTTCACTACGCATCTGCTTCAAATAATATTGAATTGGGGTGGGGGGTTAGAAAATATGGGTAACGATTTCGAGTACAGGGTACTCTACTATGGGTACTAAAGCTCTATTCAAGGTACAGTAGAGCTACAAGCTCTATTTAGACTTGACGCCTAAACATGTAATTGTACTTATGTGACAATATAGCTGAACTAAGTCGTTAGTCTCCCCAGCCTGAGCATGAAGACTTGCCAAGGAATGAAGCCTGTTATTTGTATCTTCCAAATAAACGATTAAATAATAGCAGGCGGCAAGCAGCACATCACCATTCCTTGCGGTCGCACTCGCCTTTAGCCTTAAATCTTGAGACCGATGAGCCAGAACAACTACACACAAAGTAACATGACTCACATTCGTTGCACTTACGACATGTCCATTACAAGAAAGATCAAAGGACTGACATATGCTTGCCATGGTGCGTGGTCCAGAGATTCAAAGTATAACACTCATTTCACACTCAATTCGGCAGCATGTAGTTTGGAAGGTTCAATTAGTACGCAGTACTGAGCAATCCCCTGAAACACGATGGCAGTGGCGATAGTGGTAAGGTAAGTGGTATTAGGAACATAAGTGAATTTAACAACTTGCGAAGGAAAAAAAGAAGAGCAGAGTAGGGGAAGTTTCTTCTTCGCGTGTCTATGTAAGATTTCCGTGCGAAAACACAACACCTCTGTGGGGCCAGTGACGTCAGGATGCGGTTCCGCAGGCATGCACGGCAGCAGTGACTCCGTAGCCACGACAGACGAGGGCACTGAAATAGCACGCATTGGTTTATTGCTGTGATATGCAATATATGCAAAAGCTTGGTGCATAACAAGAACACAGTATATGCGCCGAGAGAGGCAAGAAGCTATATGTGAGATGCCTCCGGAGAACAGAGTGTCACGTTTTTCATGAGTAGATTATTGAAATGTACAGTGAAATCGAAGGCCTATGGCACCGACATATTCTTGTGCATGAATACGATAAGATTTACTAATCTCCCATCTTCCTTACCACTCAACGTTCCAAAACGGTGCACCAATCAAGACTTGGCTGACAGGCGCATGCTTTGCAGGGCTCAGCTTGGTGACTTGGCACAGATCCGCTGAGGGAGCTGGTTCGGCTAATCTAACAGCGCCCATTCGTGAAAGCAATCTTCGGTGTGGCAAAATATCCGCATTAAACAAAGTATTTTCAGTACTTTCTTTCAGTCTTCCTTCTTTTTGCCCTCCTGAATGGCGTAGCGCAGAATTGCGGCAGAACTCTGCTATGTATAGTTTGCTTCCTGCACTAAATAATATGTGTCCTCTAATCTTGCCAGCAACCTTTTCAGTGTGTGCAAAACATCATGAACATAAGTTACAACGGGTGTGCTGACGCCGATCTCCGACGACCGCGTAGCTCTGAGCTACTGGACTTGCTCTACGCCATCTCCTGACGCTAACAGGAGCTTCCGCAAGTGGTGCCCCGTCCTCGGACTCCTGTGGCCGTGTTTCCATCTTTCTTATCTCTCGTATCCCCTCGATATGTCCTCACTCGCTGGCTTAGCACAATTCTCTTTCTCTCTCTCTCTACACATTTATTCCTATCCTTTTTACCTCTCCTCCCCCCCATCTCTTGTGAGCTACTGTTGAGGTGTCGCACCCTGATGCGGACAGTTACGGGGCTCACTTTTCTCTCCTTTTCCTTCTCATAAACATAAACACTTGGCCAAGGCTTTTATTTCTCTTTGTCACGGGTCGCTTCTCCTCTAGCCGAGCTCACTAAACCAGACACCAGCAAGACCCGGGAACAACCAGCATGATTGAGCCGCTTCAGCCGCGCTTGAAGCCATCAGCTGCCTAGTGTGGATACGAGCAGGTCAGAGGCTCTTTTAGACACGCGACATGCATACACCTGTCCGCTTGAGTGTAACAGTGGCTACGGTGCCCAGCTGCTGATCTAAATGTCGCGTGTTCGATACCGGCCACGGTGGTCCCATTTTGATGGATGAGAAATAATAGAGGCCCTTTTTTTGTGTTATGTCAGTGCATGTGAAAAAACACCAGATGGTCATAATTTTCAGACCCTTCCACGACGGTATCCCGCATATTGATATTGTGGTTTTGGGACGTAAGACCCCGGATAATATCATGCGACGCCGTTCTTACAAATTCACACTGCTCAGACTTGGAGGGTGGGACAGCTTTTTCGAGCGGGGGTTGTAGTGCCAGCACGCAAGGCCACAGTAAAAGAATAGCTGTTGGACCTAAAGTCTTACCTTTTTGTCGGAGGCATGTTCAACCGTTAGAATTCCGTTCCATTAGACTTTCTTTTCATGTAGTCCGATAGATTAAGAAATAGTGAATGCTGAAAAAGATCGTTCTTTTGGAAAACAGCAACAAGCGTGATGGTTAACACCATGCAGCCGCTTATATGTAGTACACCAACGAGTGTGTCCTGCTGACTGGAACAATTGCACTGAATCACTTGCTTAATTACTGTGTAAAAAACTGGCAGTGAGAAAATTATCAAGTCACGGCATCCCCATTTTTTTTTTATTTTGTGACCATGGTTTGGCATGTAACTGGGGCGCCACTAGAGCTCATGGTGCTTCACGATACTTGGCATTTTGCCAGCGTGTGTATTGTCACTGGGATGCCAGTAACCGACGATACGCTTCGAGGTTTTCAGTATTTCGCCAGCGCACGGGGTGCGCCCGGGTCCCTGGGGCACCATATCGAACGCCTTTTGTTAAAGGAAGTGCCAAGCCTTCGGCGACACTATTGAATCAGTTTGTCCAGGAAATGTGTCGCGGTGCGTAGTCGACACGGCACGCGCAGATACCGAGATATTCCACATTAACCAGTCTCTACGCAGATATTCTATACTGACGAGTCCATTCTATCGCAAAGCTGCCCATAGAGTGTCTGGACTTCTGCGACGCCATTCAGTTTCCCCGGTTAACACTTCGTTAAGCGTCGATTGTTTTTTTGTACATTTGAGACACAATCGAGTTCGAACGCCCGAAATTCTAAGTTCCGAAACACTATTGAATCCCACCTGTTTATTGTCGAACATACAGCGTACAACGCTAAAAAGGAGCTCCAACTTCTACATAGATTGGCTATTTAGTGATCTCTGTAAACAACCTTTGAAATTACGAAGAACGAGTGTGCTATTCTTTCCCGACATTTTATCTTTGCCGCCCCGCCGTGGTGGTCTAGTGGCTAAGGTACTTGGCTGCTCACCCACAGGTCGCGGGATCGAATCGCGAATGCGGCGGCTGCATTTTCGATGGAGGCGGAAATGTTGTAGACCCGTGTGCTCAGATTTGGGTGCACGTTAAAGAACCCCAGGTGGTCGAAATTTCCGGAGCCCTCCACTATGGCGGCTCTCATATTCATACGGTGGTTTTGGGACGTTAAACCACACATATCAATCAATCAATCATCGTTTCCTCTCTGCAGCACGATTCATGACGCCAGCTGTCTGTTTACGTGACGTCAGGGTAAAATATAGGGTCACCTGGCCATGCAGATGGTTGCCCGGTCTCCTTTGTTTCACATGACTATTGTGCTTGATAAACTGAATTCATTTTCTGCGTTTGCGACTGGGCAAAAGGTGATAGCAGCGAGAGCAGTATGCACTCTAAAAGCGCGAAGTTTTGAGGTTTTGAGTGGCTCAACACTTAAAGCTGACAGGGCCCATGTTTTCTGAAAAAAAATATGTGGCAAGAAGAAGATAGCGTTCGTGAAAGCGAGAAAAAATACTGTCCACTGCCACCATCAAAAATAATCGAGGCCTGCTCACTACTTCGGGCATGGCCTCTGACGTCACTCAGCTTCGACTGGCGTCTGCTGCCGAGAAGACGTGGGCATGCATGCTCCCGCCGTTCGAGAGACCAGGATTGCTAAGCCTGCGAACCCTGTCTTGGTGTACACTGTCGTACTTTATGAAAGGGAACACGTGAATGCGCGGCCTGAGCTCTGTGGTGGCTGCCTACAGCACCATCAACCGACAACAAAAGAAAACACGTTCGCTTTCAACGCCATCTGTTTTAAAAAAATTGCCCGCAGCTTCCCTCGGGGGAACACTGAGGAGGATGCAGAGCATATAATTCGTTAACGGGGTGTTAAAGTGCGACTTACTTGGGTCGATGGCTAAATTGGTTAACGTGGTTGTGAAATGGGGTGTTAAATTGCGACTTACTTGGGTCGATGGCTAAATTGGTTAACGTGATTGTAGGGGGGGGGGGTGTTAAATGAGTGAACACGTACACACGTATGCGAAAGGGCGGCACTGGTCGAAGGGACGTCGATCATTGTGTTTGTGGATTCGTTGGAATTCATTTCACCGCGACCTTGGACGTCGACGCGCCGTAGAAACCAACCGACGAGCGGCAACTGAGCGAGCGAGCGCCGACCTTGAGTATATATACAGCGCGACGGCGCATGCACTGTCAGCTGTCGAATGTTCGAGAAGGGGGAGAAGCGCAACGGCGCATGCGCGCGCGTCAGCTGCCGATGTTCTCGAAGCGCGACGGCGCATGCGCGCGCGTCAGCTGCCGATGTTCTCGAAGCGCGACGGCGCATGCGCGCGCGTCAGCTGCCGATGTTCTCGAAGCGTGACGGCGCATGCGCGCTACATTATACAGCTAGCGAATGTTCGTGAAGAGGAGAAGCGCACGCGGTGTGTAGAGGAGGAAGGGTGCACAGATGGTGGAGGAGTGAAGCGCGCGCGGTGTGTAGAGGAGGAAGGGATGCACAGATGGTGGAAGAAGGAGGAGGAAGCTTGCGGACGGCGCCGCACTACAAGCCTCGAGTATTAGGTGCTCCGCACCTAGAAAAATAATAATGAGTTATGGCTGGTAGACAAGCGCTGCTAGATTGCCCTTCATCTCGGCTGACGCCTGCAGTGCGTAGTTCACTGCCAACATATCAAACTGGGTGTGCTGTAGTAATCGCTCGATATCGCTCGCCGCGTGAGTGGTGACGGAACGTAATCTAGCAGCGCTTTTCTACTGGCCATGACTCGTTATCTTGCATGGTCATAGGTGACGCCTAAAGCGAACGTGCTTTCTTCACTTGTCGGTTGATGGTGCTGTAGGCAGCCGCCGCAGAACACAGGCAACACGTTCCCTTTCATGAAGAACTACTGTGTACCCGTGTTTCATTTGGTGACTGCACGAATATGACCGTGTTTTCTGTGTCTGTGGACTACTGCGTGGTGATATGCTTTGCTTCGTTCACTAAATGTTCGCGTAGTGCACACTTGCAAGCTCTCCCAATGGGGCAGTGCTGTGGGCCCATAGCCGCTATGGACCATATACCGGAGGTCCGAGTGTTTTCAATCCCGAAGGACGACTAAATGTAAAATTAGAGCATGGCATTATTCATCAGGTTGACATCGAATCAATCTCAGCGTGATTCTAAGGTATGCTTTTGACTTACTTTAACCCTTAGCCGCCTATAGTCGCGAATTCGCGACAAAACGGGAAACTTCGAGCAAGCAAGTCACGGAATGCGTGCCGCCTTTAATGCCGGCTGTCAGGTGCTCACGGAGGACGTGGCTTTCAGCATGAAAACTCTAGCACTATCTCGTGCAATCTCTCTTATGTTAGAACCAATTCTTTTGTATCTGATGGTGGAGAGCCCGACGTGCAAGGCCGCTCACTTACGTTTTCGTTCTTTCTTGTGACCGAGGCCTGTTCAATCTTCAATCTTTCTGTTCATTTACTGCGTACGTGCTAAAGACGAGGCTCACAAAATGTTGCGTAGTTCTGAAGTACGTTTTTCATTGCAAAAAATACACTCTTCTACGGCATTCTGAGATTAGCGAAACACATAAAAGTATGCAACAAAGGTGCTTCCTAAGTATTATAACTGTGGAATCATTTGAAGGTTGCTATTTAAAGTAGAAAATCTTATTTGATAAGTTCATAATTCAGGCATTAAATAGTTAAAAGCACCAACTTAAACACGTTGGGTACTTTCTGTAAAATAATGTACTCTGCATTTCCGACTTGCTGGCGTAAGTCTTTGCATTAGGCACGTCTAGCTGAATGTCGCTGACTCACACCCCTGCGATAACCGAACAGCTGTAAAGGTTTACTTTTTGCGCATAGCACCCTGGGCTTATATGTAGTACCTCCGATTACTTTTCTGAGAGAAGGGGAGAGCAGGCGGATGGTGTCGCTCTTTTGTTCTGCACAGGTCGGTCAACTGTTAGAAGGAACACGTGAGTGCATAGCTCACGCGGCATGCAGCACCACGGAGCAGAAACTGCGAACACCGATACAAAGGTGGTACATGCCCGGTGACGTCATATAACGAAACGCTCGCGTACCGCCACGCTGTCATGGCTCTGCCGTGCAGTCGCCCATCAAGAGCCGTGCATGAAGTGGTGCGGCAGTGCTGTCACGCGCGAGCGATTCGAAGGAGGTGTGAGCCGTGCACGAATTTCGAAGTGATGGATTCCTATTGCAAACATGACGTAAAAAATGGAGGCCACAGTATTTATTAAGGCTTTACAGGATAAAAAAAGAATAAACCAAATGAAAACTTTACTGATGGAATCATGGCGTGTCGTATTTCCGGTAATATGATAAATGTCCCTAATCCTTCAAGAAAAAAAAAAGACGCAAAAAAGTTTATGGAATACAAGACGGAGAAGATACGACAACAGCGTTACAAGTAGAAAGAACAGCGATATTGCCGTTCTTTCGTCTTATCTTCCGTCAAAGGTTTTACGCCATTTCGTCACCTGTTGAAACAATGAACGAACTAGCCCATCTCTCAAACCAAACAAACATTACCTTTGAGTGGAGAGATTCGCAAGTCGCCATTTACGCAACCTTTTCGCACGCCTTTTGACGTGCGTGCAATAATAGTTCAGTCGGCCGCGACAGCGCGGCCAGGCTCGAGCGAATGAAGCGTTTCAGTAGCAGACGATGGGTGGCATGCGCTATCCACCACACATGTTCCCCATGTGCACTGTATTGCGCATGGGCTTTGTGTTCACCGCTTCTTGTGCACGGCAGAGCGCGACCCACCTGCTCACTATTTCCCTATAACAGTGGTCTCGACCTGTGCACACAGGCGCGCTCAATCTGACTTGCAACACGGGAAGCGCATGGCCTCACGAGTTC